>NW_012104410.1:795184-824083 GCF_000951045.1 Mandrillus leucophaeus | reverse complement strand
TTCTTCTTGAGACAGAGGCTCCCTCTGTCACCCAGGTAGGGGTGCAGTGGCACAGTCTTGGCTCACTGCAACCTCTGTCTCCCAGGTTCAAGTGATTCTCCTGCCTCAGCCTCCAGAGTAGCTGGGATTACAGGCATGCACCAACATGCCCAGCTCAGCTAATTTTTGTATTTTTAGTACAGATGTTTCACCACATTGGCCAGGCTGGTCTCGAACTCCTGACCTCAAATGATCTGACTGCCTCAGCCTCCCAAAGTGCTGGGATTACAGGCATGAGCCACTGTGACTGGCCTCTCCAGCAATATTTACTGAGTATCTACTATGTGCTAGGCACTAGTAGCTAAGAATTCATGAATAAACAGGACAGGCATAATCTCTGAACTCAAGGCCCATACATTTCAGAGAGTGAAACGGACAGAAAAATAAGTAAGCAAGTTAGCAAATACATACATGCCATTGTGAGACCTGTTGTGAAGAGGGTAATCACAGACAGGGTGGAGCAGCGACCCTTTAAATTGGGTGGTCAGCTAGGCATGGTGGCTCACGCCTGTAATCCCAGCACTTTGGGAGGCTGGGGCAGGTGGATCACCTAAGGTCAGGAGTTCAAGACCAGCCTGACCAACATGGAGAAACCCTGTCTCTACTAAAAATAAAAAATTAGCCAGATGTGGTGGCGCATGTCTATAATCCCAGCTACTTGGGAGGCTGAGGCAGGAGAATCGCTTGAACCTGGGAGGCAGAGGTTGTCGTGAGCCGAGATCGCGCCATTGCACTCCAGCCTGGGCAACAAGAGAGAAACTCCGTCTCAATAAAATAAAATAAATTGGGTGGTCAGAGAAAGTTTCTCTGAGGAAGTGACACTGGGCTGAGGTTTGAAGATTGAGAGGGAGCCGTGTAAAGAGTGAAGTAACAGCATTCTAGAAACAGTTCAGTTTGGGTGTGCACTGCAGTATTTGGGGTACGGGGTTGGGAGAGGAGCTTTCCCAAACTGCACACTCCCATCTCTTTTACACTGAAAACCCCTACCCTTCCAATGTGGGAGGACCATTGCTTAAAATCTTTGGAGAAGCAGCCCTGGCCTTACCTGGGAGCTGGTTAGAAAACAGAGCTCAGGTTCCACTCCAGATCTGCTGAGTCAGAAACTGTATTTTAACCAGGTCCCAGGTCATTTGTATGCACAGTGGTGTTTGAGAAGCAGTGTTTCAGGAAACACCTCAAAGGGGGAATGGAGTGTGAGGACATCAGAGGATGTGAGGTGGGTGGGGTTGGGGAGTTGGTTGCTGAAGAGTGGATTTGATCAGAGATGGGGGTCTGAGTGTGTATATGTGCCTCTGTGTGTGTGTTCCTCCAGCCCTAATGACTGTGGGCTGAGGATGTGCATCTCCAAGCGCTTTTCCTTCTATGGGTGTGGATACTGTACATCTTTATCCCGCTGTGACAATGCCCCCACTTCCACCTACAGCTGTGAGTCAAACAGAATCTGCCAACCTCTGGGTGGTGGCAGCATCTCGGAAGCAAGGCAAGGCAAGGAGATCCCTTGTTCCTGACCTCCGGCAATCCATTTATTTGACCTGAGTCTCATAAAGGCGTCCTGATGAGCCCAATCGCTTGCTAATGGTTATGAGCTGAGACCTGGGGATTTATGGCTGAGGACAGGAGTAGGGCTGTGCACAGGAGGCCAGGCTGTGCGTGGCTTCAGTTCATGGAAGCCTGTACCCAGAACCACGGCGGGGACTACCACACCCCCACCTCCAAATCTGGGGCAAAGAACATTGCCTTGGGTGGGGGAAGGTGGGCTGAGGAGAAAAAAGACCTCTGGCTGGAGATGTCCAGGGATGAAGGGTGAGTGTCTGGGGAACTGGCCTGACTTGGCTAGGTGTAGTGTAGGGGGAGATACTGGATAAGTGAGTGGAAAGGGCATTGGAATTGGAGCCGGTCAAACTGGGGTTCAAATCCTGGATCTGTTTTCCACCCATGTATGACATTCGACAAATCATGGCTCTCCCTGAGCTTCATTTTTCTCATCTGTAGATGGGAATCGTGACGCTATCTCATAGGTTTGTGAGAATTAAATGAGGCCAGGTGCAGTGGCTCATGCGTGTAATCCCAGCACTCTGGGAGGCCAAGGTAGGAGGATTTCTTGAGCCCAGGAGATCAAGACCAGCCTGGGCAACATGGTGAAACCCTGTCTCTACAAAAATACAAAAATTAGCCACGTATGGTGGCATGTGCCTGCAGTCCCAGCTACTCAAGAGGCTGATGTGGGAGCATTGCTTGAGCCCAGGAGCTTGAGACTGCAGTGAGCCATGATCATGTCACTGCACTCCAGCCTGGGTGACAGAGTGAGATCCTATTGAGAGGGAGAGAGAATTAAATGAGATAATATTTGTGAAAAGCACTTAGAATATCAATTGTATATATTTAAGTGGGTCAAGAGATTGGGATTCTAATTCCAGCTCCACCACTAATTTGCTGGGATTCTAGCACTGGTTTTGTTACCAATGGCTTTTTTTTTGTTTTTTGTTTTCCTGAGACAGGGTCGCACTCTGTCGCCCAGACTGGAGTGCAGTGGCATGATCTTGGCTTGCTGCAACCTCTGCCTCCCAGGCTCTAGCAAGTCCCCTGCCTCAGCCTCCTGGATTACAGGCACGCTCCACTACTGCCCACTAATTTTTGTATTTTTAGTAGAGACAGGGTTTTGCCATGTTGGCCAGGCTGGTCTTGAACTTCTGACCTCAAATGATCCATCCGCCTTGACCTCCCAAAGTGCTGGGATTTCAAGCATGAGCCACCCTGCCCAGCCAGTTACCAATGGCTTTGTGACCTGGGGCACATCACAGACCCTTTCTAGGTCTTAGTTGCCCGGTAGATACCAAGAGGGGACACAATGCTTTTTTGGTTGCCTCCAGCTCTGATGTTTTGTGGTTCTAACGAGGAGTCCTTGTTTGGAAATGGAACTTTGGAATGGTTTGTATCTCATTTTGGCCATAGACAGGGCATCATTGCAACTGTGGCTTCAGGGCCGATATGTGGTTAGCAGGGCTGAGTCAGAACAGCCCCTCTTCCTCGATAGTGCCATCCTGTGAATACAACCCCCGTATGGGTGTTGGACACAGTGTTGGGGAAGACTGGGGCAACAGGGGTAAGTAGGAAAGGCCCTGTGGTAGGGAGTTAGCTGGGTATCCATGGAAATGCCTGAACTACTCATGCCTTTTGCACAAGTAGGTCTTCAAATAATCTCTTCTGCTTCCCTCTTTCCCAGTCTTTCCCTGTTTAAGGTGTGTGGTGGTGGTGGTGTGTGTGTGTGTCTGACCTGATTGGGAGAGTAAGCCAAATGGAGTGGAGTGGAGAAACATCCCCAGAAGACCCAGGTAGAGGCCTAAGGATTCCTAAATCACAGTGCAGAACAGGGTCCTCCACCCTTTTCCCGTTCTGGGAACATCCTGAAGCCAGTCACTGGGAGAGATGGACATGACCCCCAACCCAGCCTCACAGACCCCACCCCTCTTCCACGCTTTGCCCTACCCTCCTTCCCTGTGCTTGTATCCTAACCTTAAGCCCTAGAGACCTCTAGGTACCCAGAGAGCAGTCTATTCAGTGACGTTTGCTGAGCGCATGTTATGTGCCTGGCACTGGGCCTGGAGCAAGGACTAAGGAGTGAAATTAGACCTGATTCTTATCGTGAAGATGTCACAGCTGAGTAGGCAGAAAGACTTTAAACAGATAATGGCAACACGATGTGCTAAGGAACATCAATGTACAAGATAACAGGTAGTCTGTATTTATGGGAGAGGGAGGCATAAAAGATGCTTCAGCTGCTTTCTAAACATGTTTGTTGTGGAACATTAAAAACATACGAAAACAGACAGAGCAGTATAGTGTCCTTATTATGCAGCTGCAGCAATGGTCACACCAGGGTCAGTTTGGGTGTGTCTATACTCCCACCCACGTTCCATACCCCACTGCACCATTACTTGGGGTGGAACTGGGTTGGTTTTGAAGGAGGAACAGCAATTCCCCAAGTAGAAAGTGCTGGAGGGAAAAGCTTGCAGGCAGAGGGGATGCCATGCTCAGAAGCTTGAGCAGTGCCTGATGCTGCTGCACCAAACTGAAGCTGAAGGAGTGGGACAAGATGCTTCGGCCCCTGTGCAGGCTGGCCCTAATCCATCTGTCACACAGCGTGCCCTGTGGCTCCTTTTGGAACTCGGGTCTCCAGGCAAGTCTTTGGCAGAGCCAGGTTAGCTCAGAGCCAGCCCGTTGAGTGCAGGGAGTGAGGAGGCACCACTAAGACGGCGGGCCTTGGCTGGGCGTCGGCGGGGCCTTGGTGGGCCTAGAGCACTAGGGACTGGCACGCACCGGCACTGACGGGCAAAGCGGGCGCAGTCGGGCCCTCCACCCCGCGCCGGCACGCGGTCTTAAATATTACCCTGGAGTTTTCAATTATCTCTCCTTAATGGATTTGCAGGGGCTTTTTCATCAAGCGCGGGGTGGCTGGGTGTGGGGGTGTGGGGAGCGCGCGGCGAGGGCTGGAGCTGGGAAAATGGCCCATATTTCAATATTAAAGCCCTTTACGATCGTCAGCAGCATGAAAGATGCTGCAAATAAAACGGAGCCGCCCGCGCCAGCCTCTCCATCTCGCAAGTTTTAATTAACGCTGAGGGGGAGGCGGCTGACGGGCGGGTCGGAGCCGGGCCAGCGGCGGATCTAGGAGCCTGCGGTCCCAGATTCCGAGCTGGAGCGTCAGGGATCTCGCGGGCCGGGCCAGGCGGAGGCGGAGGGTGGTGGGCTCCGAGTCCCGGGCGAGGGCGCGGAAGATGCCCGTGGACATGGGTGAGGCTAAGGGGTGCGTGACAGGTTGGAAGGTCTCTGAGCATCTGACGAGGAAACAAAACTCGTGCAACTGAATGCAGACAGCTTTGTTCTTAAAGGTGAGGGGGCTTGCGGTCAAATCACCGATCTCTTCATCCCCAGGCTCCTTCAGCGCCCGTCCTTCTGCCTCTCTTCTTTCGACCAACAGTTCCCCCAGAAGCTCCCCCGCGTTGATTCCCGGTCCCCTCCCACCTCATCCTGTGGCCCCTTGTTTCGGGAGGCAGGCGTGCTTCTGTGACCCCGCGGCTCCTGTTCTGGGATGTCTGCTTTCTCCATCACTCCCTGGCTTCCCGGGCGGGCCCCATCCTCCGGAGGAGCCGAGCGGAGCAGCGCGCACAGAAGCGCCACTGTTCTGCCTTGGCAGGGCCTGGCCCGACAGCTTGTGCCTGCGCAGCAGACCCATCCGTCAGGCGGGAAGGATGGAGCCACGTCCGGCTGCCCGCTCTGAGGACTCCCCAGGGAGACACCTCTGGCCTTGGCCCAGACTGCTCTCTTCTCTTCTTCCCACCCGCCAACCCTTCCCCCAACTACCAGCTCAGTATATACTTCTGTCTCTCCTCCTTTTCTTGCTTCTCTTCCTCCCTCCCATACACATGCAGCCTGGGGCCTGGGGCCCAGGAGAGTCACTCCTCTCATGGGTCACACTGAGAAGTCCTTCCTCCACCTGTATCCACATGGCAGGGCATAACTCTAAAGCTTAAAAAGATCCGGCGATCTCAGTGGACCACAATCCAAAGTTAAGTCAGCCAACCAACACTGAAGGGCTTAAATCCAGGACTTTGGGCAAACCCTATAGAGTGGAGGAATTAGAAAAATAATACAAATAAAAGACATGGTCATTATTCCTGGGTATTTACAGATACTTCGTGCTTCCTGAAACATTTTGCAGAAATCAAATTCTCTTCTCATTGTGCTACACAGCTTGTAAGCACCAAGACAAGAAATTCTATGATAAAGCAAAAAGAAAAGAAAAGAAAAAAATCCTCTTCTACTTTCTTCTTGGTGTGTATTTTGTCTTGTCAATTTCTGATAATCTATCAAGCCTACTTAAAATAGTGCCTGCTTATGCAGTATGGTGAGGATGATGAACACACACTTAAACAGGATAGGTAATAAGTACAAACTACAAGTGCTGTGAGGATGCAGAGTAATAGGACAAATGGTGAAAATTAAAACATTTTTGGCTTAATCAAGGAGTACTTCCTGGAGGAGGGGAGACCTGATTTGGAAGGAGAGGTGATATAAACTTGAAAAGAAAGTTCCAGATGTGGAAACACTAGTTTTATTTTTTATTTTTATTTTGAGACAGGATCTTACTCTGTCACCCAGGTTGGAGTGCAGTGGCATGATCTTGGCTCACTGCAACTTCCACTTCCCAGGTTCAGATGATCCTCTGCCTCAGCCTCCTGAGTAGCTGGGACTACAGGCGTGAGCCACCATGCCCAGCTAATTTTTTGCATTTCTTGTAGAGATGGAGTTTTGCCATGTTGCTCCAGCTGGTCTTGAACTCCTGGGCTCAGGTGAACCCCCTGCAGCCTTGGCCTCCTAAAGTGCTTGGATTATAGGCATGAGCCACGACCCCTGGCTAACACCGGTTCTAAAATTATGCAGAATCTATATTTTACTTCAGGTTGAGGAGCAGACAATCTTGGCTATATTTTCCCTGACAATACAGTAAGATGAAAGAAGACTTGTGCAATAGCAGGAAGAATTCAGGGTAGACAGTGGAATTTTGGCTAATGCTAGAGACTAAAGTGAATGGTGAAAGACCCTGAAGCACCCTTCTCCCATACTTGGCTATGGGCTATGGGAGGATGCCTGGACTCTGAGACTTGGCCACCATGTTGTGTTTTGCCATTAGAAGATTTGGACGTGAAGTTGAATAAGGCAGAAAGGACCTCACAGCATCAACCACCAAGCCCCAATGTGGTTGGAGAAGCGGGGTGAGAGGGCAAAGAATATCTTCCTCTTACTCAGATTGTAAGTGGAGAAACAGGTCCATTCACTCAAATCGATAAGTGTCTACTGAGCACCTCCTATGTGGCAAGCACTATATAGGCCCTAAGGATCCAGAGATGATCAGGGCATGGTCCCTGTCAACATGGTGCTCACAGTCCAGTAGGAAATAGAGTTCCCTCATCATTCTATCATTCAATCAAAACCAAAAAGTATTGAGCACTTACTCTGAGCCAGGCAGATTTGCAGGTGCTGGAGATGCAACTGTGAACAAGACAGACCCAATACCTGCCCCATCAGAGAGTACTGCCTGGTGCAGAAGATATATACATAAACAGGCAGCTATAATTCAGGGTGATGTATGCTATGAAGGGGAAAGGACAGTTGCCATGGGGTGGCGTATCCATAGATATGTCATACATCCACAGGTTCCCATGAGGGGATCTATCCGAGTCTGTGAAAGGGGATGCGAGGATGATGTGGAAGAAGCAACACCAAAGCTGATCTGCTCACAAGGTGCGCAGAAGTCAGGCGTGGGATGGCCTGGGCCTAGAGTTTGTGTTCCTTTTCAGCATCTTACTAAGAGCTTGTGGCCAAATCAGGCCCAGGCAGAGCTGCTTCCCTCTAGTCACAGGACAGCACCGGCCTGCACCAACACAGCTCTTCCAGCACCAGCACGGGAAATCAGATGATAATCCTAACAGAGCCAGACCAAGGAATGAGGTTATCAGTTTTCCTTTTTCTGCTAGGAAGTTTCTGCCTCAGAGCTAGGCTATGTGGGGAGGCTGGGAGGTGGGAGGGCACTGTGGAGGGTCTTACTCTTTCCACCCTCCTCTCACTAGTTTTGAACAAGAAACAGGTGATCTGTTTCTCTAGCTGCAGCTGAATAGAAACCAGGACAAGAAAGTATTGTCCTCCCTAGACATGTTTCTGTCTCCTGGGTCCTAACCAGCTGCCTACTTGAGCCATCTGACTTCCATCCACAGGGCCTCCCAGGAGCTGAATCCAGAAGGTCAAGAACAAAGTAGCAAAGCAGGAAAGGGCATTCAGAAGAGAACAGCATGGGCAAAGGCCCCAAGGCCAGAGCACTTGGAAACTGCAAGTCCCTCAGCGTAGAGATGAGTCTGTAGAGGAGGTTGGCACAAGCTTGTGAAAGACCCAGTACACCAGGCTAAGGGGGTGGGAACAGTGAGGGACACAGAGGGTTTTATGGCTTAAATTTTGACAAGTGTATCTACAATATAGCCTTTTTTTTTTTTTGGAGACGGAGTCTCACTCTGTTGCCTAGGCTAGAGTGCAGTGGTGAGATCTGGGCTCACTGCAACCTGCCCTTCCTGGGTTCAAGCGATTCTCCTGCCTCAACCTCCCAAGTAGTTGGGACTACAGACTGATCCCACCACACCTCGCTAACTTTTTGTATTTTTGATAGAGACAGGGTTTCGCCATGTTGGCCAGGCTGGTCTCGAACTCCTGAGCTCAAGTGATCTGCCTGCCTCAGCCTCCCAAAGTGCTGGGATTACAGGCGACACTTTTAAAAAAAAAAAAAAATTTTTTTTTGAGACAGAGTCTCACTTTATCATCCAGGTTGGAGCGAAGTGGCTCAATCATAGCTCACTGCAGCCTTGACCTCCCGAACTCAAGCAATCCTCCTGCCTCCGCCTCCTGAGTTGCTGTTAATTTTTTTTTCTGTTTTGTAGAGACAAGGTCTCACTATGGTGCCCAAGTTAGTCTCAAACTTCAAGAGACCAAGGCGGGAGGATGGCTGGGCTCAAGAGATCCTCCTGCCTTGGCTTTTTGAAGTTCTGGGATTGTAGGCATGAGTCACTGCCTGTCCGTATAATGTAACACTCTTGAATTCACTATCCAGACTTGAGGTTTTGTTAAGTTACTGTTAAAATTTTGTCAATTTTGCTCTTGGGTTTTCAAAATAAACAAGTCATTACAGATAAAGTTGAAGTTCCCTTTGTCCCTTCCCCAGTACCATTCCCCTCCCTTTCAGAGGCACTACCATCATATATTTTTTCTATTTTTACCATAGATATATATTCATGAATAAGATTATAAGGCTTCAGTGCATTTTAAAAAGAGGTCCAATGGTTATGATATCATTTATAACTTTAATTTTCCATCCCACATTTTTAAAAAAGTCTTTATTTGAGGTTTTTGGCAAAGTGCTGACAAGGGTAGAACTAGGGTTACAAGATCCTGCTAGTTACCAAGTGGAGGATTCCAGGTGACAGAGGAGGACCAAGGATGATGACAGCAGGAAGGAGGAGACAGAGGTAACAGGAGAATCCACACCACAGGTCACCGGTGGCCACCATGTGAGGGCAGGGTTGTTCATACATGCTGTTCTTCAGCACCATGAACAGGGCCTGGTTGTTGAAGATGCCCAATAAATATCTGTCGACAGAGAAAGGTTGACAGGGGCAGAGAGATCCAGGATGGCTCCCAAATTCCTGGCCCAGGGCAACAGCCTGGATGATGGTCCCAGTCTCCAGTATGAGGGCCCCAGGAGGAGAAGTTGGATTGCAGGGAAAGATGAATCCAGAAGCCATCTCTCTGATCTAGAGGAAACGAGGTTGTGCAGTGTGGAAGGGATAGATGTTAGGAAGTGGACCGGACTTCCATTGTTAGGACAGAAAAAAATCTTGTTGCAGGTAGGTGTTGAAGGCTATAAAAGATCTGAAGGGACCCAGAGATGGTAAGAGGGGAAAGGTTCAGTCCTGCTGGGGGCAAAGGGATAGTTGAAAAACAAGCCAAAAACAGTAATCACTTTCCTCGGAAGGCCAGGAGGTCAGGGCTCAGCTTCTGCATCAGCCACAATGAGTGTCTTGTAGCCCCCTGTGCGGTGGGTACCCACAGCCCATTAGCCATGGCAGAGGAGGAGGAAAAGGGTGTAGTAAGTGCATCTAGGATCATAAAGACCTTGTCAGATGCCCATACTCAGCTTTGTTCCCACTCCATATTCATCAACAGGATGGACAGGTGGAGTGCTCACAATTGCTTCTTAGGACTTATTCTTGACCAAATTCAATTTCTCTATTCAGGGAAGGATGTGAAATATAAACTGCTTTCCAACTCTTAAGACCCAGAGCTCTGGCTCCTCACCTTAAAAGGCTGCCCTCTGCAAGAGCTCCCTCAAAGGCACTGCCACCCCCAACTCCTCACCCCACCACCCCTGCCCCAGGCATAGCCACCAGCCACCCTCTGCTGCTAATTCACCTATAAGCAGTCTCCTGCCTTGCGTCTCCACTCAGTTTTGTTCTTTCTCTAACACGTTCCTCTCCCTTGAAAGCCCACCTGATCCTTCCTGTCACCCTAGCACTGACTTCCTAAATGAAGGTGTCTGGTGGCTCACAGTTGTCCTTCTCTTTGTCACTCTTTCCAGCCCCTCACCTGAGCCTTTGGTAGCTTGGTCTCACAATTCTTTGAGTCCTGGCTATGGTTAAGTGGCATTTCTCTACTTCATCCCCCGGTTCAGGGGCAGAAACACTTTCACCATCCCCAGTGCCCCTCTCTGGGGGGAGCAGAGAGGTCACTTTAGTTTTGTTTGATCTGGTGGAGTAAGGCATGCCCTTCTCTCAGAGAGGGAGCTGTCATGGATCTAAGCCAGTCCCTGTCCTAGGAGTACTTGCAATTCAGACTTGCTCTTTAGTCAAGGAATTTTAAATATTGTAAAGCAATGCCGTAGTGGGAGGGGGAGAATCTTGGAATCCCCTTTCCATAAACCTGCTATTTGAAGGTGTGGTGGGATCCCTTGGAAGTGTGGGCCCCTTGTCCTCTTGATCCAATCCCTAGAGTCACCAAAGGGCCAACATAATGATTCTCAAACCAATCTGTGATCAGTCCCCTCATAACCTTGAACTTGGGCAGGCTGCTAATTTTCATCAGAGCAATTCACCCTTTAGATACCACCTCCCTGAACTCTGCACTGAGCAGAGCTCTAAACCATCAAAGAATCAGGCTGTATAGACTTCCACCTTAAATGACTCTAGATTCAACACCATTCCCAAAGCCATATGACTTGCCCAGCTAACCAGCGTTCTTCCTCAGTGGGGAAACTACTGGGGCCTTTTTTCCTTCTCCTTTTCACCTACCTGAACTATTCCATTTATTTATAATTAACATATATTGCTTGTACTATTAAAAAGAAAATAAAACTTAGAAAGACTTGGTGGTGGGTGCTGCTGAATTAGGTATCAGAGCCCCAGTTAGGTGGGTGTCCTGTGGAGTTTCTGATAAATCAAAGGCCATTGGTGGACACTTTTAAAACATAGACGCCTTGAGCCCTGGGCAGCCTCAAGGCTGTGCCTACCGAGGGCACCCACAGAGGATTAGAACTGGAGCACTGGAATGAGAGGACCATCAGAAGCAAGGCCTGGATGCTCAAATTCCCACCACAGTCATAAAATTTAAGAGCATCTAAGTCACAAGCAGCCTTTAGGTTCTTTCTTAAGAATCCAACTAATCTGGTGTTCCGCCTTGTAGCCTTCTATAAAGTCTGACCATTCACTTGGTTGATGATTAATGATTCAGCTAGTAATTATTAAACAGAAAGGAATCAGAAATAAGAATCATAAATTTAAACAAAATATTTCATGTTCTTAATGCTAATCTTGAAGGTAAAACAGTAGGAAGGAAGGAAAAACAGTGTTGCTATTTGTTTTGTTCTTTTAAAGAATGAAGAAGTCAGACTTCTGGTCCTTGTGTAAGCTCTGTCCCTGACAGGGTTTCTCAAACTTTTCTGCCAAAGTCCCTTTGATATTAGAGGCAGGAGGGTAAACTTGAACCCCAGCAGTCTGGCGGCTTGCCCTGAAGGGCAATTATTTCTTTTTTTTAAAAAAAGCCATTTTAAATTAAAGAATAGGTTACTTCATGTTCATTATTTGCATTATATAAATATAGGATTTTTTATTAATAAGAAAATAAGAGCCGATTCTTTTGTGGCCTTAAGTTTCAGCTCTAAAATGATGCAAAGTGCATTTTATAATACAGTATATTTTATACATCTTAATATAAAAATGATGTTTTAAACCATTTGCCATCAAAAAACCTCTGTGGCCCTTGGAGAGGCCTTTTATACATCCTGGGACACCATCAGCGTGCAGCGACTGCAGCGTGGCCGGGGGTACTTGTACCCAGGTGAGAGTGTGCTACAGAGTGTGCTGGTTTGTTAAACTAGCTGCCACTGTCCCAGGTTATATCTTTAATGACTACCATTTAGTGAGTACTTCTATGTACCTGACTCTATGCCAAATGCTTTTATATGCATATGCCATTTACATTCTCACAACCACCTGCCTAAGGCCACACAGCTGTAAGGTGGCAGAGTAAGGATTGAAACACTTGTCTGCTTGGTTCCAAAGCCAACTGTGGCCCCCTGCTGACTCTTAGAGGCCAAGGCTGAAGCCCCTGGCTGAGTGAGTGGTGGGACCTGGGGAAAGGACTGCTGTGGTGCATCTGGAAAGAGCGTGGGGGGCGGTCCGAAGGTAGTGCCTCATCTCAATTGATAGTGCACAGTCAGTTACAGATCAGACTCCTTGTTTTGCTCTTTCCTCCTTCTCACCACTGCACTTGACTAGTCTTTAAAAAAAAATACATACAATGCAGGTCTAATATGAGAAATGTCAGAAAACCTAGGCTTAGGTCTAGCTCTGCCTTTGACTAGCTATAGGTTCTTCAGGGAGGCCCTCAGCCCCATCTAGAAATGGGACTAAAAAGGTCTGTGAAGGGGACAATGGAAAAAAGATGAATGTTGAGCCACATCCCAGGCTGCTTTCTTGCTCCACTGCTTATCACCTGTGTCATCTTAGGCACATCACTATGACTCTAAGTCTGTTTCCTCACTTCTAAAATGTGAAGAACAAACCCACCTCACAGGGCTACCGTGGATGAAGAATAGTACACATGAAACACCTGGAACAGAGTTTACATGTAGTAGTTGCTCAATAAATGCTTCCCAATAGTAGTTATCCTTGTAACAGCAGTATTAGCAATACTGAAGTATTATTATATAAAATAGTATTAGCAATGCTACTAAAGTATTCATATTTTAAAATTGTGATTATTAAAGTGAGAGATATGTATGAAAGAAATACTACAAATGAAGGTAATCCCTTAAAAATAAGGAGCTAGAGGCTGGCGCGGTGGCTCACGCCTGTAATCCCAGCACTTTGGGAGGCTGAGGTGGGTGGATCACCTGAGGTCAAGAGTTCGAGACCAGCCTGACCAACATGGAGAAACCCCATCTCTACTAAAAACACAAAAAATTAGCTGCGTGTGGTGGCAGGCGCCTGTAGTCCCAGCTACTCGGGAGGCTGAGGCAGGAGAATGGCGTGAATCTGGGAGGCGGAGCTTGCAGTGAGCCGAGATTGTGTCACTGCACTCCATCCTGGGCGATAGAGCAAGACTCCGTCTAAAAAAAAAAAGGAGCTGGAGAAGGCCCACCTTAATGTACACCAAAATAGTTCTGCTGGTTGAAGGCCTGGAGTTCCCTGCAATGAGTGGGGAAGGGGATTAGCCTGGGGAAATAATGCCTGGGGCAAGTTGAAGCAGAGTTTGGGAAGATCCAGGTCCCTCTGCTGAGCCAGTTTGGAGGACAGAGCCTGACCCTCCATGAAGAGAGACTCTCAAGGTCTCTTTTAGCTTTAACATTGGCTAAGTGTGATTCTATGACTCAACCAGTCTGTTCTAATTCCTCGGTGTGGGCAGGACATGAAAGACCACCCACCAGGATCTCAGTGAACTTATGTGGCCCCCACCTTGGCAGCCACACACAGGCACTTCCCAGAGTCTCAGTGATAATGATTCTCTCTAATGGGAGCCCAAGCCTTAACCAAAGACCACCTCTCCATCTTTCTGCTGAGGCCTTGCAGGTCAGCCTAGAGGGAGTTTTCCAGAGCAGGTGGCTTCCTGAGTGGCCAAGATCATGTGGGCAGGATAGTTTCTCTTCTTGCTGGGCCTTTCCCCTCTAAGCTGGTGTCCCAGGCACCTCTCTCAGTTTGGAAATCAGATTATTTATGGTTTATTTTTGACACCAGATCATCGCTGCCCAAGTTTCATCAATTTGTCACTGTTTTTATTGTCAGCAATTGCCCATAACTGGAGCACATTTAAAATGTCATTGATCTTGGTATTACAGTGTCATAATCTGACAGTAATAGGTGTAGCCAGCACAGGAAGCCCAGGCCCTGAGATTGATGGCGTTCAGCACACCAATTATATTCTGTCCATCTAAGTGATAAAAGAGTACGTAGGAGGCATTCAATAGATAAATTAGATATCGCTCCCAATTATGTCCCTTTATTTTATGGAGTCATATGCTCCCCTTAGAACTTTTTTTCTTCATTTGGCTTGTAAACGGGAATTACTTGACCCCCCCTAAAGACTGGGGCTGCCTCCCCTGCCTGTCCCAACTTGGGTTCTACCTTGATCCCTTCTGACTGGCTCATAGTCTCTCACCTGGGCTTTCTCTGGAACTCACCCAGGAGTTCCCCAGTGTGGTGGGTCCACAGGTGTAGAGGGAAGGAGGCAGAGGTGCTTCACCATCTGGGAAGGAGTTGGGTCAGGCCTTTGGGAAGGACTAGGAAGTCTGGCAATGCCTTTAATGTGACACCGCCCAAATAAATGAGACCGGGAGAGGGGCTGGAAAATGGGTAAAAATCCTCCAGTCCGGACAACAGAGCCTTCAAATTAGGACAATGAATAACTGGCTGTGGCTGGGGAGGAAGAGGATGGTAAAAAGGTTTTCGGTCCTTAGGAAGTAAATTCATCCATCCCTCTACCTCCACTCCAGACTGGGTGGGGCTAATTCGAGCCCTTCCTCGGAAGAAACTCCCAGAATCTTCTACATCCCCATTCTGATCCATATCAGATGACTTCCTCAGCTCAAGTCCTAGCTCTGCCACTGTGGTAGGGGCATAATGCCAGGTTTCCTGGGGGAGGCAGAGGGCTCCTGTTTGAGAAAATCCCCAAGAATGGTTCATTTCCAAGAAGAGAGCTCACCCGAGGCAGGGAAAGGCCTGGCCAAGGAATAGAGGTACAGTGAAGGCGTAACTTTATTGGGGGCCTGGTTTATAAGCATCTTAAACTCTGAGGACAGCCTTGACCTGGTCCAGATCCCTGTTCCCCCATCCCCCAAAGCCAGCAGGAAACACGGCAGAGGCCGAGACACCCAGTAGTAAACAGTGATCTAGGTCCATTGATCGAGCTTTCAAAGAGAAAGTGTCCATGGGCTGGGCTGCTCCCCATTGCCCCGTTGCCATCTCAATGTTATAAATAATTCTGGCACTAAGTGCCCTGTTACACCGAGGGGAAGTAGTTCTTACAGCGTGAAACCTGAGGAAGGGTCATGGGAGGAGGGGTGACTGGGGACAGGGGTAGAGATGGGGAGCGATCACCCTAAGGCTCCTCAACTACACCCCTAGGCTGGTGATAGATGAATTTCTGGAGCAGAGGATGGCATTTCAAGTGAAATGTTTACAGGAAATGCGTGTGATTTAAACGTCTTGGCTGATGAGCACCAGCCAGCTGAGGGGAGACGGCAGGCTAGGAGTGGAGGAATCAAAAGCCCAGAGGCCCCCAGTGTTAAGTAGCTGTCTGAAGCTCCGCTCAAACACACGCACCCGCTTTGGTCTTAACATGTTTTTAAGAGCAGGTTATGATATCCTTGAGGGCGGCTCAGATTAAGGCTAGAGTGGAGCCCCCAGCTGAGCACCTTCAATAACTGTCCATCACATCCTCTTTAGAAACAGCAGCCTCTTCCCCTTGGCTCAGGAACCCTGTAACTGGGGAGGGCTGTGAAGCTGCGTGGCTTGTCAGCCTGTTCCCAGGCAGCACGGGGCCTGTCTGCCTTTTGCCTGGGGTCCTGCCTCGGATCCCAGGAACAGAGATTGAGCCCCACCCTCGGAGAGCTCTCAGCCTTCAAGAAAAGAGAAAACATACAACCTAGAAAAGAAGAGAGGAAGTAATGAGAGCAAAAGGATGGAAGCCAAGGAAGGGGAAAGTGTCACCAAATCCAGAATTTGGGCCTTTCTCACCACATGCACTGCTGCCATCCTGGTCCAAGCCACTCATTTCTCACTTGGATTAGTGCAATGACCTTTCAACAAGTCTCCCTGCATCTTCCCTTGGCCCCCTGTAATCTATTCTCAAAATAAAAAACAGAAGGACTATTTAAAAACTGAAGTCCAGGCCGGGTGTGGTGGCTCACGACTAATCCCAGCACTTTGGGAGGCCAAGGTGGGTGAATCACGAGGTCAGGAGTTCAAGACCAGCCTGGCCAAGATGGTAAAACCCCATCTCTCTACTAAAACTACAAAAATTAGCTGCGCACGGTGGCAGGTGCCTGTAATCTCAGCTACTTGGGAGGCTGAGGCAGAAGAATCACTTGAACCTGGGTGGCAGAAGTTGCAGCGAGTTGAAATTGTGCCACTGCATTCCAGCCTGGGTGACAGAGTGAGACTCTGTCTCAAAACAAAACAAAACAAAACAAAACAAAACAAAAACCCTGAAGTCCAATCATATCTTTCCTCTCTACTTCACTCAGAGTAAAAAGCAAAGTCCTTAAATTGACTTATGAGGCCAAACATCGTATGTTCCCTCCTTACCTCTCTGATGCCATCTCCTCCCTCTCTTACTCACTCCCACAGACTTGCCAGGTATGTTCCCGCCTCAGGGCCTTAGCACCAGCCATCCCCTCTACTTGGGATATTCTTGCCAAGATGTCTATGGGGCTTACTTCCTCTCTCACCTCTAAGTCTTTGTTCAAATACCATATTCTCAGCGAGATCTCCTTGACTACCATATTGAAAACCTCAGACTTCCCCTCCATGCCAATCCTTCTGTACTTGATCTATTCCTTTTCTGTAACAATTATCACTTTCTAATATATGATATAATTTACTCATTTAGTAAGAATATTGTTCATTATCTGTCTCTCTCTCCTAGAATGTAAACTCCACACAGGCGGGGGTCTTTCTCTGTTTTGATCACCAACGTATTCTAAGAACTTGGAATAGTGCTCAATAATAATTGCTTAGTGAGTAAATGCAAAGGATGAGGTTCACCGGGGGCGGGGGGTGGTTTGGAGAAGAGAACAGAGGGGAGGCCATCCCAGGCTTGGGGTGAACTTGTGCCTTATCTCACAGCAGGCCATGTGTGAGGATCTGAGAGTCAGAGTGTTGGGCACAAGTTCAAGAGTCAGGCTAGGGCGTCACCCAAAATGGACAGATTCAGTTAACAAAGAGACTAGCCTGGATTTACCTCCAGAATATGGTGGATGACTTGGCTTTAGGTTGGGATCTTACCATCTTCACGACCAAAGCATACTTGGGGATAATAATACCAAAGGGATGTGCAGGGCAAGAATGAGGTGGTTGGGAATGGAGGCAGGCTGGGAATTCAGGTGGGGGAGCATAGCTGAAAGAACAGGCATGTGTCTTCTAAGCCTGGAAAAGAGATTGATGTGGAATTAGAGGGCCTGAAGGACAATTGTGTGTGCAAGTAGGTGGAAGAGCCTGGGTCACCAGAAGCTATCATCTCCAAGAGCAGGTTCCATCTCCACTGAGGGCAGAATCAAAAGCCATGGGCTGCATCTAAAGTCGAAGGAACTAGCATGAGACATCAAGAAAGGCCTCTCAACGATGTGACAGGTGGTGGATGGGAAGCAGCAGGCCTTGTTCTCTGGAAAACTTGAGCAGGACCTAACTGGGTGCACACCTGAGCCAGGCTAACCCAGAGGGCACTGTGAGGCCCGGGGGGCGGGCAGTGTGGTACCAGAGCCCCGGAGAGGGCTCCTGCCTCTGCCTGGCTCCCAGCTCTATCCTCTCACCTGCAAGGCTTCTGAGCCTCTAAGCATGCAGATATGTCCCCTTTCCTGACCTGAAGTTTCTGCATCTGCTCAGAGTGGAAACTGAGAGTACTTAGTATTCCAGGGCCCCACCAGTCCAGGGGCAGGGGCCAAAACATGTGTACCACCTCTCCTCAGAATATTAGTGCTCAACTTGGTTTTGTGGTGGCCTCAGGGTACAAGCCAGGAGAAGTAGAAAATACCTTTGGAGGTTATACAATTCAGGGGTTACTGCAGTTAAAATTGAGTGAGGACATGGGTGTACTGGGAGTTCTGAGGTTCCGGGGAGACTTACTTGTCACTGTATAACTTTTGGTGCCTTTTGAGTTTTGAACCATGTACGTGTATTTCCTATTTAAAAAACATAAAACAATTAGAAAGCAACAACAATAATAACAACAAAGAACAGGTCTAGGGAAGCGGGAACTTGATGCCTCCAATTGCTACCCTGGAGGCAATGACCTGCCTCTTCTTGCCCATGTGTACCCTCCTCCTCATCTGGCATCTCCATTCTCTGGAGGCTCAGAGAGGGGTGTGGCTGGCCTGATGCCACCCAGCATCTAAGACTAGCAAAATTCTGGGGCTTAGGTGTCCAGACTCTCAGTGTTGTCTTTCTTTTCTGATCCTCAATGGCCCCATCTACTCATTGACCTCCCCATGTTTTTGGCAGAACTTCGCATATGCTACAAATCAACCTCCAATGGGTTATTTTTAAAACCATATGGTCTTAAATGCCATCTTTCCCAGGAAGTAATCTCTTTTCTTAAAGGGAAAGAGATGACAGCTCCCCTCTCCCCCTGGTGTGGTGTTTGATGGTTCATTCCCTCCCTTCCTGCCTCCCTCCTCCCTAACACCCTCTACCACTAAAGTGGCTCTCCACTGAAACTTGGCCCTGTCTCTGATGAGATATGTGACCTTGAGCAAGTCATTTAACCTTCCTGTGAGTCTGTTTCTTCATCTATAATTGAGGATCCTGACCTTCCTCCCATGGCTCTTCACTTATCCATTTGTACAGCAAGCATGTATTCTGTGCCTGGTGCTGAACTTGGCACTGAGGATCACACAAGACAATGTATGTGAAGTTAATACAGAGACACAGAGAGTTACTGCCAAGGCCTCCTTCCTTGGATGCTGTTCTGGGCTGGGTGCTCCAACCCCCTTATTTGGCATGCCCTTGGAGGAACTGCTTCACAGTCTACTCCAAACCTCTCAACTTCCAGCATTGCTCCTGGGCTGAAGCCGATGTCTTGCTCTGCATGAAGGGCCGGGGGTGCAGAAATAGCCTATTTCCCAGGCTTTTTCATTTGGTTAGATCCTTAGGCACCACTTTGCCTACAAGAAGGAATGCTGCTGAAATCTGTCTGCTGGTCTTCAGTGTGGAATTTTAGGAGTGTCCACCTCTCTTGCCCTCTGTGGGCCTTTTCCTGGGAGTTGGGCTGGAACAAGGGGTAGGAAATGGAATCTATTCATGTCCTCACTCTGCTCATTTCTCTCCTTTCCTGAATCCCATGCATCCACGGAGATTGGTACAGTGGCTAAGATTCTGGGATCGGAAACTCACATTTGTCTCCCTCCAAATGTAAGCTGGGTTGTGTAGGAAAGATGGTCCCTTCTTTAAAATGAACACCACCATCTCAGAGTATACAGGAGCTTACTTCAGACAGAGGAGGCAGAGCTGCCTTCCAGAGCTCTTGGCAGGAGGCTGTCCCCACTCCCTGCCTGACCGCCGAGGATTGGGTGAGTATCACTGGGAGGGAAGGTTGTTTGTAGAAAAAATGTGCTGCTTCAGCCCTGGTCATTGCTGATGGAGCATGGCAGCAAGGAAGGTCAAGTCTAGGCTAAGGAGGTACTTCTGATTGTCAGGGACTGGGTTTAAGGTGAGAGGTTAGTTGAAACTACTCAGACATGGTCTTCCCAGAGCAAGGAGGAAGGATGAGATGATCTGGGAGTTGTGAAGGACTCAGGGATTCCACGATGTTGCAGAGCTGGCAGTGACTGGGAGGATGCCAGGGAGATATCAGTTCACTCATGTCTAGAGCAGAAACCCCATGGACAGAGACCAGGTATCTGGAACCCGAACATTCCCAGCACCATGCCTCCCACAAGGCCAACTGGAGACTGAGGAGGACAAGTCCTTCCCTGGAAGATGGTGCCAACACTGTGCTCCCAGAAGGACAGCTACTTTAAAGCCCCAGCAAGAAAATGGTCCCAGACTGTGGGACCTGGAAGTACTTCTTCATGTCCAGCCTCAATCCTACTTACCACAGCTCCACTGGATCTCAGTGCAACCTGTGAGATTTGTCCATGCCTAGAGGAGAAACCCAGCAAGGAATATGGGCTTTGCTTCTAGGCCTACCCTGTTGGCTGTGGGAGACAGAACAAGTTGGCCACTTTGGCCAACTTGTCAAATACCTGTCTCCACGCCTGGGGAGTCCCCTGGAAAGTGGAGTGGGGCGATCTTCCAGGGAACTGCCACCCTGCATGAGGAGATAAGTGGAACAGCAGAGGGCAAGGAGGGTTCAGTGGCCAGGACAGGTGGGGCTCAGGGAGTTCCTTCCGGCTGGGGGTGAGGGAGCTTCCTGGACGCTCAGCCCCTCCAACCCCCTGAGGAAAGACTGTAGCTTCTGGAGGGCAGGAGCTGATCCTGAGTCATCTTAGCAGCCCAGTGCCCAGGACACAGCAGATGCTCAAAACACACGGGTTGAATGAATGAGCCTGGCGTCAAGAGCCCGCCCAGCCAGCAGCTGGAGTGGGTCTTTGGATAAGGGATTCCCCTCTCTGGGCCTCCATTTCTTCATTTGTAGAATGAGGGGCTGCAGCAGATTGTCTCTAAGGTTTTGTCCGCCCCTGACGATCTGCGGTTTCCTATTTCCCTGCTCTCACATCAATTCCTTTCCAATTCTCTTTCCCTTTACAGCTTCTCTTTTCCTTTCCCTTTAAGTCCTTTTCTTCCACTAACCCCCAATCTCTGCACCCCCGTTTTCAATCTCTCCCCTCCCCAATTTCTCTGGCTTTCCCCTTTACAGGTATTTCTTCCTCTGCTTCTGGTAACTCCCCACATCACTGCCCTTCCCTGATGCCTTCTGTGTTCTGCACTCCCTGGCCCCCAAAAGCCGCCCATTCTAGTGCCCCTTTCATCCACCTTAGATCCCAGATGCGGGAGATTGGAAGAAAAGGAGGACGGTCCTAAAGCAGCCTCTCCCCTGCCCCTACAGTGGCCCCACCGCGATGTCCTCGTTCCCCCCGCCCCCCTCCCTCTCCCCGCCACGCCTCTCCCTCAGCAGCCGGTGCCGCACTGCGCCCTCGCCCCACGCTAATGCGATCTGGAGAGACCCGGGCGGGCGGCGGGCAGTCTGGCCCAGCGTCCCGGGCTGCGCTGATGGATGGTCCCCTGACAGTAATCGCAGAATGAGGACGCGCTGGCGACGCTCTCGCCCGAGGCCCCGCTGTTTGGCGAGCCCGGGAGTCCCTCCCTCCGCAGCATCTGCCTTCCGGGCCGGGCGCTCTCAACTCACTCGGCTTTGCGGGAGGCTCAAAGCCTCAGGTTAGGGCAGAGGTGGGGGCTTCCTCTGCTCTCTCTCTCCCAAGACACTGGTTTCTGCTTGGGAACAGAACCCTCCTTGGATCCACGCTGCTTCTGTGATTCTGAACAAGCCACCCATCTCCTGGAGGCTCAGTTCTCCCTTCTGTATAATGGCCTTTAAAGCCAGGTGGAGTGCTGGGGGCATGGGAGATACTACTGAGGAAAATGACGCTCTCTCTTAAGTAGAAATCGAATTTCACTTTTAGTTTACAATGCTCGGAATAATCTGGGCTACATGTGCGAAGCCGAGTAAGAGCTGAGTGGCTACTCACACACAGAATATATATTTATACACATATATATAATGTTTTTAGCATACCAGTACTGCTTAGACGTCTTTAAAGAGAACACCAGCCCAGGTACTTCTCCAGGGAGGCGACTGTCTCCAGCAGGACTTTTTCTCCCCTCTGCTGAGGTCACCTACCTGTCTAAGCCCCCAGACCCCATCTGTTCTGGGGTTCCCCTGCAATCCAGGGGCAGGCTGAGGTGGTATGCGGGAAGACCTCCCTTTGGGAAATGTTTCTGGATAATTTCCAAACTCCTTGCCCATGTTCTCCCCACCTCACCCACATTCAGATAACACAGGGTTCTAAGGCTCCTTCACTTCTCCACCCCCATGGGATACTCCTTGGGCCTGGACCTGTGGAGGGGCTGGGAGGTGGGATCCAGAACCAATTACAATTCTGAACGCACACCCAGCTGCCTCCTCACTCCCTTCTAACCTTTCCCTCTCGTCAGAAGCCAAATTGAGTTAGTCTTGAGTTTTGATTTAATTCCCGAAATGGAGTCATAATCTGCTTAGTGTCCTTTTTCCCAAGTCCTAGATACTGAAGTGTGTGTGTCTGTCAGGGGGAGTTAAAAGAGCAGCTCTGTGACCTTTGGAGGACCCTCAGACTCATTCACCTCCCAAACACCACCAAAGAGCAGGAGACACCATGGCCCTGAGTTGCTAGGGAGTATGGTGATGGTACTGACAACTCACATTTACTAGGCACTTACCACATGCCAGGACTGAGACAGGTGCTATGCATGCATTTCTCACTTAATTCTCACAACTACCTTTCCGGTAGGTACCATTCATATCCCCAGTTTACAGATGAAGAAACTGAGGCTTAGCGAGGTTAAGTCGTTTATGTTCCATCTTACAGTGATTACAGACAGTCCTCGACTTATGACAGTTTGACTTACAATTTCTCAGCTTTATGATGGTGCTGAAGTGATATGCATTCATTAGATACTGTACTTCTAATACTCATACAACCATTCTGTTTTTCACTTTCAGTATAGTATAACATGTTGAATCTCATGTTGAATACGTGAGATGAATAAATATCTCATGTTGAATACATAAGATATTCAACACTTTATTATAAAATAGGCTTTGTGCTGGATGATCTTGCCCAACTGTAGGCTGATGAAAGTGTTCTGAGCACTTTAAGGTAGGCAAGGCTGAGCTATGATATTTGGTGAGTTAGGTGTATGAAATGCATATCCACCTTACAATATTTTCAACTTACTACAGCTTTATCGGGACACAGCCTCATCATAAGTCAAGGAGAGTCTATTATTAAATGGCAGAGCCCAAATTTGAAACTACACAGTCAAGACTGCAGAGCCTGTGCCCTTAACCACTTAGTTGTGCGACTCCTGGCAAGGTATTTAACTTCTACACACCCTGTTCTCTCATTTACAAAACACAGATAAGTAGGGATAATAAGATATTCCCTTCAAAGAATTATGTTGATTAATTGAGCTAAGGCATTCACCATACTCACAGTAAGCATTCAGCAGTTTAGGTGCCCTACACACTGGGACAGGGTTGAGGAAGGGAAGGGGTACAATCCAATGGGCTATTAATTATTCATTGTTACTGTTGATAATAATAGTTATCATGCATTGAGAACCAACTGAGCATAGGCCACCCTACAAGGTAAAAAATATGTCTGTTTTACAGATGAAGAAACTGAGTTTCACATAAATTAGGTAAATTACCTAAAGCCATCCAGTTAACAAGTGACAGAACAGAGCTTGTGTTCAAACACTGGGCCCCCGACTCCAAAGCCTGTGGCTCCCAGCAGCCCCAGGGTCACCAAAAACTGGTCTCTCCTGGGGGAGGTCAGAGCTGAGGCCAACAAGCCCAAGTCACACCCTTTACCACCTGGGACCTGATTTTCTCCAGGTGAGCAATGTTTTCTTAAAAGAACAGGAAGACAGTAAATAATTAACCAAGACAGTTTCTCCCTCCCTGAAGCCAAGGTAGAAGAACCTCCCCCCTACAGCCAACCCCCACTCTCCTCACTCCTCTTTCCTCTGTGCTCAAGTTTGTGGCCATTAAATAGAAGAGGAGAAAGTTTGAACCAGGCATGAAATATTTATCAGTTAATTACAATATGCAGATTCTGTTCCTAGGGGTGATTTATCTTTTTGGAAATATAGGAAAAGATCCTGGAAACTTGTATCCTAATTGCTTGGCCTATTATTGTAGCAACCAGGTAGAAACTCTATTTACTATGTAGCTACAAATTTTCCCACTACTGGAGGTATCTGCCTCTGCTTCTATCATTGGTGGTCTGGGGACCATATGCTTTTCTGATAAGAGATGAGCCTCTTAGAGGTCAATTTGTCGATTCCTCTGTCTCCTCTTGGGGTGGCCCCTTTCTAAATTCTAATAGCTATAGGAAATGAAAAGGGTGAGAGTCTCTGAAATTCTGGGATCTCAAAAGAAGCTAATTCTAAGTGAAAACCTCCCTGACTGAAGCAGTGCCACTGGTGAGGGGACGTCCCAGTTTGAGAAGCAGCTCTCAGCTGAGTATCCCTCCTCTCCCTTGCTCTGGCAGAAGTGTCAGCCCTCCCCTTACCTCTTGTATCATTTCCTAGGGTCTGCATCTCAACCTCTGGCTACACATTAGCAACCTGCGGAGTTTTAAAAATCCAGATGCCCAGGCCCTACTACAGGTCAACCAAATTGGAATCTCTGGAGGTGGGACCCAGGCATCAGTATTTTTAAAAACTTGTGGCTGGGCATGGTGCCTCACACCTGTAATCCCAGCACGTTGGGAGGCTGAGGTGGGTGGATCACCTGAGGTCAGGAGTTCGAAACCAGCCTGGTCAACATGGTGAAACCCTGTCTATTAAAAATACAAAAATGAGCCAGGTATGGTGGCAGGCACCTGCAATCCCAGCTACTTGGGAGGCTGCGGCAGGGATAATTGCTTGAACCCAGGAGGCAGAGGTTGCAGTGAGCCGAGATGTGCCACTGCACTCCAGTCTGGGCAACAGAGCAAGACGCCATCTCAAAAACAAAATCAAACAATCAAAAAAACTCACTGGGGGTTCCAATGTGCAGCGAAAGTTGGTACCCTCTAGAGCTAATAGAAGAGTATCACTGCCCGGTAAATGGGCCCTGCTTATCTGCAAGACCATGTTATTTTTATCCCTCCCTCTCTGGTGCTGGAGGAGGCAATTCCTTCACTTATATTGGAATCTGAAGAACATCTCTTTCTTTCTTCACAAGAAGCTTGTAACACAATAACTACCATTTATCAAGCCCCTGCTGAATGCTTGGATCTATGCAAATAAAATTTAATCTGATCTACAGAACAACTCTATAAGGTCAGTGGGTATGTCTATTTTATGGATGGCTCAGAGAGGTTAAGTAATTTGCCCAAGTTTGTACAACTAGCAAGTGTCAGATCAGGGACTTGAATCACAAACCCATGCTTTTAACCACTGTGGTACACCACCTCTCAGTTTCTCAAGGCCGGAAGGGAAGGGCTTCAGGTTCACCATCTGAAGTGCTTACTGAATGTCTTGGGGAGGGAAAGAAGAGAGAAGCGAGGAGAAGTATAGGGAAGCAGGCAGGGGTTACACATGCATAGGCCATGGAGGGCAGAATGGCGGCTGGGAAAGACTGAAGAGAGTCTGTGGGGCTAAAAGGAGGTACCCGAAAGAGGGTGTGGTAAGCTGACACGTGCATGGGAAGGGGGCAGTGGCTATGGAGACAGCTGGGGAGTGGGCGCCAGCAGTTGGAACATCCAGAACAGTGAGTAGTACCCATCATGGACTGGGTGGTTGGGGAGTGGGAGGGACCTCGTGTCAGAGGAGGGGTCTTTGTGAGCGTGCAGCAGTGAGGAATGCTCCCACATGAATACTAAGGGCAAGAAGAAGAGAAAGGGCCAGAGGGGGCTGGGTGATGTTTAGCTGCTGGGGTGATTAATGGGGGTGAACGGAGGGTGAAACTCAAACCCTTCAACAAAGATGGCGGGGAATGGTTGTCCAAGAACAACAGTGCACTGTTTCATGGAGAAAGCCAATGTCCAGGGGAGGGGTGGCTGAGGAGGACACCAGGCGCAGTTGCTCCTTCCCTTTTTTCCCAAGTTCTCTTTATTTACCATCAAACAGTAGAGTAAACTATATTAGCCAGTTCCAGGGGACCCTCTGGATGGACTTCTTACCTGCCTCCTGGCTTGGGAGAGACCAAGGAATGTTGGTGTGGCTTGGGGAAAGAGTGAGCGAGGTCTGGGCTGAAAGCTGAGATGACTCCATGGACCACCCCCTGGTGGGGCACAAAATGGTGATGTGCTGACAGAGTCACTGGCTCCCTCTGGACCAGACAGGCACTGAGAGATACATGGGGGTTGGGACTTCAGGTGTCCTGTAGAAAGTGGTAGTGTTCTTACAGCAGTTTTTAAAGCAGCCCTGGCCTCAGGGAGGGACGCAGGGCTCCTTTTCTGTGAGAGAGAGTTAGGGGAACAAGGAGAGAGGGCTTCCCATGGCCCTGGTTTCAAGGTGTTGACCTGGGTTTGAAGAATGGAGATAAAAGTTGTGAAGTAACAGGTTTAAGCCACTCTCCCCTCATTTCCTACTTCTGTCTCTTTCTCTAGGTACAGCTGTTGGGAGCTGCCTTTCCTGCCCTCAATCTCCCTGCCTGTAGTTTCAGAGGGAAGAAGAGGGAAAAAAAAGGATGAAGAGAATTGTTTCAGTGCTGGGGGAGGTGAGCTTATAGCAGGGATTTAGATGGGAATTACCTCATGGGAAAGGAGCAATTTTCTTCCTCTCCAGGCCTCTCACAGATGTGAAACAACTGGCAGATCCCACTTTCCCACCCCTAACCATCCGAGGGGATGATGTGTCTTGAAACCTGTGCCTCTCAATTGAGAGGCTGGTGGGGGAAAGAGAGGTCAGGAAAACGGGCCAGATGAGTGTTCCAGGGTCCCCAGAGAGTTGAGGGAGGCTAGCATCTTCTTAGGGTAAGGAAGGTAAAATGCCCATTCCTGATCCCAGATTGCTTAGCTACTGTGCCTGGGAGTCCTCCCACCTGGCCTTAATTCCTGTCTCCACACGCAGCTTGGCCAAGTTTCTTCCCCTACTGGAGTCTCACTCCTAATCCCCTACTCTCTCTCTCCAGGAACCTACAAAGCACTTTGAAATCTGAAATTAGCGGGAGGTGGCTGTATTGCACAAACACTCTGAGGTGCAACATGACTTGACTGGTAATGAGGCAACCATCCCACATAGGGCAGAGTTCAAGGACTGCCTTCAAGAGGGACTGGCCTCAGTTTGCCTGTTACAGAAGCCACGGGCTAACAGAGGCTGCCCTCTGCCTCACAAAGAATGAGATAAATGGGTGCACTGGAAAGCAATGGTCACAATCAAGTCTTAATGATGAATTAATAATTCATAATTACTCCAGACTTGCAGATAAGCACAAGCCCACTGGAATTATTTCCCAGGGTGGAACACAGAAAGGGTGGGAAGGTGACTTCAGTACAGACATTACTTCCAGAGGCTGTTAAGTTCGTTCCTCTGCTTGCCAACCAGAACCTGGAAGAGATTCATTAGCTTCCTTGGCTAATTCCTCCTAACAGTTACCACTCCCTGAGCTTCTAAACTGTGCCATATTGCCCCTCTGTTCTTCCTAAGGCCAGAGGACCATTCCTGCCAAAGTGACCTCAGAGCCTGGACTCTGGATTTCTGGGGTCTCTCTGTTCTCTGCTCCCCATTCTGCTATTTACATACGAGGTCCCCTGTAGGAGGGCCTGGTGCTAGGTGTCCCGGCAAGATGTGGACATCTTTCTGGCTCTTCTCCCTCTCTTATCTAAGTCCTCACACTGTGGGAAAACACCTCACTAACTCTATGTGGAAAGAGAAGCACGGAGTGCCCCTTCTAGCGTGGATGCCTTTGGTTCCCAGATCTGGATTTGAGGGGCTGGCTCTATCTCTTAGGAAAATATTTACCTAGCATCGATAATGGAGATGGGGCCTATTTAGGGCTAGGGAGGCACACCCAACTCCACACCCAGCTCTCTGCTGTTCCCCTTCCCAGTGCACACAATCCCAAATTCCCACTCCAGAAAAATTTTAAAACACGTATCTTAAAAAAAAAAAAAAAACCTCAAAGAGCCAAGCAGACCCTCAGCTTCAAGGTATCTCCTCTCTCTCTCTCTCTCTCTCTCTCTCTCTCTATCTCTCTCTGAATCTACAAAGAAGGAGTGAGTTTTGTTTCTCCAAGTACTCAGAGCCTTAGACCACAAAGGAGCCTTATATCCTGGTCTTCAGGAGATCTTTGACCACCATCTCTGCTGTGGCATGACCTTTTTCAAAATGCTAGAAAGAAGAGAGACTGGCTCTTGGACCAAGGGGATTTGGGATTAGAAAGGACTTCCAGTTCTACAGATTTCCTTCCCATTAGCCTCTTCATGTGCATCAAATGTAAATGGCAGGCTAAACCTACAGAATGAAGAGAGTTGAAAGACTGGGGCCTAAAAATACCCTTGTCCAAATCTGTGGGTGCAGGAGCACATTGAAAAGCAGTTACCCAGCCTGGCGGTGTGGCACATGCCTGCAGTCTCACATACTTAGGAGGTTAAGGTGGGAGGACTACTTGAGCCCAGGAGTTTGAGGCTTCAGTGAACCATGATGGTGCCACAATACTCCGGCCTGGGCAACAGAACTGGACCCCATTTCCAAAAAAAAAAAAAAAAAAGTGGTTACCCAGGTAAGGTGGATGATCAACCAAGTATACCCAGTGAGAAGCACACAAACCTCACCTTTTACCCAAACTCTCTCCCTTTCCTGGCCCATTTCCGGTTTCTAGACGAGGATCAGTTACGGGGTGTGACCCAAGTTACCCAGATAATTAACTGTGAAAGGACGAGTTTTGTTTTTTTCCCACTCCTTTGGCCTCTAAATATGAGAGATCTTTACATCTCTTCCCTAGCTCCCTCCTAGTCTCTACCCTCTCCCCAACACGCACTCAAATCCCAGCAACAAAAAATCCTAAATATAGGAAGACAAACCTTCCTGACCTACCATTTTGGCCCACCTGCAACCCCTGTCCCCCGCCCCCCTCCCCCAATTTTTTTTCTGTCCTGAGCGTCTGCTCTTCGCTTCAAAAAAAAAAAAGAAGAAGAAGGAATTTTCAATAGTCCCACTTGTCAAGCGAAGACCATCTTTTAACCTTCAACAGCAGCGAAAGCCGTGTGAACTCTCGGTGAACCAAGATTGAAGTCATAAATCACGCGTACAAAGGCGGCTGCGGAGGCTGGCGCGGGCTGCTGCACCTTTAACGCTTTCTGGGGCTGACAGGCGGCGGCCCAGCTAAAGTTCACAGCGCCCGGGGAGGGCCCGCCTCCGCCTC
>NW_012104410.1:779552-790169 GCF_000951045.1 Mandrillus leucophaeus | reverse complement strand
TAATAATAAAACAGTAGTTAACAGTCCCTCCATAACAGGATAACAATAAAATGCAAGAGGAAATATTTTGAGGTGGAGACAGGAAGGAGTCAGGATCACAGCATCTGAGGTGGAGATAGGAAAACAAGGGAGGAAGAAAGCTTCTCAATATGCTCTTGGGGGGCTGGGGTTGGGAACCCCTTTCCCAGACAAGGGACAGAAGAGGGGAAGGAGAGCCAGGAGACCACTCTTTATTGCTTTTTTTCTCAGGCTTCTGCTTTGTGCGATCAGGGAAGGGATCCCACATATGGGGATGGTTAATGGCTTTTGGGACTCTCTAGGAGCCCCTGTTTTAAGGAGGAGGCCAAATGTGCAGGGTCAGGCCAAGGGGCAGAGATGAATGAGGCGATGACCACAGCCTTGATCCGGCAGGAGCGCAGAGATGCCCGGGAGGACGGGGCCCCGGACGGAAGCAGAAAAACACTTATGGCCGCCGGGGAGTGGGGAGAGCCAGGCTAGGGCTCCGGCAGGCCCAGGTCCCTTTCTAGGCTCTTTATTTAAAAATGTAAAAGGAGGAGTTGAGGCGCCTTGAATTTTCCTTCGCGAGCTTGGAGACTAGCCGATTTTTCATGAAGGAAGCAAAGACTTCGGTCCCGGATCCTGCAACATCCACCTCATTCTCTCCAGGTACAGTTTTCCGGTCATTTAATTAGTTTGTTTACTTGGGGGAGATGGCAGTCACAGGCGTAGAGATAGTAAGTTTGCTAGAGAGGGAGCCGCCCCACAGTTTCGGGTCTAACGAAATCCCTCCTTTCAAAACAATTGCACCCCCAATAAAAATAAAATTAAAGAGGAATATAGAAACACAAATTAGCCAACTTTTTTAAAAGAGAAAAAAGAAAAGAAAATCATCGTAACAAGTGAGCGTGAGAACTTCTAAAAGATTTGTCACAAACCCTTTCAGAGATCTGGATTCTTTTTCAGTAGCCGGTGACCTATTTGGTCTGAAAAGAGAAATACACTATCCACTGAGTCACTTATTTAAAGCCAGCCCTGGTGCTGAAAGCCCTGGGTGCCTTCGCATTTGAGAACAACAACGGGTGGAGGACGCTGCGATATCTAATCGGACAAAACAGCAATAAAATAAGACGGGCGGAAGCGCTGAGCGCAGGGCTAGGGCCCAGGTTTTGTGTTCCAGGCCGCCGGCAAGGCACCGGCCCCGGGCGATGGGGCGCCGGGCGGTCAGGCACGGGCTGGCGACTCCGCTCGGCCTCCGCAGCCCGACCTGCAGCCCCTTTCCCCCAGCCTCTGCGCCTGGTGGGCTCTCTCCGCTCCGACGCCAGCTCGGGGCTTCCCTGTTGAGAGTGTTTTAGGCCGGAGAAGGGCCAAACGACTCAAGTCAGACTCTGCTTTTTCATTTTCTCCCTTAGGCCTCTCCACTTGCCCGAGCTCTCAGCCACCAGGAGACTGACGGAAGGGGCTTCTGGGCTGCGTTGGGAGCGGGCACTGTCCCCCACCCACTCCTGTTCTGTTTCCCAAAGTCCAGCGACCTCCGACTCTCCTTGGGGGGAAAAATACCAGTACCCAGATACCTCTGCACCCTGTTATATGACTCGGCTTGCTTCAGGAATATCTTACAAAGAAGAAGAAGAAAGAACGGCTTGGAGTCATGTTTACATCTAGTTCTACTGATCCGTTCACATCTGGGGAGTTTATTTATAACTCCCTCTATAACTCTCTGTTTGGAGGCACTGGTGGCTCTATTGACAGACTGATGTCTAGGAAATATTGCTCTATGTCTAACCGTACCTAAATGTGCTGTGGTTGTATTTACAGATTTATGTTTGAGGGAAATATAATTATTTCCATTGTATTTGTGCATATACAGTAGTTATAAGAGCAGATTTATATATGGGAAAATATATGACTCTCTTACAGCCATCCGGCTTTATGTACATTTGATATCCTGACAGATTTATATCTCTGAACAGCTATATAGATAAAAATGTATATTGTTAGAATTATGTATCAGGAGATATATACTTATTGATTGTGAAATAGAGTAGTTAGAGCATTCACTTAGAGCCATATATGGCTATGGAGACGTTTCTATATTATTATCGCTATATATAGGCATATCTGTTTATAACTACATAGTTATAAAAATAGACATAAAAATTATAGTCCTATATGTGCATGCTGCAATCTCTCTCTAGAGTTATAGACACTTTCAAATATAACTCTATAGAGAGATCTGTATGTATATAAGGTGTAATTATCTTGTGATGTGTGTGCGTTAGGACTTAGGCCCGTCTATCTCAGAACAGACATATTTATATGTAGGAGCTGGGAAAGACTTGTTCACAGATATCTGCAGAGGGCCAACTGGAAACGCTGTATCTGCCCTCTAGGAAACCAGCTAGCAGAGTTGTGTACTTATGGAGGGACGGAGTTACAAAAGGGTAAATAGAGCTCAGGGAGCCTCAAGGAGGGAGGTGAATGGAGGGTGGGTGGGCTCCGTTTGAACAGATAGCGGGAGGAAAGGGGTAAACACCAGTACCCACCAGAAGGTGAGAACCGGTTTTGTGAGGGGCTGGCGCAGAAGGTGGACAAGGAGCTTGTAAAACGGGAAGCAGCAAACAGTCCTGCCATCTCACCCTGAGACGCTCCACCGAGGAAGCAGCCTTCAGTTTGGCTTTTAGTGCACTGGAAGATAGGGACTGTCGTGTCCCTCCTGCAGTCCTAGCGCGTTTCTGTTGAACCCTAATTTTTAGATCTCAAAGAGTGGGCTTCAGAGATAAAGAGGTTTAGGCAGGGACAGGGCGGGGAGCGTGGGGTGTACTTTCACTTTCTGATAAGTGAGGTAATCCAGGAAAGTGAGTTAATTTGGCCAAAATAAAGCTTGTTTTTATCTGGGCCTCCTGTGCCCTGGCGGGGATGTAGGATGGGACCAGAACCTGGTGGACTGAGGTGTGTATTTGCAAGAATTGGACCTGCTCTGATGGGGGCTTGGGGAGATTGTGCTCACCACCCGCCCTCCTTCTCTGAAGCCTGAGTGGCCTAATTCCCTCTGGACACAGAGGGACTCCTTCAGCTCCCTAACAGTGCTGCCCTGGGTCTTTTCAGGGAGAATTTGACTTAAGGAGCAGGGAACATGGACTTACCCCACTAGATTTCACTTCTCCCACTCACAGCTACACCACTCTTACGTCAGTCTCCTTCCAGGCGCCACTGGGCCAGGGCTCCACAATTCTTCCCCTGCTACTAACCAACCCAGTGGGGAAATACCTCCCACCACTGCCAGTTTTTTTTTTTTTTTTTTTTTTTTTTTAAACCAGGGAGTTACGGATAACTTCATTGAATGTGTGAAGGAGTTGTCCTGAACGCAGTCTTAGTGGCCAACCTGGCCTCCAGGATCTCTAGGATGCTAGGAAGGGAGTGTAGACCCTTGGACCAGGCTAACCACCGTGTGCCACCCTCCACACACCCCTGCCCACAGGACTAGGAATTCCTGCAGTGCAGGGACTCTGTCTGCTGCCTGGCACAGAATGGTTGCCCAAACATACTTGTTGAGGTAAACGGAACGGTAGTCAATACAAAAACTCACCCTCACTCTGCACACCACCATAGCCACTGCTGGCTAGCAGGCACCCTAGCCAGGCTGGGAGATAACATGGCGGCTTGTAGCAGCTTGGGTTTTGACCAGGTCAGTGGTTAGTAGGGTGGGAGAGCATCCTGAGCCAAGGATGGGGCAGGGACTGGAGCAAGGCACCTAAAGTCCGGAAATTTGGTGGTAAGCCAAGGCAGACCCACCTCCCCAGTGCACTTGTGCTTTCTATCTCCAGTCTCCTGGCTCCCTGGACCCCCAAATTATGAAAACTAAACCAGAGCTGAGACCTGGGCTAGGAAGGAATTGCCTGTCAACCCGAGGGGTGCAAAGAGGAACCACCACTGGCTCCACTGAGAAATCCACAAATAAAACAAAAATAAATCAGTGCGAGACCGACAATCTGGCTGAAGGAAAGCTTTCTCTATGCCTCAGCCCTGCTCCAGGGCTGCCAAACAGATCAGGCTTAAATTTTTAATTTAATAGTTAAAAAATTTTAACAATTTAACTATAGAAAGAATTTTCTATAGTTAAATTGAATTTTCTGATCCAGTAATGCCCCAATCAGATTGTTTCATTATTATTATTATTATTATCATCAGTGTCCCCTTTTTGGTCCCCTATAAAATGGTTCCTTTCGGGAGTTTGGAGCCAGGCCAGGCACCGTCGGTGCATGGGATGAGATAGGCAGGTTTGGAGCTCCTCTGTCTAGTGAGGATCCCGGTCTGCGGAGAAGGGTTGGCCTCCCCGTCTCCCGTCAAGGCTTAAAGGAAGAAGGACCCTCCCAAATTTGGTTCCTTTTCCCGTAAGAATCCTTAGAGGCAATCCACCCTGTGACTAGGTGACTAGGTGAAGGACTGAGGTCCAGAAAGGAGCTCATTTCCTAGTCTGCAGCCTTTGGCATTTTCCCTCTCAGACAACTAGCCCTCTCCTTCCTCCCCATGAATACCTGTGGCTTACTGGGATGGTTGTTGCTTTCCCTAAAGAAATGCAGGGAGGGAGAACTGAGGGTCCAACATTTACATATATTTGCCTAAGAAGGGCTCGGGGCAGGTGCCTGGGCTCTGGCTAGAAGTAGGGAGGTGGGGGTGGGGGGGTTGCTGACAGTTGCTGTAAACAGCAGATTACAATAGTGGCCAGTGTCTATTGGTTTGTCCTCAGCCAAAAGTCGGGAAACCAATAGACACTGGCCACTATTATTAAGTCCAAAGAGTCCTGGGTCCCTTTTACCTGGGCTGGAATGACTCTTAGCTGTTTCTGGGTCCCAGACCCCTTTGAGAAGCTGACAAAAGCAATTGCCTCGCTTCCTAGCAAAATTCTGGAAATGCCCTTGACAGTTGCAGGAGTCCTAGAAGCCTATGATCTCTAGACTGAGTATCCCTGATTTGTATATTTCCCCTTCATTTCTGTGACCCACCCCCTCCCTAACTGCCTGCCTCAGGTTTTGCCCTCCCTGAGTTCTCCTGCTTGGAAATCAATAAGTTATTCCCGAAGTATAACCCCCACCATTCTTGGCAAGGTTCTTTTTCTTCTTTTCTTTGCTAGAGCAGGTACCTGGCAGAGGCCTTGTGTGCTTATGTTGAGCTCCCGTTTGGTTCTCCTTCTGTAGAAACCAGGAGAGTGGCTGTTAACTGAAGCCTAGTCTATATTGCCCAATTACTCCTGGGGACTGATTCCTGGGAAGGTGGAGGCTGGGAGTTATTGACAGCTGCGAGGCCTGGCAGTAAGGGGGTCAATTCCCATCTTTAGTGGAAATTCGAGCAGGAAGCAAGTTACAATTGCTATTATAGTCATAATAACAACAATAATAATTTATTTAGCATATCATTAGATGTGTATTTACTGTCTTCCCTCTGCTTTTTTACAAGTGTCTCCTAAGGAATTCTCACAACACCCAGGGGAAACAATAATAAGCTAATTACCGCCCTTCAGTTCCTTCTCCTCCTCCCATCCACAAAGCCCCCTCTCAGAGATGGAGCCCCTTCCTATGTTTTACACCTGCTTAACACATTCTCCCCCATTCCCAATTCTCCTCTCTCATTCCCAGTTCTTCCAACCTTCCTAAGGAAGTTTCCTCATAATTCAGAGGAGGAAAGTTTGGGGAGGGGAGTAGTTGAGGTCCTACAACTTGGTTGTAGTTGTTGTAAGTATTAATATTATTTCCCTGATATAATTTAGGGTAATGTAGGAGGAACCAAGTTCTCACTTCTTGGGCTGCTCTTTTTGCGGCAGAAACTGCCTACACAGGGTTTAGGTGCAGACCGGATTAGAGAGAGGATGTGTGCTGCCATGATGCCAAAACATCTGAGTTGAAAAACGTTGGTAGGAAAGCGGCCAGTCCTGCAGATGTAACACCCACTCTGGTGGCCTTCAGACTGTTCCGGTCAGATTGCAGAGATGCCAGTTCTCGCATATCTTACTGGCCTCTTTTGGCAATGGAAAGGAAGGAAGGAAAGGAGGGAGCGAGGGAAGAATACATGTGTGTGTGAGTCTGTACACACATACATACATATTCAATATTCACACACACATTTTTCCTTAGTAAATAACCATGACAATAGTTATACTTTTTCAAATATTCATTTCTTTGCACTTTCAAATATATATTTTTATCTCCTGAGAGATTACAATTAAAACACAAACCAGGCCAGGTACGGTGGCTCATGCCTATAATCCCAGCACTTTGGGAGGCCGAGGCAGGTGGATCATGAGGTCAAGAGTTTGAGAACAGCCTGGCCAAGATGGTGAAACCCTGTCTCTACTAAAAATACAAAAATTAGCTGGGCGCGGTGGTGGGTGCCTGTAATCCCAGCTACTTGGGAGGCTGAGGTAGGAGAATTGCTTGAACCTGGGAGGTGGAGGTTGCAGTGAGCCGAGGTCGCACCACTGCACTCTAGCCTAGGCGACAGAGCAAGACTCCATCTCAAAAACAAAACAAAACAAAAAACAAAACACAAACCAGTCATGTGTGTTTGGATGATGGATTCTGGGTGGACTTTTGGACCAACTAAAAGACCCTCTAGAGTCCCAGTGATCTGCAGAGCACACTCTTAGTTACTCATTTCCTTGACCCCAACCCAGAGTGGAGACCTTTAGCTCCTGTCATGATAGTGTTGGTCAGAGACAGAGCTGCTTGGTCTCAGTCACTGAGATCCTGGATGTTGCTGCTCAGACTACCCAGACACTAGTATCGCCTCTCTACCTCTTGCCCAAGTACATCATTGCTCTTGGGAGGAAGCAAGTCTGCGCTGGAAGGTACAAGAGCCAGGTAGAGTCAATATAAAAGTGAACTGAAAGTTAGAACTGACTCCATGTCTCAGCTCCCTAAATCACAGATGGCCCAACTGACATTCTTAGTAGGTCCCATGCCCATTTGGTGTCTTTCCGCTGCCCGTACATTCTACTGTAGGAAGATGCTTGTGCTCTGGCCCTTTAAGTACCCTAGTCCTATCAAAACTTACTTGTCCTGAGTTCCAGACCATTCTTCTTTATTGAAGAAGCAGCTAGATTGCAGGTTAGGAAACTTTCACCAATGTGTTGACATGCACATTCTCCCAGGTAACTGTGTGTTTTTGGTAGGGGTCTTCAGAAGCCATTGCCCAGATGGAGGGAAATATCTATAATAATGGAATTTTAGACCCATATAGCAGGTGGCATAATACAAATTTGGGTGAGGGTGGCTTATGATTTTTCTTAAATACTGTCATGAAGTCAGCCACCCATCGTGTCTGTGGGTAAGGCCAACCTTGGCCCAAACCTAAAATTTTCAGGCTGCGTGGAGGGGTACAGGACTCTTTCTGCTTCTTTTATTGGCAGATCCTGAAAGACTAAGTTGGGAAGAAACAAGATTCACCCAGGTAAGAAAAAGATTATGCGCCAGGTGCTGTGGCTCACACCTGTAATCATAGCACTCTGGGAGGCTGAGGCGGGCAGATCACAAAGTGAGGATATGAGACCATCCTGGCTGACACTGTGAAACCCTGTCTCTACTAAAAATACAAAAAATTCACCGGGCGTGGTGGCAGGTGCCTGTAGTCCCAGGTACTTGGGAGGCTGAGGCAGGAGAATGGTGTGAACCTGGAAGGCGGAGCTTGCAGTGAGCCAAGATTGTGCCACTGCACTCCAGCCTGGGTGACAGAGCAAGACTCCATCTCAAAAAAAAAGAAAAAGAAAAAGAAAAAAAGAAAGAAAAAAAGAAAAAGATTATTCATGAATTTATCAAGGTCTGGACCTCTGATTTGCTCTGACCATGGTGACCATTCATTCCATGGCTTAGTGCCAATTCATGAATGGTGTCCTGAAGCTCCCTTGGTACTCATAACTGTAATAGTTTCCATTTGTAGAAGATTACTACATGCCAGTTGCTTTATACTGAATTTGATGAGGAAATCTATTCTCAGAAATGTTAAGTCACCTGCCCAAGGTCACATAACTAGATTTGAACCCTGGCTATGTGTTTCCCTATCTGCTAGGTTTCAAATAATACTTTCAAATCATGCCTTATGGGTTAGATATACAGTAGATAATCATAGAAATGGTATAGATTTTTCCCCCTCTGGGGAAAAATCTTTTTCCCCAGGATAAAAATCTTTTATATCCTCTGGACATGCAGGGGGCCCCATGAGGTACTTCTACACTGGTTTCTATAGTGGCTGACCCAAATGCACGTATATTATCAGAATTTCCATCCCCCTGATTTAAGTTTTACTGGCAGCCTCTGTGATTTTTCAGTGTGATAACTACCCTCACCACTTAGAGTCCACCCATTTCCCAAGACTAGAAATATAATTGCAGGCATCTGGTTTCTAGGGGAGTCCTTGAGTTTCCACTTCCTCAGGCAGAATCTAGCTTTCCCACAAGGGTCAGGCAATGTGAAACTGAGAAGTATCTAGAGATTAATCTTCAGGGCCCCTCATCTCCCTGAGCATCCCCCCTTAGCACTACTTTTCTGGTTCTTTCTTTGTTTGATGAAGTATCCCAGTGGTGCTTTTGTATTTTAAAGGATGTGATCTGCAGAGGACTGTACTTAACACCATGTGCTTTAATGGTGGAACTTAAGGCATTTCTGTGGCAGGATAATTGGGGAGGGGGAAACAGATCCTTCCCAGGGGCTTTAAACTGAATCACTGCAAAAGGCTGATCCTGCATCTCATTATCCATTACATCAGATGAAAGCTACAAAATTGGATCCCTTTATTCTATTTGAAACTAAGCAGATAGTGGACTGATTTCTCTGTTTTCACCTTGCTATTGGCATCATGCAGACACCCTTTCCAACTTCCTGCCCCATCTTGTTTCTGCCTCTCTTCCCTCAGGGGCAGGGTCCTTAAGGGAAACAGCTCCCCATGGTGTGTCTGCAGGGGCTCTGTGGAAAAGGTTGAGTTGTCAAATAAGGAGACACCACAGCTAACACCCCCTGCTCCCCCACCCCCCACCAACTCTGGAATGAAGATGGAGAGTTTTCTGTGCCTGGTTTGGTTCACAGAGACACATAGTCCATCATCTGATTTGCTACAAAGAGTGTTCCTTCTCCCTGCCCCCCAGCATCCTTCGGTTTTTGCTTAGAGTCTCAGAGCTGGAAGGATCTTAGTGATAACCTAATCAAACCACTTCATTGTGAAGGAAGGGAAACTGAGGCTCAGACAGAGATCAGAACCCCAGTGTTCTGATCCCTGAACCAGTACTCTTCCCAGCCCCATGCTGACTCTGGCTCTGTGTGTTTCAGCTGGATATTTTTGGAGTTGCTCCCTCCAAACCCCAGAATCCAAGCTTGCTCTCCATGGCAGGGAGAATCACCAACCATCATAAGAAGATGGACCCTTCTTCCTGTTTGTGGCCACTTTTTGGCACAAGCCTCATCATACACCACGCCCCATAATCCCACTGGAGTCATCTGTGATCTCTGTGATATTAGAGGGCCTCTCCCTGTTTCTGTACCACATTACATATCAACTCACCTTAATCCATTTTCTAGAGCTGGCCAGGGCCCAGAGAAGGGGCTGAAGGTCTCAGGAGAGACAACAACGGGGTAAGGGAAGTTTTTGCCTCTAAATTCCCTACCTCCAGCTTCAGATAAGGAGAGAAAGAGGCTCTCTTGAATAAAAAAAAAAATTTCCTCAATATCTTGTCAAGCCTTCTTCAAGCTTCAAGGGAGAAAACCTCTCTTATTGGATGAGTTTTATCTTACTCTCCAACTCTGAGGACTGGAGGCAAGGGACAGGGGTTTGAGCTTGGCCTGAAGAATCTGAATACACGTAAGAAAGAATGTATCAGTCATGAGAGCTCTCAGACACTTGTGTTCTCTGAATATACCATGTAAGTTCTCCTCCATCTGAGATGGCCAACTTAACTTCACTGAGTTCTTTTCAGTTTCAATATTCTGGTTAGAAACTTCTGTTTTCCAGTGTTTGGTGGTCAGCCGAATCCCGGATTCCCTAGCCCATGCTCACTCAGTTTCCCAGTGGGCCTTGGCTCCAGGAAACAGTTTTCAGTTTCACATTGGCTCTAAACAGCTTCCCTATCCCTAAGAAACAACACAAAATTGAGCCAACTCAAGAGTAGGATCCATCAGATGACTTAGCCTGACATGAGCACAATGGCAGCGGACTAGGAATCCAGAGCCATGGTGTCAGTTAAGGGCTGAATTGTGTCTCTGCAAATTCCATTTCTTGAAGTCCTAATCCTCAGTAACTCAGAATGTGACTGTATTTGGAGACAGGCCCTTTAAAGAGGTAATTAAGTTAAAACAAGATTCTATGGGTAGGCTCTAATTAAATATAACTGGTGTCCTTATAAGAAGAGATTAGCAGGCCGGGCACGGTGGCTCATGCCTGTAATCCCAGCACTTTGGGAGGCTGAGGCAGGCGGATCACCTGAGGTCAGGAGTTCGAGACCAACCTGACCAACGTGGTGAAACCCTCTCTCTACTAAAAATACAAAAATTAGGCCGGGCGCAGTGGCTCAAGCCTGTAATCCCAGCACTTTGGGAGGCCGAGACGGGCGGATCACGAGGTCAGGAGATCGAGACCATC
>NW_012104410.1:765295-779147 GCF_000951045.1 Mandrillus leucophaeus | reverse complement strand
GAGGCCTCACAAGAAACCAACCCTGCCAGCACCTTGATCTTGGACTTCTAGCCTCCAGAACTATGAGAAAATAAATTTCGGTTGTTTAAGCCGTCCTTGCTGTGGTACTTGTTTGGCAGTCCAAGCAAACTAATATGGTGTCTAAATGTGTCTCAGCCATTTACTTGCTGTATGACCTTGGACAAGTCATTTAAAACTCTCTAAGCCTCAGTTTCCCCATGAACTCTAAGGTCCCTTCAATATCTAGCATTCTGTGATTCCATATAAAGAAAAAGCCTCAATCCACTATACAGCTTTTTCTTTCTTGCCAATGATAATAGTTTTAAGTGCTTGATACATACTCACATTTTATCCTCCCAAATCTACAGTCATTTACACACCCTCCCCTTACCCTAAATGCCAGTGTAGATCCAGCCTTCAATGCAAACACACTTGGGTCCCTTGACTCTCAGATGCTGTTGCTTCTGCTGCATCTCACAAAAATTGGTTGAAATGAGAACATTTTAGTCAGTTGACTGATTTTCCTGAGCACAGTGTTAAATAGCCCCACTGGTTTATCTCCATCTATTGATGGATCTTGTTTTAAAACTGTCAGATTCTGCCCATCTTTTTTGACTCATTATCACTCCATGGCCATGTAATGCCTAGCCAACAACCTGATCCAGCCAGTTCTATCACCTTTATTCTTTTAATTAATTGATAAGTTCACTCAGAAGAATCAACCCCAGACAATTGACACGGCCTCTCTCAGGCCCCAGAGAAAGCACCCCCAGGTCATGTCTAGAAGATGCCAAAACACTCATGTGGGTCAATCAATTTGGGGGAAAATCAGTTCAACCTAACAGCTGTAGCACAGGGTAAGCAAAGCAATGTTCCCTTGTCAGCCTGCAGGGACTTGAGGTCTGTGCATGGCTAGTGTTCTTTCCCCTTTTTACCAAGCTGACTTGGCAGAATGAAGAAATGTGTCTCCTATGGACACATGCACACACATACACGGTACCACACCACACCACTCTTATTCCTGCCTTTTGGGGAGACAGAGCACTAATGATAGAGAACTTGTGCTGATAAGGGCGGGGGAAAGGCCTTGGGATGACTTATCCCAGGTACACATTTGTATGAATGCGACTCAGATTATAGTTTTGGTCAATATTTGGCCTCTTTGATGCTATGTGAGGGAAGGAGTCAGCCAGACTTGGAGCTTGGCCATGTTAACTGGTCAGTAGTAAAAATGTCTCAAAGTATATTTTCACACCTCTGGGCTTTTCTATTTGGTTCCAGAACCTGCATGTTTGTATCCCTGCAAGTTTATATATGTTTGAGTGTTTGGGTTTGTATCTCTGTTTTCCTGCATGCCTGAATTTGCTGATTTGTATGTGTATATTTGCATCTGCCTCTGAGTGTTTGCATATGTTTGCACATGGCTGGTATATGGGCAGGTGGGTTTACTTGTGTCTCTGTGCAATCTCCTTTTGGGTTTCTATATGCTATTACATGTATCTGCATGTCTTTGGAGATCAGTAACTCCAAAGAGACTTCAGACGTCTTTCAAATGCCTGGCGAGCCGAGGAAGAAATCTGATGCGGGAGAATGGCTTGGCAGGCCCTCAGCTCAGATTCCTTCTGGTTCACTCCGATTTTCATCCAAGATGAGGTCTGCAGTGTCTTCCGAGGATGCCTTCTGGCTGCTTTCACCACATTAGACCTCCAGGGTCCCCTCTCAGCCCAATTGTAATGGACTTAATGAGTAGAGGGGAGGAGCTAGGGGTGGCCTGGTATTTTAAGATAAAAATAAAAAAGGAAAGTTCATCCTTTTCTTGCCATTCTCATTTTCTCTTATTGACATTCATCAGCCCTGAGCATGAGACACAGGGGAGTTAGCCACTTAACATTTCTTAGATCTTTTTTACTCTTTAAAAACTAGGGAGGCTGAGGCAGGAGAATCGCTTGAACCTGGGTAGTGGAGGTTGCAGCGAGCCAAGATCGTGCCACGGCACTCCAGCTTGGGCGACACAGTGAGACTCATCTCCAAAAAAAAAAAAAAACTAAAGAGTTTTGCTAAGAAATTTTAGGTAGGTATTATAATCATATTGTGGTTATGTTATTAATAAACTTAACTTTCAAAGGTATTCACTGAAGTGTTTACTACATAAGAAATTCTATGTCTGGAATTTGCTCCAAAACGTAAGAGGTACGGTTGAGTAGGGAATAGATTAAATTAGACTGGCTGTGGGCTGATCATTGTTGAAGTGAAATGATGGTTATATTACTAGTGTTTGATTATATTATACTCTCTACTATTTTGTTTGGACTTTTCCATAAAAGAAAATAATCCTAAAGCTGAGCATACTGCCTGTAGTCCCAGCTACTCGGGAGGCTGAGGCGAGAGGATTGCTTGAGCCCAGGAGTTTAAGGCCAGCCTGGGCAATATAGTGAGATTCCACCCCCAAATCTAAAAAAAGAAAAGAAAGAAGGAAAGAAAAAGAAAGAAAGAAAAGAAAAGAAAGAAAGAAAGAAAGAAAGAAGTAATGAGAAAGAAAGAAAGGAAAGAAAGAAAAGAAAAGAAAGAAAGAAAGAAAGGAAAGAAAGAAAGAAAGAAAGAAAGAATCATACTCACTCAGACATCTCCTACTATTTCCCCACCAGACTCCTCATCCCGAGGTGTAGCTGAGACTATCATTACTTCCCCCCGTTATGTGGATGAGGAAGTGGAGGCTCTCACTGGGTAAATGATTTGCTTGAGGCAAGTAGGAGCAGAAAGCTTGGCTAGAATTCAGACAGACTGACTTCCCACTGAGGCTTCTTCTCATAGGATCCTGCATAAACATGACCCTCATACAGCCATAAAATACAGAATTTGTTAATAAATACCTATCAAATTAATGAAAGAATTGAGACCCCAGTTGCTCATACATTTACTCAGGGCTTACCTAGACAGGTATATAGGCACCCAATGTTCTACATTTGCATCTGCAGAGACACATCTACACCTCAGCTCATACAACGATACTTTCCTTGGTTGTATACTTGTAGACCACTAATTTTTGAAAAGGTATGTTAGAAATGATGTACAGGAAAAAGAAAAAGAAGGGGACAAGACTGCTACCCTCAGGTGTGCCTGTTCTGTGTGCTCATGTGACAAGCTGGGCTATCTACCTGCTCTCAGTGGGAATGTACCAGCAGGAGACCTGGAAGGAAGGAGTATCCCCAACAGTGGACATATCCAGCCCAGAACTACAGACACATGGATAATTTGATGAGGAAGGAGAAACACTGGCAGGCTGATGCCTTGTACCAAGCAAAGCTGTAACTTTGCATGCAGGAGTACAAGACATGTTTTCTCTCAGATGTAAATATGTTCAGATAAATACAAACGTTATATATACTTCATAAATGGTTTGTGCCTGGCACACATCCACCCTCTACAAGCATGTTTTGCGGTCATGTCTGTATAGAGAGGGATTCTGAGAGGGTGAGCATAGGTCTAGGAGTCAAAGGACAGGTGTTCTGGCCTACTGCCCACCAGTTGCTGATTGTGTCATCCTCATCAAATCACATCAACCCTCTTTGGCTCAGTTTCCCCTTCTGAAAAAAAAAAAGATTGATATTAATAGTCAAGCTGCCCACCTCAAACAATGCTAAACATGTGAAAGCTATTTTACCTATAAATTTATATTTTACTCTATACACTCAAGCTAAACAATAATGAATAATGCACCTATGACACACATAGCATGTCTATCTATATCCGTCTATCCATGAGATAGAAAAGTTGAGTAACTTACCTAAGATAATACAATTTAAATACAGCATGAAACAGTGAAATGATGGTGGGTTTTGTAGTCAGAAGCACCGCTAAAGAGCTAAAAGGGTGTCCAATCATATTATTATAGTGGCTTCTGCTGTTTATCATAGTTGGTTAGCTCAGTGGTTCTTAAACTGTAGTCTAAGAATCCCTGGGGATCCCAGAGACCCTTTGAGGAGCTCTGCAGGTCCTTCCTGCCTCGGTTATATGTCTGCATATGAGGCTATGTACTTCAGATACTTCAACCAAAACAGCATATCAAAATAAACTGAATGCAGAAACAGATATGAGGATCTTTCTTCTATCAAGCTAGACATTAAAGAGATTTGCAAAAATGTGAAATAATGACATTCTTTACACTAAATTGTTTTGTTTGGGAAAATATAGTTTTGTCATAAAAGTTATTTTAACATGTAATGTTTATTGTAAACAATTTAAAAATGGTAAGCAAAAGCTCCTTGAAACTCGTATAATTTTTTTTTTTTTTTGAGATGGAGTTTCGCTCTTTTTGCCCAGGTTGGAGTGCAATGGCACGATCTCAGCTCACTGCAACCTCCGCCTGCGGAGTTCAAACCATTCTTCTGCCTCAGCCTTCCAAGCAGCTGGGATTACAGTCGCCTGCCACCATGCCTAGTTAATTTTTTGTATTTTTAGTAGAGACAGGGTTTCACCATGTTGGCGAGGATGGTCTCAATCTCTTGACCTCGTGATCCACTCGCCTCGGCCTCCCAAAGTGCTGGGATTACAGGCATGAGCCGCTGTGCCGGGCCTGAAACTCTAATAATTTTTAAAAGTGTAAAGGGGTCCTGAGATCAAAAAGTTTGAGAACCACTGGGTTGGGGCCTGGTGTTGATGAGAACAAGAATCTGCCTAGGTGAGACCAAGCCAGGTAGCAAAGCTCAAGCTAATCTAGGTCCTGCTTGCCCTCGGCTGACATGAGCCCCATATTCTCACCAACGCTCCTTGCCTATCATGAGCAAAGAATTGGAGTGGTTCAGAACACCCACTCTGGGGCCAGGCAAATCTGACTGGAGTCTGGGCTCTGCCAGTGGAGTACATCCTTATCCTCCCGAGGCTCACTCAGTTTTCTTTTGTGTCGAACAGGAACATAGTAACTTCCTTACAGTGCTATTATAAGGCTTGAATGAGACAATGAATCTAGTCCAGTGCCTGGTATATAGCAAGCACTTAAGAAAATGCCTGATGATGTTACTAATAATAACAGATTGCACTCACTGAAAGCTTATTCTATTCTAAGCAAGAATCTAAGTGCTAGTCATGCATTAATCCATTTAATCCTCTAATACCACTGTAAGGCAGTGAACAACCCTAGGAGATAGTTATTTTTCAGTTGCTGCTATTGTGGAGTGGTTATTTTCTAGGTCCTACCTATGGGCAAAATAGGATAGATTGGAGAGTTAAATAAATGTTCATGGTTTTGATTAACCTTGATACAGAAGTGAGAGGGTTAAGTGAGAGATCTGATCTTCTAGAGAGTCTTCTGACTCCTGCCTCATTCCTCTTTAGCCACCCCAGGCCTAAGGAGCCAAATTATGGGATCAAGAGTGAGACCTTAGGCCACTTGATCTCAGCAAAGAGGCAGGCCTTTTGGAGCAGTTTGAAGGGCAAAAGGGGACAGCAAAAACCTCTGGCACCAGTGACATCAGTGATAAGTCAAAGAACCCACTTCATAGATGCTCTGGTTGGGATGTCATTTCCTGTCACTCATTACCTCTATACACACACACACACACACACACACACACACACACTCTCTCTCTCTCTCTCTCACCATCACCTTCAGCAAAGTCACCTACCCATGCACATGTGAACAGAACAAATAAAAATAAGTATGTTAAGGTCCTTGAATGTATGCGTCACATATGTTTTGAGGATATGCCTCTAGGTAAATGTGTATAGAAAGGTGTGTGTGAAATTACAGACTAGAGAGAAGGATTCAATCCAGTTTCCTCTCCCACCTAATTAGCAAAGATGCTATCACAAAATTCAGGCTCCTACCTCCTGTATCCTCCTGAGGTAAGGTTCCCCCAGACAAGAACAACATCCTGGGCTGGTCCAGGTCTGCCCAACCTGTGTGTGTGTGTGTGTGTGTGTGTGTGTGTGTGTGTGTGTGTGACAGAGAGAGAGACAGAAAGAAAGAACTGGGAGTGGTAGGTAGGTAGTTTGCCTCTCATCATCATGGAAACTGGGTAGCAAAGCCACTGGGAGCATGAATCTGGGGCTCTTGGTCAACTGCTGCTCTTCCAGGATGGAAGAGGAGGTAGGATCCCAGGCAATGGCTAGATCTCAGGATGGAGCTGGAGGGAAGGGAATGAGAAAGGTTTATTCTCTTCTACCAGTTTTCAACTGTGGGCACCAGGACAAGGATTATTCCAGTCTGGGGTCTTGGAGACATAAAGCGGGTTTTTGCTCGAGACAGGTCTACCAAGCAGAGTTCAAAGACCTTGGGCCTGAATTATCTGAACTTGGATCCAAGTGGATTGACTAAAAAGAGGAAAAGACAGGCTACTGTCTACCTCCATTGGGTATACAACACTCTCTATATATTCTGTGGGTATGAGTGGAGGGAAGGAGGATGTGAGGGAGTAATTTTTTGTTTCTTTTTTATTTTTTGAAAAACAGAGAAAAGAGGCACTCCAATGTTCACAGTATGGAAACTGCCTTGATCTTCCTAGTTTAGATTAGTGAATTCTGGGAGGGATTGGAGGGGCCTTTTTATTGCTCAGAAAATGACTTTGCAATTAAGAGAAGGGTCAGAAAGGGGTGATAAAAGAAATGGCCAGGTAGAGGTTAGAAAAGGACATCTCCTGTCTATGGTCAGAATATGGATACGTTCAAAATCTAGAGCCCCCAAAAGCCCAGCAGAGGACTGGGGTAGTTATCTAAATAGTTCCTCACTAAACCCTTCAACCTTGGACTCCTTGCTTTTACCTGAAAAATGGATAATTGTCCCAGGCAGAGAAGAGACTGGTCCCTAGGGGCCAAGACTCAATTCAGTCACTTCCAGGACCCTCTCCAGCTGGTAGAATGAAAGAAAAGTAACTGGGGAGGGGCCTAAAGGTTTGGCATCAAAGGTATCTGGACGTTGGTGTATCAGAATAGGTCAGAGGCCACAGGCCGTCCATTTGGGGGCTTTTTGACTGCTTGAGGTGGAGGGAGGGAGAAAGAGGAGGGTGTTGGGGGAGGGTCGGACCGGAACAGATGCTTTCAGATCTAAAGAAACAGTTTGGGAGGTGGGCAGGATCAAACAGAGGAAGAGAAGGGGGAGGAGGGGGAAAGGAAAGAGAACAAAGGTGTAGTGGAGATTGGAGCCTCTTCAGTGGAAGAGAGATGAAGGGGAATCCGGGTGAGATGGCTGAGCCAACATCTGCCCCGGGCTATAAAATGTTGTTCTATTTGCTGCTGGCCCAGGGGGCACTCTGGAGTGGTCAGATCAGCCCCTGAGGTGGCCCGGACTGGAGGTTCAGCCAGGAACTTTTGAACCTCAGCTGTCCCTCCCAGACTGCCACCTACCACCTTTTGGTTCTTCCTCTGCTTTTACGGTTGGAAGGGAGTCCAAGGATTGGAACCAGGGCCAGGACAGGAGGAAATATGGAACTTGGAAAGCAGCAGAAATGTTAGGCAGAGACTCTGAAATGGCCAATAAAAGACAGACAGAGCTGGAGGCAGTCACATTCCAGAAAGGTTTGACATTATCAGAGACTGAATCCTTGAGAGGAGGTTTCCAGCTGGGAGGCCCACATCTCCCCATCACACCTGAGCTGGGTCAGGCAGGATAGGGATGAGGTGGGGAGGCCCAAGCAAGTGTGTATTCCGAATATTCTTTGCCTCCCTCCCCCATTTTTTCCTTTCTCTAAACTGGCTGCCTTTTTGTTCCTCCAGCTGAAACTCAAGCCCCATTCGGTAACCTTATTTTCCACAATCTATTCCAGCTGAATGGAAAGACTCCACATGTACAAAGTTACAAACACAATGGTACCACCCAAAGGGGCAGAGCCTCAAATAAGAGCCAGGCTATCACTGCGGTGAGGTGAGATGGCCTCAACAAGAACAGACCAGCTTGGAGAACTTCTCCCAAATGACTCATGTCCAGCTCTGTCCCTGCCCATCGGATTTGAGAAGTGTTTCCCCTTTTACAAAAGCCCTAAGCCTAACCCCACATCCGGAGACAAAGGCCAGGGAACCAAAGAGGGCAATTCTCCCTATAACTGGGGGAGAAGGGGACACTCTTGGCCTGGAATTCCTCTGATGGAGGGGATTGTTGGTTTGATGGCCTGGGATTCTTCAGGGCCATCCTGAGTCCCAGGTCGAGAACGCTTCTACTGATAAGCAGGCTTCTAATGATAACTAGATCTCCCCTCTCCATCCCCACAGAGATCCTGAGAGGGTCCCATTTCCTGCTCTTGTACCTCGGAGGAAACTATCTTTTAATTTCTAATGAAAATGAAATCTCATTATTGGGAGGTGGTAGCAGTAGGGTATCAGTCAATCAGCGATTGAGGGTCCTCTCAATTTTCCACGAAAAAAATGGAAGGTGAGATAGGAGGAAGAAAGGAGAGGCTGGGATCTAAAGGGCGAGACCCTCAGGCCGAGCGGAGTTCACCGCGCAGTGAACCCCACCGCGCAGTGAACCCGCTCAGCCGGCCACGCAGCCCGCGCTCCCAGCCCGCGCTCCTTGCCCCGCGCCCTATTGTCCGCCCAAGCCCGGGGTCGTGACCCAGCTGAAGGCGACACCGCACCCAGGGCGGACTCGGCGTGGAACCCGGAGGAGGAGCCTGGCTGCCGCCGGCCCCTGAAACCTCGCCTTTGCCCGGGCTGGCCTCATTTTGTGACCCTCAAGACCCCGGCCTCTGTGAGAAGGGGAGCTGGGACACCCCCACCCTATGAAGACAGTCACATTTTGCCCCATTCTCTCGCGGCCAGGCTTCCCGGGAAGCCGGAGCTCCAGAGTGGAACCTAGGGTTTGGCTATCTGGCAGTGCCTCCTGCATACTCAGTTCCAGGGTTTTTTTTCTGCCTGGAAATTAAAATACTGTATACTTTCCTTTTCCCATCCTTGATGCTGGGAAGAGAGGGAGTCAGAAAGGAGGAGTGAGTAGAGGCGATACTCTTCTGGCTTCACTCATACCCCATCGAGGCAGGCAGAGCTGACCCTAGAGGATGCTGCCTATTCAGGAATCTGAAAATGTTGATGGGGCCTGGAAATTTAAAATAGTCCTTTCCTATTTATTAGGCTCTGTAACCGTATTCACCCTCAAACATACTCTGAGATTGCCTACCCATCCTTGTCTTCCCTTCCTCCCGATTTATCCTCTAGGCCTGGCAGAAAGGAAAAGCAGGAAGATGGGGTTGCAGAGGCCCTTATCCCGGCAGGCCTGGATGTGGGCTCTGCTGGATTGGCCCTGCGTTCAAAGAGCTACAGAACTGACACCAGAGAGAAGAGAAGAAAAACGCGGAGGACTGGAGGGAGACCCAAGGGCTCCTGACCTTGGAGGGCCGAGGAGCAAACTCCAGATTGGCTTTAGTTTCTTTCTGCTCCCCAAGTTCCAAAGGGGTCTGAGCTCCTTGAGCTGTGCAGGTTTTAAAATGTTGGAGGGCTTCTCACAGGTCTGTGGTTCAGAGTTCACCGCCCCCAGTTTAAATTATCAAGAGGCAGCTAAAACTCCAACACCCAAGCAGCCACAAGCTGCAGGAGAAAAATCAAAATGGGGCTGGGAATGCCGGGTGCAGAAAAAGCAGGCTGAGAGGGGTGGTCAGCTCTATCAAAAAGATTGGTAAGAGGTAAAGACTTTTTTTTTTTTTCTTTTTTACCAAATCCCCCAAATGTTTGTTTTGGGCTCCTGCCCATCCAGATAAATCAAGCTAACAGATTAGGAAGTTCATAAAATTGTATTCTTAGGTAATGACATCCAGAGAGGTAATAAATATTCCCTCTGCTCTGGTGGCCTCTGGAGTTCTGGTGTTCAGGGATCTTCCATCTCTCGTTCCAAGCCTGAGAGGGGTCTCTTGGAAGGGGAACATTTAAATTAAAATTAGCTCTCCATAGGTGCGGTGCCAGATAGAAGCTGTGGAAAACCTGGAGTGGTGGTTTTGTGAGTGCAGTAGCATGCTCCCCCAGGACTGGGCAAAAAGCAGAGAAAAAGATGGTACAGTTGCTCCAGTGCACGCTCCTCCCCGTCATAGCACCCTTGATCTTAAGGGCCCCTTTCAGAGTCAGTCTCCCCTAATCCTAGAAAAGCAGAGAAGGACACCCTGGCCCCAAGCTCCCAGCAAACCTTTTAATTGTTTTCACTTCCCTACCACTCCCCCAACACACACACACACACACACACACACACACACACGCACACACACACACCCCTAGCTGTGGGAAGCTGTCTCTGGATTTCAATCTGCCAAATCCAAGCAGAAAGAAAACTGAAGCACAGATTGCAGAGAAAACTTCGTGGGAAACTTTACACAAACAACAGCAAGAGACCCACGGACAGGGAATGTGCCCCAGTTCTTTTCCCTCAATCTAACTTTCTCAGACTCTCTCTCTCTTTTTTGAGCCAAATTTCTTTACTCCCCAGGTACACAGACTCGGCACAGAAACGTCTTTTTCTCCAAGCAGAACCCCTCCGCTCACAATTGGATTTCCCGCCTTCACTCCCTAAGACCGGGGATCGTGACAAAAATTGACTGGCAAATAGAGTTTAAACTTTTGTGCTCCTCACCCCCAGAGCAGACCGAGTGCTAACTACTTACATGTCAAAGGGATCTTTGGCCTGTGGGGATCTCCTGGCGCTTGGAGAGAAGGAACCCTGGAAGATCGGTGTCGCCGTTTCACCCGTCTTCTTTTTACTTAGCCATTGAAGAGAGAGGGATACAATGCACTTACAGGCATTCCTGCGCCTTGCCTCTCCCATTACTCTGGGCAAGAAATCCCCAGTCCTACAAAAGCAGTGGCATCCTATCTGGAGACCAGGGCTGAGCAAGGGCTGGCTTGGGAGGGTCAGAGATGGGGGTGGGGGAGAGGTCAGAGGCGCTGCAGAATATAAAGGCAATGGGAGAGAAAATGCTGTGTCCTCCCCGTGAACCTGGGCTGTGTCCTCCCCCTAGCCTTTCCCCACTGCTCAACCCAACTTAAATAAAAGCTCAGCCCTCAGCTTCCAGTGAGGCTGTAGCAGCATCAGGCAGAGAGCAGGGACCAAGACTGCTGGGGCTTGGGGCCCTCGGCCCAGATTGGCCCCCCACATCCCAACCCTGCCCTGCCATTCTGGGTGACGAAGTCCAAGGCAAAGGAGAACTTTGGGGAAAAGGGAGAAAATGGAGCCCACTGGAGGGAAGGCCAGAGGACAAAATCTTCAAACTCAAATGTAAGGGATTTTAGTTTGGGTTCATTTGTCAAGAATTATGGATTTCTGATGTTTCTCCTTTTCAGACCATAAAGGACAGAAGGAGACACACAGAGAATGACCATGTATGTGAGGGAAGAGGAAGGAGAAGAAATAGAAGACATAAAGAAGGGGAAATAAAATAAGTGTCCCAACCCTTTTATGCTGCTTTTCCTGAACTAGAGTGTTCCTTCAGCAATTTCAGGGAGAAACTTAGGAAATAAAATGTAATAATTTTCCCCCTCCTCACTCTCATCTCTTCCACTTTTGGGAGGAGAGGGATAAACTCCCTGAAAGTCACACGAGCAAACTTAGGAAAGAACCATGGATCTCAATTTACCCCTTCCCTGCTTTCCATCTTAGCTCCTTTACAGGCTGGAAAAGACACCCTGGTGCCCTTAGACCTTCCTTCCCTTTTCGCAAGCGCAGTTAGAACCCCCATTTTCTGTTCCAAAGGCAATCGCCTCAAGACGATAGGGGCTACAGTCAGATTTGGCCCCTAATTCACTTGATCACATAAAAAACTCCAGATAATTGTTGGCCTGCCTCCTCGCACTGTAGGCAGCATGTTTTGTTGTCTCCAGGGTACCACTGAGGGAGGAAAAGTAGACCTAAAGGACTAAGAGATTCCCCCCAACACACACACTTGTGAGGGCATGCATACACACACACACACACACACACACAGAGCAAGTAACATCCAGCAAGTGGTTCAAAAGGAAATAAATTCAAATCACACCAATGTGATTTGTACAACTTAGTCCTGCTGTTACCTTTCACTCCAGAATTTGGGGATGGGAGAAGGGATATCCCTGGCTTCCCTGCATACCCTAGATCTCTTCTCCCTCTGTCTTCTACTTCTAATTGCCTTTCTTCCTGAAATATGGATAAATCATCTGAGAAGAAGCTCACCAACAGCCCTCCTCCCACCTTCTCCTAACAAACAAGCAAAAAATTAAGCAGGCCTTGCTAGGACCTGGTTCTCAGACCAGAATTATTTGGGAGCCTTTGGCTTGAATGTATTATTCAGGTAATCCAGGCAAGATTTTTTGTTTCTTTTTTAGCCCCAAGGAAACAATTTTATTTAATTAATTTATTTCTTTACAGCCAGAGAGGCTTGTTCAGGCTATCCCCATACACTGCCAGGACCTGGGAGGTTATAGAAAGAGAGGTCGGTCCTTGACTCTCCCTAAATCTCTTCTCAACACCTGGCAGGTCCATAATAGAAGAGAATAAAAAGGTAAAAATCTTTCATTATCTCCAGGCATCAACCTTTGAGGCCTATCCATAGCAAGGGTAACTCCCAGGCCTCTGGCCTCCACCTTACCCCTTTTTCCAAGCCTAAACAAACAGAGAAGGCATCCTGACAGGTCACTTTGCTGCTTCAGAATCACCAGCTCGAAACCTTTCTTCTTTTAAGAACTCAAATGTTTAGGGGATGTCTTCCTTAATCCCTCATCCCAAAAGAGCCCTAAAGATGAAAGAAAACTCTTCTCTTTCCCACTCCCTAAACGTGCCCTCTTGTCTACAAATTAGGCAGGCCTACTCAGCACAGAGGAGGGAGAAGGGAAGAGAGAGAACATACAGAAAGAAGAAACTGTACCTAACTATAGAAAAGTGAGACACCCCCCACCCTTAGCTCCACTGAAGTGCCCCCAAAGGAGTCTGGCCTCTCTGCAGACTCAGGGGGAAGCAAGGGGACTGGAGAAATTAGCCTTAATCTTCCACATCCCCTCTTCTGAAGATCCCATACCCCAACCCTTTTGCTGTTTCTTCTGAGGACATTGGAAGACTAATGGAGAGCTAAGATTTGTGTGTTTGTTTAAAGTAAACTTAGGCAACTATAGAGAAGATGGGATGTTACCAGGCCAGAGAAAGGAGGGGGATAAAAAGAAACCATCAGACATTGACGTAAAACTAATTCACATCCACTGGTTTATTATTGATCACGGGGCATTTCACATCAACACTAAAATTCTTTATTGCAAGTTTTACAATAATCAAGTAAATTCAGTCCAAAAACACAATAACCACGATGGGGGTGGGGAGAGATTCTACCTATAGACTGCCTCTCTGAACTGAAAGTTCATTTTGATTTTCTTTTGGCTCCTCAAACTGAACAGCTCTGAGAGGCTCTCCAGATGCATTTAGCTTTGTCTGCTGTCTTCGCCCCCTCTCCTCCCGCACCCCCCCCCAACAATAATACAAAAGAACTTCATAGCTTTGTTCTCCTTAAAATGACTTCCCCCTCACTAACCTCCCCTGGTGCATTTTCAATGCAAAAGGCCTAAGGAAAGAGGGGGGAAGAAGGAGGAGGAGAAGGATGAGAATTGGCTTTAAAATCTCTTTCCTTTTTTCTTTTCCTCATTTCCCCTGAAATTCACCCAAACCAGACTATCACACCTTGCAATATATAATTTTTGCAGTTTTTTTCTTAAAAAATAAATAACCCCCCAAATGGCCTTAAAAAAAAAAAAACACCCAGCAGGTACCATGCTAAGACAACATCACATGCTTAAAAGGGTCCTTAACAGTGGAAGGCAGAGGAGGGCAGGGGGCTTGTTTGTTTATCTGTTTTGTCTGTTTGGAACTGACAAGGGACAAGGTGAGAGGAAGAGAGAAAAGAACCGATATATATATATATATTAAATT
>NW_012104410.1:752062-765222 GCF_000951045.1 Mandrillus leucophaeus | reverse complement strand
TGGGGGCAGGGGTGTGAGTTATGTTTTATAACCTGGTAATGTCCTCTGCCCGTTGCTGCTCCGGCGGCGTGGCGCTCTGGGAGTGGTCTTCAGAAGTACCCGGGGTAGCTGCCGAAAGGGTGCTGGGCGCAGCGCCGGCCGGGGGTGCTGACCTGACTTTGGTGTTGGGGAGTCGGTGGTCCTTCTTCCATTTCATGCGACGGTTTTGGAACCAGATTTTGATCTGCCTCTCAGAGAGGCACAGCGAGTGGGCGATCTCGATCCTTCTCCTTCGGGTCAGGTAGCGGTTGTAATGAAACTCTTTCTCTAATTCCAGGACTTGCTGCCGGGTGTAGGCTGTTCTTGAGCGCTTGGGTTCCCCTCCGTTATAATTGGGGTTCACTGGGGGAGGGGGAGGGGAAAAGCAAATAGTGGGGTTCAGAGGCAGCAGGCACCCCGCCCCCCACCCTCACCTCATCCTCAGCTCTGAGGAACAGGAGGAGGGAGTGGTGGAAATAAAGTCATCAAGCTTAAATGGGTTATAAAGAAGTTGAAGGAAGCTGAAGACTTTGTAGTGTAATAAGAGGGGAATCCTCATTGTAACGACACTGAATTATTTATGCGCCCTTAGAAAGCCAGCATAGTTTTCACACATACATAACAGATCGTAGCACATGGCTCGGACTGCCCAGAGTAGCTAAGCCATAAAATTTATGGGGGATGTAATTACCCATTCTCGCTCGTAAATCCAGTTCAATTGTGCTAACCCAGAGTCGCTCCTGGAGAGAGAGGGGGAAGGAGAGAAAGGAGGACGGGGGCCAGAGGGGGCCGAGGAGGGTGGGGAGCGCTAGGGAAGAAGAGAGGGAGGGGGGGAGCAAAAAGCAAAGTTGCCTACCCGTGCTAACGTGAATTTTTTTCATCCATGGGTAGACTATGGGTTGCTTGCTGGCGGCGCTGGAGGGATGGTCGGGGGCTGGCTGGCTGCAGGCTGGCGGGGCTGGGGACGGGGAGGCGGAGGCGCCTGAGAGAGGCGCCGGCTCGCAGAGCGACTGTGATTTCTCGGGGTGGTGGTGGCCCGCCTGGGCCGGCCCGTGGCCTCGCGAATTGCCCGGCCCCTGGAGACTGGTGCAGCTATACTGGCGCTCAGGGTAGCTAGGGCGCGGAGGCGGTGGTGGGTACAGCTCCTGGTGGTGATGCTGGAATCCCGATTCCCTGGTCCGGCCGTAATATTCCGGACTGTGTTCAGGGATGTAGCTATTTTGCGAATATTCTTCGCATGGAGGAAATTTCGGATCGATGTAGTTAGAGTCCATCAAATACGAGCTCATGATCATTAATTTCTGGAGTGGAAAATAATTTTTCTCGCTTTGTCGTTTTTCTGCTCCATAAAGCCCTCCTACTAGCTAGCGACCCTGTAAAGTTACTTTCACCATGTGACTCCGCCGGCCAATCACACGGAGCAACCCAGTCCCCGGATAAGGAACCGAATCGCTTTATTCAAAATGTATCCAATTTTTTTGTGTGTGTAGTGGTGGTGGTGCTGGGGGGTGGGTGGTGGTGATGTGGGGTTAGCTGGCAGGGGTTGGGGTGCCGCCAGTGCACATCCCGTCAGACTGACAACCCTCCCCTGCAAAAGGAGATGGGAAGCTCCCGGCTCCCCTCCAAAGCCCGGGCATTGGGGGCTGTCGGGAGGCAGTGATTCAGCCCCCGCCCAGGGTCTCCCCTCAGGCCTCTGCTGGGCCCCGTGGGCCTCGGCTCTTGAGCTTTTCCAGAGGTCTCCATTCATGGCGATCGTGTCTCAGTCTGTGTAGGTCACCGGGCAGCGCCCCTCTTTCGCAGGAAGAGGAAGTTGAATGAGGACTGGAGTGGAGGTTGGATGGGGAGGGGCCCAGCCTGAGCCGAGGAGGCTGGAGAGCCTGGAGTGCCCCCCATCCAAGGATACCAGAGTCCAGCCCTCTTCCCCATACACACTCACCCAACCCTCTGGCCATGGGGCCGGCGAGGCAGGGTCCCAGCTGGACCAGGCAGGTAGAGGCAGCGGGATGCAAATGATTCTGACGTCATTTCTGGAGGTCTGGGGGTTGAGCCCCCGCTGAAGAGAGACAGGAAGTGGTTGGCAAAAGCAGAGTTCAGAAGTCTCGCCTTCCCCTGCTACCCACTGACCCTCCCTGCCCCAGCCCCAGAGCAGAGGATCTCTTCTACTGCTGGCTCCTGTTTCCACTCCCCATTCAGCCCGGCCTGCTATTTTCTGACAATTATCTCCAAGGAGCTGGGGCACGGAGGAGAGCTTTCTGCCAGGAGTCAGTGCCCTCTGATGGTGCCCAGCCAAGACCCTGAGAGTTCTTTCTCTGTCCCCACAGAGGGCAGACCTAGCTAATAGGGAGGCCTGTGTGGGTAGAGCCTGCTTGCTTCTCGCTAGGAGCTGTATCCATGTAACACGTGTGTTTACATGTAAACACGAATTCCTAAGGGCCAGCTCCAGGCTGCTTTCCAAAAACGGAAGGCTAAGCTCACCAAGTTGGGGAGGCAGGGCCAGCCTTGGGGGTCTCCAGCCCATTCACACCCCCTCCCCTCTCTCTGCCACCCACTCACAGTAGTACTCTGATGGAGGAGGGTGGCAGGGCCATAGAGAAGGGAGGGGGCCAGGAAAAGCTGCTTTCCTAACCACCACCCCCCCCCCCACCCAGCTAGGGGTGGCCCTGTCAGGCCACCGATTCCAATTAACTGATCGCCCATAACTCAGAGTTGGGGGGGTAGCAGAGGGGAGAGCCCAGGGAGGGAGCCGGGTCCCCTTGTTGTACTTGATAACAATTATAGTTTAAAATCATAGCTTGCCGGGGCTCGGCTATATTTTACTTGATAACAATAAAAGTGACACATAAAGTTAACTGTTTATGTTTTATTTATTAGACTAAATCTGCCAGCGGTGGTAGGAGCGCTTGCCTCGTCGCTACAGCTTTTATAGGGCTGTAAAACGTCATAAATCAGTCTCGCGGAATCGCCCGCACTCTTTGTGTCGGCGGCGGCGCGGGGCTGGCGGCCGCTGGCTGCCTGCTCCCTCCTTTCCACGAAAAGTCGTAATGTGATTTTTTCCCCTCTGATTTTATTATTATGATCGCCGCCGTGATTAGTCAATCTACCTTTAATTCGCCGCCCTACGCTGCCTCCTCCCAGCCCAGCCTGGTTGACACTTGAATAAGTACCTTTTAAAACGGCATAACAACTATTTGAGGGTTTAATTAGAACATCTGCAATTAAGGGAATGAGGAGGGGAAAGGGAAAAAAAATAAAGCCCTTGTGAGAGGGAGACTGGAAGCAAGAGATTCCCATCCTTTCTTCATCACCTTTGGGATGTTGGAGAGGGTTTGCACTTCCAAATTAGGGCTTCCCCAGAGGGCTGGAATGAGAGGGAAGCTGGACCACAGGCAGTGCCCAAAGGGTGCTGATTCCCGCCTGGGCCCTCGCTGCCTTCCCTCTTCTAATGTTTAGGCCCCCAACCCCACCCCAGGCTCAGCAGGGCCAGCACTTAGCTTCCAAAGAGCTGGCACTTGGGGGTCCCTGAATACTCTCTCTCCAAGAGGACAGTGCCCATCCCCACTGTCACCTGGCCAGGTGAAGGAACAGGAGTTCTCCAGAGGCTGACCACCTCTTATGGAGATTCCCAAATTCTCAGAGTTGGCTGAGAACCCTTGCCCACTCTTGTCTGGAGCCCTCTGCATGTGAGGACAGGCTGGTTAGGTTGGAGAGGAACTTGAGACTGAGAGTGAGGGGGCAGAGGAAGGCTACTGCTTGGCTAACAGTGGTTTGAGTTGTGTGAGGGCTGTCTTATTTTAATCATTGGTGATGGGGGTGGGTTCATTAAAAATTGCTGGAAGAGGGCAAAGGGAAACCAGTGCTGAATCCTAGTACCTAAGTCTGAACTATAGTCCCAGATGACTCCATGGGGAAGTCCAAAGCTCAGCAAACTTTGGTACCCTGCGGAGAGGGTTGATGAAGAGGGAGGAAACCGGGCCCCACTCCTTGCCCCCTTCTAGGCCTGTACCTGGATAGGGCTGCCACACCTGGAAAGGTGAGCTGTGAGCCTGACTCTCCTCCTCTCAGCCCTCACACTCACCTTCTACCATCCCTGCCCTGGCCCTAACCCTCTTTTCTTCAATCTTCACCCTCCTGGACTTGTTAAGAAGTCCTCCCCAATATGTTGCCTGTCACATCTCATCCGGGCCAGGTTTCTGAACTTCTGCAGGTGGGTCAAGGAGACTGACTTTGGGCCAGTGTAAGTAGTAGACACAGAGGGTTCAGATGCCCCCAACTGAATGTCAAGTCTGTCTTTGGTTATTATGGTTAACATATATGCATGCACACTATTAATATTTATTAATATATTAAATGCCTCTTTATGCAGCTATAAATATGTAGAGTTCTCATTCCAGGTTTGTGCAGCTAATGCAACATGCACATCCAGAAAGTGAAATCTCCAAGGTTCCCCTAAACGTGCCCACACTCATCTATATCATTTACAAAACAACACCAGCAACTCCCTTTGGGCTCCTATAGCTTAATAGCAAGGAAGTCGCCTATCACATGGGTAAAATACCACACACATACACACAAACATTTTCACCTGGATATTATTACAAGCACAGAAATAAAATCCGTTCAAAGGGCTTTTGCACTTAGCAATGGCTTAATTGGGAGGGGGTGGGGGTACTAAAGCAGCTCTCATCTGTGATGAATCCTTGTATCTGGTCCTGTCTTCTTTTGTGTTTCACCCTCCTGCCTCCCGCCTTGCTGGCCCAGGGACCGCACCTCTGCCCTGTCCTCCACCTTACTTTGCCCCAGTTTTATTTGTTTTTATTTTTTCTGACTACCTTTTGCCAGCATCCAAATGCTCGCTGCAATTGCCCCTCCACCCCATCCCCTTTCTAAATCTCGATTTGGTTTCTCTTTCGGAAACACGTTTCAGTACAAAGCGCTTCCCTTCTGACATCGCTGAAGAAAAATATGTGTCCATTGTGTGTGAGGCCTTATTGTGCCTGGATTACCATACTGACCGTTGGATAACCCATATTCCTCCCCTCCCCAGTAACAAGCTGCCGGCTGAGAGAGCTCAGCGGCTCCACAGATTCTCTGCTGCATTAAAATCTCACCCCTCTCTGATTTTTCCAAGGGAGAAAAATAAATGGGTGAACCAATTCAGGATTTGGAGGGCAAAGGGAAGGAAAATGAGGGTCATTCCTTTCCCTACTCTTTAAAATGCAGGGTTTATGTGTGTGAACGTTGTTGTTGTTGTTGTTGTTTTAGGGATTAAAAATTGCAACATGTCTGTTTCCTTTCACTCACATAAATTGACTTTTAGATGGTATGCAATCAGGCAATTCATTTCACTTTGATTTTTTTTCCTTTGGGCAACTTGAAAACCCCAAACTAAATCAAGGCTCATATCCCATTTTTTTCGTGTGTGTGTGTGTGTGTGTGTGTGTGTGTGTGTGCGTGTTTGTCCCTTTCTAATGCCCCAGCCAGGGCTAATGTATGCAAAAGAATATGCAAATGCTTAATTGATTTTTTCTTAAATCTCTTGTCAGTAAAAGTAATGAATTGGTCTAAAATGATTTTAATAACCTGGATATGTCACCAGAAAATACTCAACCTTTTTTCTTCTCCTGGAATAGCTTATAGTCTCAAAAAAAAAGCAATCATGGAATGTTAATTTGCCCCCCTTTAAAATATTGAAGATGAATTTCTCTTGTTTGTTTGGAGACCATAGGCGAGGTCCTCTCATGGATTTCCCCCGCCTTGCCTTGCCTTCCTTGGAATTCAATTTTCCTTAAATCTCGTTTAAAGTGGCTTTTTAAAAAGTGGCCGCATTTTAATATTGGTTAGACAGAGTGACCTGCATTTCACCTCGGGTGTTTGACTTGTTCCAATAGGTCACTGCCATGGGGTTATTGATGAGGAAACTCCATTGAAATTTGTCTCTTCGCAAATGGCCTTTAGATCTTCCAGCGAGTTCAATAACTAGTTATAATGTGGAAGGGGAAAAATGAAGGCCCTGGGCTAACGAATTTGATGTTTCATTTTTATGCTGGAGAAATTGTTAGTTAGAGATTGGGTTCCCCACCACCTTCCTCCCTCATCCCAGCCTCATTGACCCCCACCCCTCTTCAAGACTGCTTTTTAAAACTTGGTTTGGGGTGTCCCTTGCTAACTTTCATGCAAGCTTTAATTCTTCATATTATGAAAATTGTTGCTGAAACTTCTGATGTGTGGATGCAGGAACCTTGCTCTGCTGCAGGTTTGTAACCTGAATTTCTTGCTGGGGAGGGGGAGTTTTATTTTTCAAGGAACCTAAATTTGGCTTGAAAAGATCTAGAAACCAGGCTGGCCTTAGGTTAGTTTATGGAGGGCTCCCTGGCCTGGTCCTCCCAGTATTAAAGAGATGACAGGAAGCTGGAAACACTTTTAAGAGTTTATGAGGGTATCTCAAAGTGCCTTAATCTATTCTTGGCCTCTGAACTGCCAGAGACCCATGAGATTAGGCACCCAAGAGCAAAGAAGGCAGAGACTGGGAAAAGCTAAGGATAGAGAGAGAATTCTACAGCAGGCAAGGGAATCCTGGGTCCTCTCCAGGATCAGCGTCAGAATTCATGGGGACTCAGTCGGGTCACCTCTGTTGCTTCACAAGAAGGGTGACCCAGAAAAGCTCAATTCCCAAAGACCATGCATTTTAGTAAACTGAAGAGAGTCGAGGAAAAAGTGGGGTGTTGGAGATTTTATAAGCTTTCCCTTTTTCTGGAGTTTTTAAGGGAGGGAGAGGAAAAGGCAGAGGAAGGGATTGGAGGTCTTTATTTTATTTACCCCAACCACAGTCAAGTTGGGGAACCCTTGACTCCTCGAGAAACCTCTGTGAGAAAGAACTTTGGAGAGCGCGGTCTCCTGGGCTGACCCAGCGATATCAGATCATTACCATGATTAACCTCAATAATAAGAACATCTTCCCCTCACAAAACACAGCTCCCGGGGTGCCTTTTTTCCCCTTCCAGGAACTGTTCTTTCTCCTTTCCCGCCCAAAAGGATCCAGTTTGCTCAGCCCCAAGCTCCCCCTTTAATAACCCCGTCTGCCTCGCACACCCCTTCCAAGCCTCGGCCCATAGATCGGCATGCCTTGAATCCTGGGTTGGAGGAATCAAGGCCGAGAGAGATTTCTAAGTGCCTGAAACTAGGGTGTCACCTCCCTCCATCCCCTCAAACCCAGAGGCAGCATCTTGATGCCATTTGGGTTCGCAAACTTGCCTTGGCAAAATTGTGGCACCAGTGGGATCTGGGGAACGGCCTTCAACTGCAATTGCGCGTCTCAACCCCACAAAAATGGGAAAGTCGGAGAAAGGGCCATCGGCGGTTTCAGGGTCTGGCCTGGGAGAGGGCACCAGAGTCTGCTCTTCCCAGCCAAGTGGGAGTCAATAGCGATGTGTTATAAACTTCCCCGAAGCCCCTTCGAGCGCTCTGTTCCTGGCGGGCGAGCCACGTCCCTAAGCCGCTCGCCAGCCTCGGCCTGCACCTTGGCCCCCTCCTCCGAACCCGGGACCCCCAGCTTCGGGCCTCGCCCCCTCCCTGTTTTAATTACGTGATTGATTTCCGCTTTGGCCGCCTCGGGACTCCTCTCCCTCCGACTGTTTAAATCTTTCTGCTCCCTTTTTGTATTTCCGAGTCTTCCCGGCGGGCTGTAATTTAGAGGCGGCCCCTCGGCTGCCGGCGCGCACCTCGCGGCCTGGGTCCGGGGCTGGCTGCGGCCTCGCCCTACATTCCAACGAAATGGTCCTGCCGCGGTGCTCGGGCGGCAACCGGCTCTGCGGCGCGGGACTCTCAGGCTGTGGTCCTGCCCACTCGCTTTCTGAATTATTTTGTGCTCCATTATTCTCTGATAGGAAAACGTTCCCTTTGTGGGTTATCCCTTCAGGCCTGGCCTCAGAGCTGGGCTCTCCGCGATTCTGTGCTTTTCTCCTCCCCCGAATGAGGTGTGTGTTGGAAGGTCTGGATTGAGCCCGGAGGAAGCGCGACGCCTGGCTCCAGGCTTGCGGGGAGCTCGAGTCCCTTCGCCCCAAACACCTGGGCCCCGCGCTGGCGGGCGAGAAGCACCAGAAGAGACGCGAATTCGGCCACAACTTTACGCCGGTCAGCGCAAGAGGGCCCACCCCGCTGCGGCCCCTACCCCGCAATAGGCGGTGGATCTGACTTTCGCTCCACAGCCCAGAGGCCCCCTCGCCCTGGCAGCCTCAGCGGGCACCCTGCAGCAGCCTGGGGTGGCTGCGCCCACCTCCGCCCGGGAACACGCTGTTCAGCCCCTCCACCCGACGGATTGAAGGTGAGGCGAAGGAAGGGAAAGAGGGGAGAAATTGGTGAGAAGAGTAGACTTAGGGTGAGAGGAGAAAGGGGAAGACAAGAAATGAAGAAAAGGAGCCCCTTCTCCCACTGTGGCTGACTTCTTTCCATTTCTCTTTTTCCTCCCCAAACTGCTGGTTTTCCACTTAATCTCTCATTTATTTACAACAAATAAACATTGCTCTGCTTATTCTCCTACGTTGTGTTCATTCTTTGATCTTTTCTAACGAGGCAGCAATTAGTTACTATTAACAGTATATATATACACATATATATTTTTTCCTCAAGGTCAGAAGGGGATTGGGAATGTCTTTCTGACTGGGAAGAAGTTCAGTCACACTTGAGTTGGCCACAACCTTCTCCCCGTCCCCTGACCTACAACACCCCAATACTTGCCCCCCAGGCCCCCTCCCCCACAGCAATGTTGCCGGGTAAATAAGAGTCCGCCTGCCTGGCTATTAGGATTCTGGAGACGTTGGCATCTGTAGCAATCATTAGTCAAAGCCGCGGAAGCCAAAGGAGCCGAGGAGTTGGACAGAAAAAATCTTGGAAATGATATACAGGAGCCGCTGAGGCATCAATCCCAGCCGATAAGAGCGGGGTTGCTGGGAGCAAGGCGGCCGCTTAATTGGGCCCTGGGCACCAAGAACAACCGGGGAGGAGGAACCTATGGGTTGTGCAATAACCCTGGCATCATTTGGGCACCCTACAAAAATTGTTGGGGACTTGATCCCCTTTTCCCCCACATTTCAAAGGCCCAGTTGGGGGTGTAGGGAGACCTACAAGCCCCTGTCAGCCTCTCGCCCTGGGGATCCAAGAGGAACTGGGCTGGAGGACTCTCCCCTTCCTTCTCTCCCCCTTCCTTTTAGTGGCTATCTTGAGAGGTAGGGAGCCTCAGCTTGGATCTTGGGTCACAGAGGCAGCCTGGAGGCAGGCTATGACCCTTAGAGTAGGTTTTTGGGGGCAGATAACTCAGTGGGACTAGCTTGGGAGATAGTCTTGGAAATAGAGACAGAATTACTTGCTTTAATAAGCTAAACATCCAAAATATATTTGTTCCCTACACCCACTCACCTAATATCTTTGTATATCACAGACGCAGAGATAGAGAGGGAGACAGAGAGATGCAGTAAGTTTAAGTCCTTCTAGAAGGGAGATCTATGCCCCTATACACAGATGCATGCATTATGAAACCATCTCTAAACATACGTCCAAACATGTAAGTTTTTCAGCAAAAATGCAAAGACTGTAAAGACCTCTAAATATGTAGCTTCAATATGTAGCTATTTTATGGGTTAGGATCCTTGCATAAATCTAGATAAAATTTTCAAAATGCACATTGAACACACATGTAGCTCTTTCCAACCAAGAAAAAAATTCCCAACTATTCACTAGGTGTTTCAAGAGAGTTGTACCAATACATCCTAGCATATACGTCCAACCACTATAGAAAGATTGGTAAAGTGCACACAGGAATTCGACCGAGGACCATTATGTTCACTATGGTTCTATAAATCTAAAGATCTATAAATCTGCATTTAAACATGGAGTAAAAAGGAGTATAAAACATACATCCTGATATAGACATAGAACGAACTATCTACAAATACATTTTCACATATATAACTATAGGAGTGCTGAGCTCTCTGTGAAGATTATTTGCATGGAGTCCTAGGAATGAAGAAGAATCTCTAGTGCTTGTGGGTTTGGGGTATCCCAGCCCAGGCTTCTCTGAGAAAGAAATGAGGGTGGACTAGAGCCTTCACAAGTACTAAAAGGGCCCAGGAACTCATATAATCTATGACATATTTCTAGCATATAGGGGCATTTTACTGGCAATGAATATAAGCCCTGATGCCTGGGCCTGAAAGCTTCCTGACCTGATCTGGCTTGAACTAAGGCTGAGTTAGAGGGCTCTTAACTTCGTTTTCCTTCAGCTCCTTAGCCCCAGGCTCAAAGGAGGGACTTGCCAGGGAGGGGGTGGGGGATCCTTAGAAGGGGAAGACTCATTATCTTTAGGAAATGGAGCTATTTAGGTAAAATATATTGTTTGTTTGGTAGATAGAGATGTGAGACGGCTGGGGGCTTACACACACACACACACACACACACACACACACACACACACCCCTGCACCCATCTCTTAATTACAAAAAACCCAGTGACAGACTGCAGAGCTCCCTTCATTCATGCGGTACATGATGGGGTTCCCCTATGCCCCCCTCCCATCTCCTCTTATTCCTAGCTCCCATGAACTCTTTCTCTTATACATCTAAAGTTCTACCTTGTCCAAGGAGGTTTGGGGCTTGGGGAAAGAGTGACAGGGAGAGATGAGCCCCAGAACAGAAGAGTCCTGATATCTACAGCCAGGCTCTGAAGCTATTTACCTTCAATGTTAGTTCCTTTGTGATTGAGGGGTTGGGGGACCAGGGACTGCATGGGCATGAAAGGAAATGAAAGGTTGCATTATTTTTTAGGGGAAAACTTTGAGGGGGAAAAAAATCACCAACTAGCCTTTTAAAAAAGAAATTGGAGGCAGAGGATTTTGAAGACTCCAGATGCTCTGTTATAGTTCTCCTTTAGTTTACTGGGGAAGGGAGGCAAGGAGGGGCCTCAGGTGGGCTTGGGGAAGTGCAATCCAATCTACCAAGCCAGCTTTGGGGGAGAGTGATTTACAAAGCAAAACCTCAGATGCTACTTCCTGAGAAGTTACCAGATCAAAACACCCTCCTCTAGGTGTTTACGACCCTGTCTTTACTCCCAACAGGAAAAGCACCCTCAATAAAACCTCAGCCCATGTCCCCATCCTCCACCCAGGGGATGGGGAGAGACACAACATAAAATGAAAGACCTGACCCTTACTACTCCCTACACACACACACACACACACACCCTGTATTTTCCAGCCAGAAAGTTGACTTTTAAAAGAAGTATTTACTAGACAAGATTTCTTTCTAATGTCTAAGCAAGGGAGCCCTGAGGAGTTTGGAGTTTGAGCTTGGAACAGTAGGAGAGGGGGATTAGATCAGATAAGATTCTGGCCTGCTTAGACCCTCCATGTCTGTCCAAATCCCAACAACTCAGTCTGGGACAACACGACACTGATCACAGAAAGCCTGGCTGCCACCATCCCTGGAGTCAGCTCTAGGGTTTGGGTTTTCCAGAAAGGCAGAAGGAAGGAAACTCAACAGCTGCTCAGGGCTTGAGGGGTGGGGGTGGGGTAGGGAGGACAAATGGTTTCGAAGCTGGGCTGACGGGAAGAATGGAGTGGGAGGGAAGGAGAGGGAAGTTGGTTCCATACTGGTTACTGTATCCAGCCCAGGCTTCTGACCTCTACCATACCATCCTTGGGCACATATATGTATTTCTGTGTGTTCAAGTATTCTGGTGTTCAGGGCCAGGAACTAGGGGAAATGAACCCTAGGGAAGAACCAAGCCTGAATTGCCTCTCTCAGACCTGTGGTGCAGAACCCAAAGGATCCTAGGTGACCAGGCTACACATTTCAGCCAGCCTACATGGGGTTGCAGATCACTGTAGAATTTTTTTTGTACATGTGTGCAGGTGTAGAGAAGCAGCCTTCTCTCTGCACTGGCTCCCTAGCATGCCTGGAGCAGTGGACTGGCTCAGGGCCCAGCCCAAGTGTTCAACCTCTTCTCATAGCTGCTAAAATGTGGTCCTTAGAGGCTGAAGAAGGTCCTGCATAACCGAGTTCAATTTTCCCAAGTCCCACATTGCACACCCACACCGCCTCCTCTGAGGTATCTCTGTTCCCCTTTTGCCTCTCAGTGAACCTTCGGATTGGGAGAGGGAGATGATTACAAGGGTTGTGTAGGGCTCAAAAATAAAGAGATCTGTATCACCCAAGTTCCTCAGCCCAGACCTTGTCTGGCAATTCCTTGGGTTCCTGGGGCCCCACTGAAGCAGCTAGTGGAGATATTATCAGAACAGACACACTAATATGGGTCACAAGGAGCCAATAAAAGTGGGGAGGGGTAGGAAAGGATGTGACTTTCTTGGCTCTCAAATAGCCTTGTCTTCTCCTTAAATTGAATCCCTCACCCCAAAACCCTAGTTTGGCATCCTGATTCCAGATTTTCTTTCTTTACCTCAAAGGGCTTCAGGGGCCCTAGTCCCACTAAAGAAGAGGCTCAGGGTGGTGGTACTTGCCTTCTCAGCAAAAAAGACCTAATTAAATCCTAGAACAATGATGTTTCGGCATTCCCCCTCTCAAAAACTCAATCCAAAGCAGTTATGGAAGAAGAGCGATAGTCAAAAAGAGAAAGTTTACGTAGATATTAGGAGGGGTTGAGGCACTCATAAAATCTCTTTTCCCAGTGCCTGTGTGGATAGAACCAATCTCCCCCATCTTTGTTTCCTAACTCTTTATGAGAACTGGTACCCAGTGTGAGAAGTCCACACTGAGGGGAGAGTTGGTCTCCAACAACCTGCCACACCATTCACTGGGGAAGAATAAGTGTGTCCTTTAATTCTAACTCATAAAAGAGGAAAATGGGGCCAGCCGCAGTGGCTCATGCCTGTAATCCTAGCACTTTGGGAGGCCAAGGCAGGCAAATCACCTGAGGTCAGGAGTTTGAGACCAGCCTGACCAACATGGAGAAACCCTGTCGCTATTAAAAATACAAAATTAGCCAGACGTGGTGGTACATGCCTGTAATCCCAGCTACTTAGGAGGCTGAGGCAGGAGAATTGCTTGAACCCAGGAAGCAGAAGTTGCAGTGAGCTGAGATCCTGCCATTGCACTACAGTCTGGGCAACAAGAGTGAAACTCCGTCTCAAAAAAAAA
>NW_012104410.1:719145-752012 GCF_000951045.1 Mandrillus leucophaeus | reverse complement strand
AAAAAAAAAAAAAAAAAAAAAAAATTGGACGCGGTGGCACACACCTGTAATCCCAGCACTTTGGGAGGCTGAGGCATGTGGATTACCTGAGGTCAGCCCGGGCACCATGATTAAACCTCGTCTCCGCCAAAAATACAAAAATTAGCTGGGTGTGGTGGTGGGCACCTATAATCCTAGCTACTTCGGAGGTTGAGGCAGGAGAATTGCTTGAACCCAGGAGACAGAGTTTGCGATGAGCCGAGATTGCACCATTGCACTCCAGCCAGGGCAACAAGAGCAAAACTTAGTCTCAAAAGAGGCAGATGGAGCAGTGTGGTTGAAGGTAACTTGGGAAGTGAGGGCTCAATGACTTCTGAGAAGAGCTGCTCTTTTTCTGGCTTGTCATCCTTATCCTTCCCAACTGGCCTGTGGCATTGTCCCCAAACCAGCTCCACCCAGAAGACAAACAAGGAGGTGGGGTGTTGAAAAACTCCAGCTCAGTCTGGACTATCCTTCCCATTCTTGTGCTCTTAATGCCCCCAGGGGAGGGCTTAGAGGTCCAAGTGGCACAGTCCATCAGAACTCCTGCCCCTTAGCTCAAAGAGGGCAAGAGATCAGGAAGAGAAGGGGAGGAGAACCCAACCAGAAAATTCACTCTGAAACAAAGCTCTGGAGAAGGAGTTGGGGGAGAATGCCCGGGTCTGGACCCAGCAGTGGACTGGCTCAGGGCCCAGCCCAAGTGTTCAGGAAACACAAACATTTCTGTCATAGATGTGCACTCCCTGTGCCTCAGATGCTCTTACTCAGCAATAGTTTCTCGCCTATTGCTTGTTCTTGGTCTAATCCATGTAAACTCAAATACTGAAATCCACACCTTCAGTAGCTGTACCTTTTGATGGCTATTGGCCAGGACATAGGATCATCACCTAGTCTATTATTATTATTATTACTATTATTATATCCTGTTAAAAGAATGGAAGAGGAAGGGGTTTAAACAAATCCATCAACTATTTAATTTGGAGAGTGAGGAAAGTCGGAATTCTCTGTGCTCATTCCTTTCCAGAACCCTTAACTAGCTCAAAGTTATTTGACAAACGAGAGGTACTAAACACAACTTTCAAAAAAAACTCCACTTTTGCTCCCTTCCTAACTTTATCAGCCTGAGGCAGTCTGATACAGCTAATGGCTATTGGAGCATTTCCAGAAAGATAAATCAAAAGTCGTCTCCTCTAATCACCCCACCCGCCCTCATGAAAATCAGAGGAGTGAATACTTGTAAGTGTATGGGGAATAATCACAGCCAGAATTTGAATTTAGGGCTGGAGTTCATATCCGCATTTGCTCTATAGTCTAATTTAGAGTCTACAACTACAACACCCAGAAAACTGGGTAGAATCACGCTGGCGAACGTGGGAATAATCCAGAGGTTGCCCCCACAACTTCACATCCTTGTGCATTTGAGATTGACTCCCAGATACAACTTTGTAAGAAATTGAGGAGACAAGCCAAAGACTCCTGAGATGGTTCAGGGACTGAGAGAGGAGGCCAGAATATGCTGGGTATCACTCCAGGCTTCCAAGCCTGAGATAGGGTAAACCCAGGAGCTAAGGCTGTGGTGGGAAGGGAGGGAGCGAGGAAGGAACAGGGCCGGAGGGGAAAAGCGAGACAGGGACCCAAGTATTTTTTGCTGATTGGTTGATGGGGACCATGTGACCCTGCTTAGTGCATTTCTGATTGGTTGCTTGACCTCTCCTTGGGTTAAAGACCTAGGAACAAAATTAAAAGCTTTCCGGGTTGGCTGGAAAGCTTGGCACCTGATTGCCTGCCCTTCCTCCGATCCAGAGGGACTCCAAATTCGGGTTTGGGGTAGTGGGTGGGAAAACCAAGAATTTCAGGCCTCCTTTGTGTTTGCCTTGTTTCCAGGTGGAAATTGAAACTGTTTTTACAAAACAGTAAAAAGCTGAGGCAAACTATTTGAGGGGAAGGAGAATCAATTATCACAGGAAGAGGGGTGGTATTTAAATGGAACTTTTTAGCCTAAAGAACAGAAAAGGGGGTGAAGAAGTCATCAGAGGGCTCAAGGGACGCTGTGTAAATCTTTAAACACCCTCGAATGCCCGTCTACACAGAGAGGAAGGGAATGGGACTGAGATTTGGCCGGGAGTCAGGGCGAGTGTCAGGGTGGAGTCTTGCCTGGATGTGGGACTTCGGCCCTGGCTAAATTCCCCGTTAAAGACCACTGCACTCGCTCCCTAGAGCCCTGGGGGGGCTGGAGGGAGGGAAAGAGTCAAGTTACAGACCAAGAGAAACTCCCATCTCCCTGCTGCTTGGATAGGAAAGTTTCCAGAAACCCTCAAAATCACAGACTAGAGGGAAGGAGTGAGCCAAGAAGGACGGGTAATGAGGAAGGGAGAAACTGGTAATTAGTTTTTTCCAATGCGTTGCTGGAGAGAATTCCCTGTGATCCTAGGGAAATAAAGGTATCAGGGAGGAGGGTGGGGGAGGCTGAATCTTGGCCGAGACTGAGGCCCTGAGGGATGGCGTCAAGGGAATCCTCCATGTCGGGTTCCCGAGCTCCTCATGCAAGTGAGAGACCCCTAGACTGAAGGATGGGGCTCAGCTAAGACTATCCATTTATTTGGGCCTCTGTACCCGCTTCATTCTCCCAGAGTCTGCCTGCTTCTTGGTTCTTCCTCAGTCTCTTGAGCAGCAGGGGCGAGGCTAACAGCATTCCCTCCTCATCCCCCAACAGCACCTTTTCACAAAGCAGGCGCCCAGACACCCCTGCTCCCCAGGCATGCCCCACCTTCTGGAAGGTGCAGATCTAGCTCAATCCCTCTGCTCCCCACCCCTTTCTCCCAGCCTGGAGGAGTTGCCCTTATGGGTCCACTGGCCTTCAGCCCTGCTTCCAAAGCCCTGGCTATTCATGGCTGGCCAGTACAGGAGCCTGAATTCACATGTTGTCTCTTTCCTGGCTTAGCTCCCGGTGATGCACAGGGAGGGATAGCACTTGCAGGTGTGGAAGACACGTGCCTCTCATGCCCAATGCTCCTGCTGCTCCTTCCTAGAAACCTGAAGAGCGCCCTAGCATTAGGATTGACCCCAGGGTGCAGTGCTCAGATTGGGCCCTGCTAACTCCATCCCCGAGGGGCTACTCTGTCCTTAAGGTTGGGGGACTTACTTTCCCAGCCTAGCAAAGACATTGCCTCTGTTCCCTCACCCATTCAACACACAATTACACTCCACTCACAGCAAGAACCTCTAGGGCTCTTAGGGCCTAGTTTTATCTGAGGCAAGGGCTGGGAATGCCAGGAAGACCCAAGCAGCTAGAGGGAGAGGAGGAAGCATGAAACCACACTGGCTCCAGACGGACTACGATGCCAAACTACAGAGGATGAGACAGCTGCCCATCCAAACCTGGCGATGAGGGAGGGAGGGGGCACTCTGGGACCTCTGGGTTCAAACAGCTACCTTTGGGATGCTTTTGCCAGTTCAGGCAGCAGTAGCCTGTGGGCTTAGAAGCCACAAAACCCTCCTTCCCTGCCTTTCTCCCCAGCTTCCTACCCTGCGTGGACTCTGGGCCACTGGCCAAGGGCTGAACTCACCCCTCGCTGGAACAGGGGGCCCCAGAGGCATTTCGAACTTGTGTCTAGAGTTTACATACCCGTACAGACACCAAACACCCTTGTTGCTGCCGCTTGCTTTCTTCTCAACTGAAAGGGTCAGGAAGACCTGACAAAACTCTAAACAACCAAGGCCTCTCTACCCCAGTTGACTTGCAGTCAGAGAGAATAAGGAGTGGGAAGGGGAGGGCTCTCTGGGTAGACAAGCTCCCCCATCTTCCTACTTCCAGCGGCTTCTTCGGCTTCTTTTCTTCTCCCACCCCAGCCTGAGAAGGCCTTTTCCCCTCCCCCTAATGAGTGGGAACTGCCTTCTATCAAGTGAGAGGGGTGGCTAGGTAAATGGGAGAAAGGGTCTGAGAGAGAGAAAAAGAGAATTAACTCACAGCGTTCGCCTGGGATTCATTTGCGAAGATGTAACCTCTCTCACCATCGTCCCCAGCGCCGTAATCCCCTCTAACTGCCAGGCCCTCTGTCCTAGCATTAAACCTCACCAGCAGCTGCGTGGCTGGACAGTTAAGATTATATATGATGTAAATATATTGTGGGTTTGTCAGCTCTCCCTACACCATAAAACTTGGTTTAATGATATCACGTGGTCCCCCAAGAGCCACTCACGGGCTTGCCTTCAGGCTATTCACATAAATAACCTCCAAAAGTTTCAAACTCCTAAATTCACATAGAAGCCATGCCTATTTCTCTAATGCTCAGTTACACTAAAAAGCCCTGGTGCTGTTCCTTTGCCCCACCCCCACATCCCCCTTGCAGGGTGGAGAGCGGGGAGAGGGTAGATCCTTATTTATTTATTTACTTACTTATTTCCATAAGGACCTGTCGCCTTCGAGGTCGTGTTGATATTTTTGTCCTCTTATTTTTTCCTCCTCTCTCCTCTAATTGCTCAGAGTGGGCCGTGTCCCCCCTCTTCCCACTCCCCCGGGAAGGTAAGTCATGCTTCTTCCCCTTCTTTCTTGCTGCCAGAGGGGGTGGGTTCCAGGGCAAAGTGGATAGGCAGGCTCCATGGTCTCTGTTTGGAACCCAGAAGCCCCCTCCATGAACTCCCCCAGAGCAATGCCAGACCCTGGTACCTGGAAATATGTTCTAGGAGGCTGGCAGGTGGGGAAACTACCGCAGGTTCCAAAGCAGAAGCCCCTGTTCAGGGAGAAATCAGGGATCTGGGCCTTACACACCCCCAGTGTAGGGAAGTAGGTACGAGGCCTCTGGCTTGGTTGCCGCCCTTGATGCCGACGCCGCAGAAGCCGAGGCTGGGGCCTGGGCAGACCTGCAGATTGTGACAGGAAGGAGGAGAGCAGGCAGGCACTCTGTGTCCACCCAAGCCTGGCCAAAATGAGTCAGACCTTCAGCTCCTCCAGGGAAGGAAAGGCCCAAACCCTGCCGGGAGGAGGCAGTCAGTGCACGGTGGGGCTGGTGTGCCCTGCCTGGCAGCTCTAACCAACATTGCCCCCATCCATGGCAAAGCCCTTGGTTTTCCCGCGGGCTGTTACACCTGTCCCCTGGGGAGGAAGCACAGGGCCTGGGCAGCCTGGGAGGCTGCAGCGGGCGGACGCGGGCACCACAGCCTCTTTTTTAGTTAACTGCTACCCACCGGAGACGCCAGTGCTTCTCCACGCTTCACTGCTCGCCCAATAGTTTTACTCAGCATGGAGAAAAAATTAAAATAACTCCCTGAAGAAAATTACACATTTTATTTGAGAGAGAGAGAGAAAGAGAGAGAGAGAGAGCTGGTCTGGGTTGACTGCTGTGTGCAAGTTGAGGAGAGACAACAGGCGCCCTAACCTGGCCTGAGTGCAGTGCGAAGGGGAAGGGTGGCAGTTGTGGGCACTGTTCAATAAACATTTGTTGAGACTGCCTATGTGCCAAGCATGGGGTGAGGAAAGGCTCTTGGGTCTTTTAAAAAATGACTGATGGGTAGCTTAGGCAGTGGGATGCAGCGTACGTTAGTACTTATAATAAATCCAAGGACCATCAGCATTAATAATCATAAATATTCCCTTGCCCCTCCCCAGAGCCTCTCTGCTCCCCTTTCTTCTTGCTTGCTCCTGCAGCCCAGCTCCAGACCCTCACCCCACCAGTGTGGGGGGCCTAGTGTGGGGGGAAATCACCCCCTTGTGGGAGGTGGGAGAGGAAATGCAGTAAAGTTTTATGGACCCTTCCCACATTTGTTTCTACTGTAAAGTGCTTCCTCCCCCAGCCCATCCCAGGAACCTGGAGAAGGACCTGAACCTCAGACACTACCTGAATTATCTGCCTCCTCCCACCCCCACCTTTAACCCATCCTCTCCTCCACACAAAATCCCAGAGACTGAGATAAATGATGGCAAACAGATGTGACTCCAGCATTGGTCTATGCAGCTCCTTTCCCAGTTAATTGTCCTGCATAGCCCTAGGCCCTAGAAGGTGGTGGAAACAGTCTGAACATTTCCTGCCAGGCTGATACATGCTGCAGATTGCCCTCCCTGCTCCCTCTTCCCCAGTATCTTAGATACTGAAGCACACCTCCTCCAACTCTCCCAACAGCCCCTTACCAAGCAATGCCACCTCCCTCTAGAGGCCCTTCTGGGACCAAATGTGTCTCTAGAGTGAGGGCTTAGCCCTCCCTCTATGTCCAGCAAGGCCTCTCAGGGACCACCTAGGCCCAGGAAAGATCTTCAGAAGCCCAGAAGGGCCTGAGGCTGAGCACGGCGGAGCCACTGGTTCCTGCACCGGAGCTTTGGCATACAGTGGGGGATGCTGCCTGTCCAGAGGCCTCATGGAGTGCAGAAGTGTGAAGGCCTTGGACAGCCACAGCATGGGAAAAGCCAGTACCTGAGGCCTAGGTGCCCTTCTCTTCCCCCAGAGGCTCTTGTTGCAGCCAAGGATCAGGAAAGGAACTCAATTTCACCTTCCTCTACTCACTGCCCCTAGAAGCTAGAAAATGTTTTAAAGGGGAGGCTTAAAGTTTGTGGGTCTCCTTCTACACCTCACAGCCCATTTAGACAATTTTACCCAATACATGCCCCAGACAGACAGGAGCCACTGCATCTTTAGTCCTGTTCTCTCTTCGTCTTTATTTGATATGACAAAATATAGTTTCAGGAAGGACCCAGAGTCAATAAATAGTTGGACAACAGCAATGGGTCAGGAGGGCACAGAAAGTCGTGGCAGGGACTATGCGACAGCAAAGGGCCTCTAGGACCACTTGCTGGGGTCCAGTGTCAGGAAACCCCAATAGTTGAGCTAGCTAGCAGGCTGGGGCTGCCGGCCTGAGAGGGCATGCAGCAGGCGCAGGCTGGGGAGGTTCCCGGGTTTTGGGGGAAAGAGGTTGTGGAGATAAGGTTTGGAAAGCATAGAGCAACCGTGGGGGCCCTAGACCGAAGTTCTCTTTTCATATGCAAATCATTTATAAGTGAAAATCTAGTTCAGTCGCTACAAGGAAGCACCCCGAGTCTGGGGCCAGACTCTCGCCAGCCTGCGGCTGTCTAACCCGTCCAGCCGGGAACAAAGGAGAGGGCGAGGCTAGAGGGTTGGGCGAGGGTCCTGTGGCGCGGGCCGGGCCCACCTTAACTCGGGAGGGCCGCGCTGAGGCTGAGAGTCGGAGAGACGGCCCAGGCCAAGGTTCGTTCAGCGCCAGCCTGTACGCCGCAGCCCTCCGGGGAAGCCCTACGGAGCTTGCCCTGGGCCTCGGGTACCGAGTTGAGCCGAGCTGAGGGGAGTTGGGGCAGCGCGGGCAGCCCCGCGGGAACCCTGGGTCAGTAGGGATGCGTAATGCCAAGGAAAAGCGCTTTTGTCTGTGAGGTCCGGGAGCCCAGTGCTCCAGCACCTGCCCCCGCCCCGAAATATAGAGAGAGGAAAGGCGAAAAGGAAAGGCGCAGGGACCGGAACCAGCTAGGGGCGCGCTCTGCGGGCCTGCCCCGCTGCGTCTAAAGAGCCTCTTTGCTTTTCATTTTGGAATCTTTCTTCCACTTCATCCTGCGGTTCTGGAACCAGATCTTGATCTGTCTCTCATTGAGACACAAGTTGTTGGCGATCTCTATGCGCCTGCGGCGAGTGAGGTATCGGTTAAAGTGGAATTCTTTCTCGAGTTCCAGAGTCTGGTAGCGCGTGTAACTGGTTCGGGACCGCTTGCCGTCCGTCTCTGGAACATAAACCCCACCCCAAGCCAGGAAGGGGTGAATAGCGTGCAGCGTTCCCCCATCCCCACCCCAGCCCCAGACCCCCACCCGCGGCCGGAGGGAGAGGAGGCGAGAGCCGCAAGACAGGCCCCGCGGGCCGCAGGCCCAGCCCAGCCCCGGGAGAGGCGCCTCCACCCAGGCAGGAAACTTTCCACTGCAGCCTTCTCTCTGCAGCCGGAGGGGCTGAGGGGGGGGTTGGGGGGAAGAGGGAGACCCAGGCTCGGACCGAACAATAAGCACCCTCGAGATCCGAGCACCGGGGACCCCCCTTCCGCCCCTCCCGAGTCGCTGGAATCCTCCGGAGCCGCGAGCGCCGGCGGAGCCGGCTCCGCAGGGGAGGGAGGGAGGGAGCAGCGGGGGGATCCCCGCTCTGGAGCCCCGCGCTCCTCACCCTACAGATCCCTCTATTTTTTTAACTCCCTCCCTCTCCCCCAAAAATTGAATATTGCCTTTTATACACGTTTTGTTCCTATGATCCAATTATGTCGTCGTAAATTTGGGCGCACACAGCCTCTAAGCCTTTTAGTGGACAGTTTTACGAGCCATTGATGCCTGGATCGTAAAATTTATGGCCGCAGGTTTTTTTTCTTTATTTGCCCCGCATGGCCTATAAAACCCAGGCGGACCCGAGCGCGCAAAATGAAGTCCTAAAGTTTACCGTGGCTCATGTGCAGTTTGGTCATCCACGGGTAAATCTGTGGCGGGGCCGGTGGCTGGCTCAGTCCGGCGGGCTGCCCTGTCTGCGCCTGCTCCTCTTTGATCTCCCCACTGCTCTTAGCTCGCTCCTCCAGCGCCGGGCGAGCCGCCTTCTGACTGTACATCCCGGGGTTCAGAGGAGCCGCTTCGTCTCTGCCCAGAGCGTGTCCCGGAGCGGCCGCGGCGCTGCAGGCGGGGCGGTCGGGGTGAGCCCGGGGGTTGGCAGCCATGTCTACCCCGTGGAGAGAGTTGGAAGGCGCAGGCGGTGGGAAAGTGATGCTTAAGTCCAATCCGCCGTAGGAGTACCTGGATGCCTGCACCTCTGAGGCCGATCCATAGTTCCCACAAGTTTGCATGTTATAGGCAGGGATATTGGGGCTCTGCTTATAGAATGAATTGGCTACGTAGGAGCTCATGGCGGGGAGGGCCCAAAAAATTTCTGCACCCTTTTTGATTAAGGGTGATTTGTGACTCTTTGAAGTTGAGGGGTTTTTTGTTCTCCAAAGTGCACAATTTATAGGTGGAGATATCTCTTTCTTTATCCTATGCGCTCTTCCCAAATAAGGGAGCCTTAAATAGAGTCACGTGACTCGAGCGGCCACTCATAAATTTGGCTTGATGACCTCCGGGAGGTTAGTGATGGAAGCCGGCGAAACGCATCTCGATATGTTGGCAAAGCCCAACCAAGGGGGAGAGGGAGTGAGAAAGAAGGAAGGGGGAGGAAAAAAAATGGTTCTTGGAATTGGGGGTAGCCGGGACAACAAGCCCACAGCGACACCTGGTGCCTATATGGGGGAATTGCATCCTGGAGCACCAGCTTGCTTTCCGGTAGCTGAATTTCCTATACTGTGAAGGAGAAGCTGGTTGTTGGAGCAACCTCTGAGCTAGCCTTTTAAATTCTATTTAAAATTGGGAAAAGATGAGGCCCCACCTATAATGCACAGAATGCTTTTTGTAATGAATAGCCCCGTTCTCCCAACCGCCAGGGTCTTCCAATCTTCAAAAATGGCTGAAGAAAGGAGATTTAGTTAGGTAGGGTGGCCCATGTCCAGGCTGGAGACCCTTAGGGGTTTAACTTAGGTTCCCTAAACCAAAGGTAGAAGTCCCTCGCAGGCCCTAAGGCCCCACTACTGCTGAAGAGGTGCCTATCAGCAAGAGAAAGTAGAATTAGCCTCTGGAGAGGTAGACAGGACGCCCAGGAGGAGGGATCCTGAGTGGTCAGAACAAGATAGTGGGGTCATGAAGCTGAGGGTGCTCCGGGCTGTCTGGGATGGATCTGGAGGTGAGGAGCCAGGTGGAGTTGGCTAGACCTCACCATGCTACGGTCCCCAGAGTGGCAACAAGGCAATTTTCAAGTGTGTGCGTGGACACGGACAGAGCAGACAATGGTCTAGAAGACTGCTCAGTCTCCCTGTGTGCGATCCTTATGTGGTACCTATGCCAGAGGCTTTAGACAGAAAATAGATGTTAATTGAGGGCATGGAGAAGCAAGATTGAAGCCTCCACAAATATTACGTGAGCATGGCAGAGGAAAAGGCCCGTTTTGTGACCTTTGGAGAAAAGGTCTCTGGGCCAGGCTTTCCATGGACCTGAATCCATAAGATCCACAGGAGAGCAATTTCTGAGCTACCAAGAGGAATGGGGCGGACTGGGAGGTGGGCAGGGCAGGCGCCTGGGTAGCCTTCGCAGGATATCTGCAGCCATTCGGCCCCATCCTCTTCCCCAGTAGCCCCAAATCTCATACTTTCCCGCCTGCTTCTTCCCAGGAAATCTCCGCCCCTGCCAGAAGACCCCCTCCTCACTGGTGGAGGCGCTGGAGGCGAGGGTGGGGGTGCTGGAGGGAATCTGAAGGGCCTGGAAAACTCTGGCGGATTTTCCCCTCCGGAGACCCCCCTCAACACCTCTCCCCGTAGGCCCACTCAGGTTTCTCTGGTCAGGCTTGGAGAAAGAAGGCCAGGGTTGATAAATGGTTAGGGTCCGGCTGCGCTCCTCACCCGCCTCTTCACCCGTTTGAGGAGAGAAGAGTAAGGAACCAGCCCGGCTGGAGCTGTAATGAAGAAGGAATTTTGTCCCGGCCACGTCAGGAGTCCCAGAACCGGCGAGAGCTCAGTTTCCAGGCTTTCTCTCTCAAGATGTCCTTGAATCGCTCAATCCCTGCCGACAGGGCTCCAGTCCCGCGATCTTCTCTTTCCCTCCGCTCTCCGCCTCCGCCACGTTTCGCAACAGCCGGCTTGGCGCGGGCCTGGGGCTTGCTCTCACGGCGCCCCCCGCCTCCAACTCCCGGGAGTGGGCGGAGGAGACCCTGGTGCCTGGATAGTGCTTCTTTACTGGTCTTTCGGGGCGCCTCGGGGTTCGGACGCCGAGGATCCCGGCTGCCACAGACAGGAAGAAAGGCCTGCGTGGGGTTGGTGCCCAAGCCGACTGATCCGGGCTCCCCCCGGAACAAAATCCTACGCGGCCTTTTTGCCGCAGGGTGTGTGTGTTGCTCCGCGCAGGGAGCTCAGAGAGGCCTCCCAGGCCCTCAGTGCGATCGCGAGAACCAACAGAAGGCCGGGGCCGGGCGCCTGGGCTCCGGGGATGGCGAGTGCAGAGGGCTGTGGGCTTGCAGGCGGCGGGCAGGCGCGGGAGCGCTTGGAGCCTGCTCCAGCTCTCATCCCGAGGCCGGCGGGCGAGCGAATTAACAGAATTCCCGGTATAAACTTTTAAAAATAGTATCAGTTTTATTAAATATTCGAGAACGGACCCAGAGGTTGGATTTATACAGGAGGGTAACACGAGGGGATTTATTTATTTATTTATTTTATCCTACTGGCTAAACAAACGTCATTCACTTTTTTTCTCTCTTTTTGTAATTTTCCCTCTTTTTTTTTTTTTCCTTTTTGAAATGGAATAGGAACACTGACGGTGCTAAACATAAATATAAATACAGAGACCACAAATACAGCTAAAAATATTCACACAGAAACGGTCACAGTTTGTAAAATGCCATAATGACCCCCAGGATTCTTTAAATACAATTTGGCTGGGCTGGGCATTTGCTGGGGCAGAGGGGCTGGGCAGGGACTGTGGGGAGGCCCTGGGGGTTGGTGTGGAGCCAAGGCGCGCCCTCCTTGGGCCTCTGGCCCTCCCCGGCTGCGAAGCCGGGCCCTGAGGCCCGAAGCAGAGGCCCCAGGCCCGGGTGCCGGCCCTCTGCACGGGGTGCGGGGGTGGGGGCGTCGAGGGAGTTGGGGGAGCCAAGTCCTCACTTGGAGGGCTATCTGTAGAGTCTGAGTTCAGGATCCGAGCCCCCAAGGCCTGGACGGGGAAAGGGGCCTGCAGACAAGCCGCGAAGGAGCTAGCAAGGGAGCGAGGAGGAGGAGGCTCGTGGTGAAAGAGAGTTGTGCGGTGAGGGAGGGGGTCCAGAGCTGACTTTCAGGTCCACGTTTGGCTCCCTAATTTTGTTTTAGGGAATCAAAACACATCAATTGTGCCAGTGATAAATACAGAGTGTGTGATTAGGGGAGAGTTGGGGGGGAGCGAGGGAGAAAGGGAGAGAGGGGTGGCAGGGACAGTCCTAGTCACTCTTTCTGCTTCTCCTCTTCTGTTTCTTCTCGCTTTTCCTCTTTTCCGCCCAGGCTGTCGGCGGTGGCCCCTCCGCCGCCCCCCGAGAGAGTGGACGTGAGATTGGATTCTTTTTTCCATTTCATCCGGCGGTTCTGGAACCAGATTTTGATCTGTCGCTCGGTCAGGCAAAGCGCGTTGGCGATCTCGATGCGCCGGCGCCGCGTTAGGTAGCGATTGAAGTGAAATTCCTTCTCCAGTTCCAGGGTCTGGTACCGCGAGTAGATCTGGCGACCGCGCCTCCGGTCCGCTCCGTAGCCGACCCCTAAAGATCCGGGCACAAAACACACTAAAAGCAATCAGCAAGGCGTCCTCTGCAGACTATTTCGCCTAGCAAAGTCCTGACCCTCCCAACCTGGCCAGCCCATTAGGGCTCTAGCCTTTTCCCGTTTGCCCTGCCCCACCCCCACTGGGGGTACAGCCAGGACCCCAACTTCGTTCAGACCTCCCATAGGTGGGACGTGTGTGTCCCAAAGAAAGGTGTGTGGGGTGGGTGGGGGGGCGGGGCAAAAGGCAAACGGAAAGCTGCAAGTCTATAAGCTGATTTTTGAAAAATCCCAGATAATGGGGATGAGGGCCCCCTTTCTCAAGGACTGGGCTCCACCATCTCCCCAAGTATCCTAGTTTCTTGGAAACTTCTCCCCACTTCTCTGCCTCTCCTCTCCCCCTCCCTTCTCCTCAGACTGATTCCGCTTTGGGGGGCTCCCCCATCTTCTGCTCCCTCCCTTCATCCCCTGCCCTGTTCCTGCCCCCTCAGCTTGTCTTGGAGACCTCCAATCCGTCAGGGGCCAAGGGGGCCAGGCCCCTGCAAGCGAGCGGGAGGCAAGCTGAGGGGGCAGAAGAGGGGGCCCTGTCTCGGCAAGGAGACGAGCGTGATTGTTTTTATGGGGCCATAAAAAACTCTCTCCGCCCGTTCTTCTAGGGAAGCCGGTCATAAAGCCAGTTCAGTTTATTTAATTTATATCTCGGAGCTGTAAAACTCACCACTGTGCGAATTCATTCGCTGCATCCAGGGGTAAATCTGGATACTGGCTTTCTGGTCCTGGGGCGCAGTCCTGCCCTGCTCAGAACTAAAATCCTGAGCGATTGAGGTCTGTGTGTTATGTCCTAAGGTGTTTTGTCTGCAGTTTGAGAGCATGTCTTTCTCCTGGTAAAAGGAATTAGATCCATAGTCATACGGCCCCCGGCTGGAACTGAACACGACATTCTCCTGTGGCGAATAAAAGGGAGTCGAGTAGATCCGGTTCTGGGCAACGGCTGCTCCATAGGTCGAGAAATGCCTCACTGGATCATAGGCGGTGGAATTGAGGGCGACGTTGGGGAGGACGTCCTGGCCCCCGGCGAGGTGGCAGGATAAGGAAGGGTTAGTGAAGTAGGAATTCATCCCTTTGCCTTTACCTGGTCGGGCTATGATTTCTTTAATATTTATTTCTGTCTCCAGTTTGTACTCGGAACTAGATGGTTATAGGGACGGCTCCAATCCAGGACAGACAAAATGACAAAGTCAGCTGACCCCCTCCCAGCCAATCGCAAGCCAGATGTCAAGAAGGGGGAAAAAAATCGCTTCTGCTTCTGTTGATTCCCTAGTTGAGACTAAGTGTGTGCTTTGAAAGTAAGACTTGGATTTCTTTTAAAAATACGTATGTAGGGGAACTGGTTTGGTGGTGAAAGAGGGGTGCACGTCCCTGAGCAGGGCCTTGGGACTTAGGTAAGGAGAGCTGTACTCCCAGGAAATCTCTTAGCCCCAGTTAACTTTGCTGTGCTGTGGCCAGAGCCAGGGCTAGATAAATCCCTGTATTTTCAATCTGGTTTCATCTTTTATATCTGCCCCCTTGTAAAATTACATCCTGATTTCTCCATTGGAGGAAGGAGGAACTCCCTCCCAGCACAGGAGGGGGTCCCCAGAAATCCTGCAGGAAATCCTGGTTTGACACTCCATGAAGTGAGTCCCATCACTAAACTAGTATTTTTTCCTCCAATAATTAAAAAAAAATCAAAAGTAGAAAGAAATTTCATAAAACCTGTTCCCCTGAGTAAGTAGAGTGTGGCTGAGAGTCTTGAATGTAGGAGGGATGTGGGGAACAACTAGGTCTAAAGGGGAAAACTTCAGGGTACAGTGGCAGAGCTGAAGTGGGCAAACGGGCCACGCATCTGCTCTCCTTTGCTTCCTGGGTTCCCTTCTGCCTCCTCCTCAGGACCCCTCTTTTGGGAAAACTCTTCCAGCATTTCTGCCTAAAAGGGCAAACGTATAAAAATGCAATAGAAAAAGGAGAAAAAAGAAGTAAAATGTAGGGAGGTGGCACCAGAGGGGGAGAGACAGAGAGAGAGAGAGAGAGAGAGAGAGAGAGAGAGAGAGAGAGAGAGAGAAAGGAAGAACGAAAACTCTGAGAATCTTTCTAGAGACATCAACTCCTGTTTATGTTGGTGAGAATTTATGATTTGGAGCCAGTGAGGGCCGGTGGGGTAATTCACATAGGATCCAGCCAGAAAGAGAAGGCTGGTGGGGCTCTGATGGACAGTTGGCTTCCTGCAAGCTCAAGCCCCTGCCTTGGTCAGAAGCCCCTGCCCCCTCCAGACTCAGGGCACCGCCAGTGGATGCGCCCCTGGACCTGAGCTATGAGGCTTGGAGACTTCAGAAAGGGGTTCTAAGGGGCTCTCACCCAAGTGCCATCACCCCTGGTGGGGATGGGCCTCTCAGCAGCCTCAACCCCCATTTTTTCCCCCATCTTGAGGCTAAAAAAAAAAAAAAGGAAGAGATGGTTACGAAAAGGCCGCTGAATCCGAGGCTTCTGAGAGAGCCGCAGTAGGCGAACTGAAACAGCGGAAAGTGTGCAGATGGGGGTTTTCTCCTGATTAGTCCAAACTTAATTTGATATCGTGATATAGGCTGAAAATGCTTTGAGTTGACAAAGAGGGGTAGTGGGGAGTGTGCAGGGAGCAGTGAAAGCTCATATTCTCCCCCACCCCCACCATTTTTGGGTGGGTTGGGGGGGAAAAACTGGTTATAACAAGAACCCGGATGTCGCGGGATTTTATGATCTTTTCCTTCTGTGTAACAAAGCGGAGTAATCAATGGGTAGCAATAAAGCCATAAACGGGACTATGCTGAGAAAAAAACTCGTTTATTCACCTTCTGTAACGTTAAGGTTTCCCTGGAGTGTCGCTAGGAGGGAAAAATAAAGTTTCGAACCCAAAAGCAGACAGTGTGCAGGAGCTGGTGGAGACAACACGTTAGTTAATACATGAACCTCGTTAGGGGGTTGAAGAGTCTTCCTGTCAGACAGTATGTGTTGGTTTTTAAAAATACAGCCCCAATCCCATAGAAAGGACAGAAATTTGTCGGTATTTGGAAGGGAAGGGGAAAGACTCCTATAATTATAAAGGTTCCTCCTCCTAGACCACACTTTCTTCTCACCAAGGAAATGAAGGGGAAAGGGTAGAGGAGGATTTTTAAATTAAGAAAAAAATTTTTTAGATGAGTTATCTCGTTTTGGGGTGACTTGGCAGGTACACAAACATAGACACCAATGTGAGTTGCTTTTTGCCCTGTAATCCAGCTGTCCTCGAATTGATGGCATGCCTGAGCAGAGGTTTCTAACAGCTGGCTGAGGTTTTAGGCCCCCTGGAGGGCAAGAGGTGGGGGAGAGACAACAAGGCAGGAGTACTCTGGGGGCTGAGCTAGGGAACAAGTCAGTGCACCCCTGGACACAAGTAGCCTCTCTCAGAGTTCCCAGCCTCCTTTCTGCCCTGAGGGTAATGGTGTAACAAGTAGAAGAGGCCGGAAGAGAGAGCAACTCCGTCCCCCCCACCCCAGTTTCAGACAGAGAGAGATTGCTAGAGGGATAAATCATGTCAGTGATATTTCCTTCAAGATATTAAATTGTTGCAATGTACAACAAATTGAATGATGGAAGATAGGATGTCTTAATGAGGTTTCACTTTCAGTGAGTGTTGATTTTCTATGTATTTAAAAATCTCTTTTATGTCTGGGTGGGGGAGGGAAGGACCTTGGAAGAAAGAAGGGGGTTCTGGGGCAGCATGGACTACAGCCCTCAGCAAGGATGCCTAGGTTTCCTTGAGCCCCTCCTCAACCATGTCTGGAGAGGAAAGGGGCCCCAAAGTTGGGGAGATTCTCTATTGGGGCCTAAAGGCGGTGGACTCAGGGGGATTGGCGACCTGAGAAGCAGAATGTGAGCCTCAGCCCCGGAAAGTTAAGTGTTTTATGACGTTCCTAAACAGAGGGCAGAGACTGAAAGGTCTCGCCAATTTATAATGAACAGAAACCAGCTGCTGGGTGAAAAAGGCAGAAATGCTGGAAGGGGGAGAGAAGGGGAAACAGAAATACAAATAAATTCCTCCACTGCTTAAAGACTTTTGGCAAAATTAATTTTCAACACACTCCCCTCCATTACCTTTCATTCCTGAGGAAAGAAGCCCTCTTCTTTCTCTTAGATCTTTAATTATGTAGCTGAAATTTGCTGAAAGGATTCGCTCCAAGGGGGGAGAGCAGGTCGGATGAGCCCGATCTTCCCTCCATTGGATTATATTTTCCTTTTCCCATTTCATGTTAATTTTATTTTTTATTTTTTTGGCAAAAGAATGGCTGTCTATAGGGGGAAAGTTAGGACTTAGAGTTTTCTAAATATATTTATATTTTCCTGTTAAATTTGTCTGAAAACAATTACGGAAACTCATCAGCAGAAGCAAGAACAGATGTTTTATTAAAACTGCAGTTGTGCTCTGTAAATATGCACAAGTCTTGGGAAGGAGGGGAGAGAACTTGTTCTTTGTTTCTATAAAACGAGCCTAGAGAAATCAGAGAACACTACCCCCCGCCCCGCCAACCCCATCAGGCTTGCAGGTCTCCTTGCTGCTGCTCTGGCCCCTTGGCCTCCCAAATCAGGCATTCGGAAGGGGCTTGGTGTCAAGAGCAGATTTTCACTTTCAGAGAGGCTTTAATTAGTGGATTCAAAAACAGAATTCAAAAAACACACAAAAAGAATACAGGGGAAAAGTTGCCACTTGCTTCTCCAGTCCTCCCCAGTGCAAAACACATGCTTTTGATAGCGCTAATTATAGGAGAGAAATTTACTGCCTGCGCCTTGGACCTGAGTGGGGTGCAGTCACTGGCCTGGAGTCCCCAAGGATAAGGGTGGCATTGCAGCCTGGGCACTTGGGAATTTCCCTAGGCAAGTTAAAAGCTACCACTCCAGCCTTACTCCGCTTTAGGCCAGGGAAAGCCTGGGGGCCTGTGAGCTTTGACCTGGGGAAAGGGTGGGTGGGACTGGACCCAGCCTGAAGAGGTTCGTGGGCAGGCCTCACCTTGCTGACTTTTGCGTTCCACTCAGCTCTGGGAAATATATTAATTTCTTGGGGAGGGATTTTGAAGTGAACGGGATGAGATCTGGAATTTTTATTAGGGGACAATATTTTCCAGAGGTCCTCCTGAGTTGTGTTCTCTCTGTTTCCTCTCTCTCCCCAGATCCCCCAACTCTGCGCGGATGTTTGTGACTCACCCACCCTCGCACACCACACAGATACACATACTCCGTTCCTGGCTGCTGCGCCGCAACTACAGCTCGGTGCCTGCGGAGGCTGCTCAGGGACCCAAGCACTGGAGCCGCAGGACTCAGTGCTCCGCCTCAGCGCTTGGCCTGGGTGCTCAGCTGCCTGGACGCGACCGTAGCTGCCCGACCCTGCCCCCACCACCCCCAATTCTCACTTTTCTGAGCACGAGAAGAGCGGTTGCCCCGCCGGCCCCTTTTGTGCCACTGGACGAGGGTTAAAATCCCTGTTACGGAGAAAGCCGAGTTTCAGTAATTGCTCAGCTCCCCTCACAATCACACTATTTGGTTAAGGCTTTGCTGTTCTAGAGCGACTGCTTAGTTGGCCCGATTGGTCTATTATTAGACTTTTTTATTTAGAAATTAAAAATAAATTATACTCCAAATGCCTGGTGTTTTGCGTATAAATAAGCTCCTTTGATCTCCATGGAACTCCTAGTCAAAGGATCAGATCGCAAAGAGAGCCTCCTGGTCTGCCAGAGAACCTGAATGCAGGGAATGCTGCTTGGGAACACTAAAGTATGGCTCACCTAAGGGGCTTCAGTTTCCCATAGATATGATGGGGGAAGCTGTCTGAACACATACCTGCTCCCCCTACACACACCACATTCCAAAAAGGAACACTCCTCCTTTCAAAGTTTAGGCATGGAGAGAAGTGAAATTTGACACATCTAACGCAGAAATTGATTCCATTTTGGGGTGCTAATATTTTGGGGACAGGGCCCGGGCTGACCAGTTGAAGGGAGCTGGGGAATCAGCAGGGAGGAGGAAAGGAGGAAGAGGCCAGATTGAGCATGTTAAGCTGCTGAGAACTGCCCCCAAATACCTCCGAGGCCTGCGCTGGTGACTCCTCTTGTAAGCTGAAGTTGAGAGGCTACCCGAGCTACTTTTGCTTTATTGCAATTAAACGGAGAAGAAAGGTATATGGAGGGGCTCTGCTAACTCATGTCACATTTCCTCTCCCTCTTTCTTTCCAGATTTCTGCCTGACCTTTCCTAACCAGCACTTCACTTATTGCTGCTACCATCAGCAGACACAAACTCTCACATCGGCATTTGTTTGGCTTCTCAATTCACTTCTCTGACTTAAGGTTAACGTAAAATAGGTCCCAAACATCTCTGCCCCATCACGCTCAACCCTGAGCCCCCTTCCAGCTCCATCTGGAAAAAATCATTTCTGGCTTTTTGGGGGCTGGCGCCCAAGCCTTCCACCTCTATTCCAAGCAGCTGAGTATCAGCTCAGGAGGGGGCTTGGGGAGAGCCTGGGGACATAGCTCTCTGAGCTGGGAATGGGGAGAAAGCTTAGACGCCTAGGGACACTTGAGGGGGACAAAGCAAGTGGCCCTGCTTGGCCCAGGAGAAAAATTAAAATCCAGAATATCCAGAATATTTTCAGCCCCCAGAATAGGGCCTCAAGAGGATGTCCCATGAAGAAGAAGCCACAATAGGGGGTGTGCTGCTCTGCACTGGGTCAAGGGATCCCCAGCCTCCTGGATTCTTCTATACCCCTCCACATGAAGCATTGCTTGGACCTATTTGAGAGGTTCATGAGAATTATAAAATTCAAGAACTCGGTATTTATGACGTCACAGTGAGTTGTCATATAGAAATTGTAAATTTCCTACCAGTTATACATGGCAGGAGTTTTGTGTGTGGGTTCCCGCCCTCCCTTCATGTTTTTTTCCTTTCCCCCCTTTTCTCCCCCTGGTCTAGCTTCTCCTGCTTGAAAATAAAATGTTGTTATGTTCTGGAACAATAAGCCAACAATAAAACAGCATCCTCATTTCCCTATAAATAATTTTATCCTTTATTGTTTGCAGATCTGAAAGAACCATTTAATCTGTGCTGGCAAAAAGAGAGACAGAGAGAGACTGGGAGGGGAAAATTAATTTTAGAAACGAGAATATTACTTACTTGAATGATACTCTTTTAAATTTAATAGCCAGGAGCAAAATTAAAGGCCAAAAGCCAACTATCTGACTCTACACCTGGCGAGATTGGAAACATATAGGATCTTTAGCAAAGGGGCAATTTAATTTTGTAGGATTTGCTTAAATTCACTGCAATTTTGGGGGGCTGAGGAGAAGGGAGTGTGGGAGGAGAATGACATGCTATATCTAGCTTTATGAATCCACTAGCATTACTCTGATTTAAAACCCAACAACCCGGTCTCAGGGAAACGCCTGCAAAAAGAAGTGGGGTAGTGGGGGACTGGGTTGACGGGGGTGGGCTCAGCTTTCTCAGTGAGTGTGGCCCCCTTAACCAAGTGGTTACCAGGGAAAGGAAGAAAAGCCTAGGCAAGGGACGGGCTGCTCAGAAGTCTCTCCACCACAGGGACACCCGGAGGTTTATGGTGTCCCCATAATTCCCCGACCCTATAAACAGCTGCCCTGTTTTAAGACTATTTCTGCTTCTTCCCCTCAGAAAGGGAGAATGCAGGAGCTTGTGAGGGCAGGAGGGGTTGCTGGAAAGGGGAGGGAGCTCGGGGATAGCACTGTACTTTGTTCTCCTGGGCGAGTTCGCTGGTTTGGCGGGTTTCTGACGCAGGGTGGCAGCAGACAAAACAAGTAAACAACTCACAGACACAATAAACAGGAGCGGCAGCGGCACCATGGCAGAGGCCATGGGCTGGGCGAGGGGCACAATCCTGAGGTAATGTCACCCCAGTGCACGGGGTAAGCAAGGCCCAGAAAGCCTAAGGCTGCCCTCCGTGAAGGGTGGAAGAAAGCTGCACATCTCTTGGTGCAGCCTGTCTGGACAGGAGTCTTGGGAGGAACCCGATCACCTAGAGAGTGGCGGAAAACCCCTCCAGCCCCACTCTGGTCCCTGCTTTCTTTTTTGGGATTTTCCACTGACATTGATATTTCCCCTCTGCTCTGTCTTTTTGTGTCTCTGGAAGGGAAAAAGGCTGGGAAAGAAGGCCCATTAATTCTCAGCCTCGGTAGCCCATACTCAGTGCTCTAGGCCACAGGCGGCGGTCCCAGCGTCCTCTCCCATGCTGCTCGGACCAGCCTTCTCCCTGACCAGGTCTCGCCCTGGCTCAGATATTGACGAGGATTAAAATGCAGTTCATCCAGCAACCAGATCTGGGTATTTGGGGGACCTTGGAGAACTCCCAATCCGCCACCATGGATGCAGGCAAATCGGGCTGGGGCGGGGTGAGTGGCCGGCTGGGGCAAGCAGGGGGAGAAACAGATTCACTGCATCCCTACCCCTTCTGGTTTGCCTTTTCCACCAGCTTCTCCAAGCACCCTGGCCAGCAGCCGCCCCAGACCACTGTCTAGAGGCCACCTTATTAACCACTCTTATCCCTTCATTGCCCCAGGGAGGCTTCCAGTGCCAGGTCCCTGTCTACTCAGAACTGCTTGCAGACCCACCACGCCCGTGAAAAGAGTCCCGCAGATCTCAATTTCAAGACAACTGGTCTCCCTTGTAAAATACTTTGTAAGTTGGGAGAGTTTGCTGGAAGGTGTGGAGAGAAAGCAGAAGGGATTTAGTATTTCCCCAGTCCAGCTGCTTAGGAAACAAAAGCAATAAAGTCTGAGAAAGCCTTTATGGCATCCATTGGTTACTGGAACCTGCATACTCTGATTCCAGTGCACACATATTTCCAGCAGAGCATGCACAGAGAGCCTGCTCAGTGCACCCGGTGCCTCCATGAGCCCATTCTCATCTAGTGAGGGTTAACAAAATTTTGCATGCACATAAAATGGTGTTTGAGCGAATATAGGCATGGTAATATACAATTAACCACCAAGGAAATATGAGTCTGTATATATTCATGCATAAGCCTGAGTCTGTACATTTGAGCCTGTATATAATAAATACATAACACTCCCAAGCCTGGTTTCAGAACACAACAGCCAACCCAACAAGGTCGCCTTCTCTAAACAAGGTTGCATTCTGTCGGGATCACAACTGTCAGACCAGGGAGAGAAAGGGTTTGCTCTGCCCATTTCTCCTTAGCTAGGAACCCGCAGGTGAAATACAGCCGATGGCAGGGCTGACAAAGCCCCTTATAAGGAGAGCCGGCAGGCCTAAGGGTGCCCAAAGAGTGGGCTCAGAGCCGGAGGCTTCAAGGAATGTTGCCAGGCCCTGACCCACAGATTCAGTGTCTCTGCCTGGGGTGTGCAGAGTCCTTGAGCCAGATTCTATTCTCAGCCACCCTGGCTCTTATTAGATAATCACGGAAGGGCTATCCTGCAGTAAGGACCAGGTCAGCAGGGAATGTGGCCTGCAAGGAGGCTGAGAGTTGCCACTGGTGGATCCTCTTGTGCTTCTGTTTGAATGCCAGAGAAGGAGAGAAAGAAGGAGAAGGGAAAGAAAATCGAAAGTAACTGGGAAGCAGAGAGTTGGTGTTGGAGTCCACTGGGGTCCAGTTTATCCCCTGGCCAGGGTGGAAAATGAAAACAGAGGGCCGGTCGCTGCTGCTCTGCCTTCTCTCCTTGCCTCTGTCTTGTGAGGATGGGTCTAGGGGTGAGGGGCATAGGATGGGGGTGGGGGAGCTGCAGGGCTCTAGCCAGGAAGGAACAGAAAATCAATTAAAATATTATATAAAGACACCTTAGGATGGTGCTGTTAAGCGGCCAACCTCGAACTCTAGCACCCCCAAATCTCACTGTGGACACACTCAGGTCGTTCCAGGATTGAGATAAACACCCTAGCCTCGCCCAGGCCCACCTCTCGGGTGGGAGGGGGCCCTTCTAATATTCCAGGTGAATCTCCACTGGCCTGAATGGCCTTCTCTGGAAAAGGTTTTCTTTCGGGGACGGACAAAGGACACTTGTGTTCCCACCCCCACCCCACCCCCATCAGCGGCCATCCACAGGGGCGGGGGCAGACAAAATACAGGCGAAAGAGAGAAATAGAGGCCTCACCGGTAGGCGATTCCCACATTACGCCAGGAGAAAAGCTCCCTTTTTCGGGCCTCTCGGGCCCCTCCAGTGTCCCACCGCACTCCCTTTGCCCTTTTCAGGTCCCACAGACTCCGGGTTCCCGCCTGCCGCAGGCTGGATCTCCGGGGCGTCAGCCCCTGGGCCGTGCCTGAGCGGCGGGAGAGCGCGCGGCAGCCGGAGCAGGCGGCGGGCTGGGCCCATTTGGGGAGAGCCAAGCGTTTTTCTCGATCGTAAACAAGGAACGCGAAATTAGCCCCTCGTCAGACGCCTCTGCCGACACACAAGTCCTAGTGAGGGGGGGAGGGGGAGAGAAAATGCCATTTCTTCCCCCGGGAGAATACCTCAGAGGCCTTTATGTTGGCTGCGAAAGGGGAATTTTTGCGGGGGCAGAAAAGGAAGGGAAGGCGGTTGTGGGGGGAGGGGAGATAAAATTCACCGTCAGCTCGGGCCCAAGCGGTTTGATCTGAATGCAAACTGTATTTTTAAGAATGTGATAAAAACAGGTTTCTTCCCCCTCCCCCGGCCCCCCACAGGCGACGGGTCAGGGTTTAAACAGGAAATCGTGGAGCGATCCCCTCCCCCACTGGGACTTGGCGCAGAATCCCAGTCGCGCCTCTGGGAGAGGGTGGGGGTGGGGGGGTGTCTTGGCTTAGATTGAAGGTGAGTCTGGCCCCCAGGCTCTCTAGGACCTCGTCTGGAATATGCTCCCCCACGCCTCCGGGTGTGTCTGCCTGGGTGTGTAGGCGTTTGCGTGTGCGTCGCCCTTTATAAACAGAAATTCACACTTATAGGGGCCGCCTTGGAGCCTCGGACCCGGGCCGGGGTCATATATCAAACTGCAACACATTCAGGGCCATGTACATTTGGAAGAAATTAAGCCACTGTGTTATGAAACCATATGCGTCGGGTTAAGACTATACAACAGGCCATTAGCACCAATTATTAGAGAGATCCCGAGTGCCCAGGACTCTCCCGCCGCCCCAGGCTGACGCCCCTACCCCATAAGCCAGCAGCCCCCGGAATCCTCACTGCCTCCACAGCACCTAGGAGACCCTGCCAGGAGGACTGGGCCTGTCCCCGCCCAGCTTAGGGCCTTCCCCATTCCCACCTCTGCCCTAGGCGAGGCAGGTCCTAGCCTAGAGCAGCCATGCGTGGCGAGCGGGCATCCCGGTCCAGTGGGCATCCCGGCTGGGATGGCCGCGGTTGGGGGTGAGGCGCGCCGGACCTGGGAAGGGAAAGCCGGTAGGCCTCTTTCTCCAAGCACAAGATGGCTTTTGAGTACTGCATCCCCCACCCCCACCCTACACCCTCTACCCAACGCAGGGCACCTCCCACCCTTCCATCCGCCCGAGTGGGGGCGGGAGCAGGGGGTGGGCAGACGCTCTCCTCTCGGCTGACGCGCACCAGCCACCAGCCTCCCCCCTAATTGCCAATTAACAGGCCCCGCCGGCAGCCTAGATGCGCCCGCTTCCTGCTCGGCGGCCCGGCCCTGGGCCCACACTGCGCATGTGTGAGCTCTAGGAGTCGCGCTCTCTGGGCGGGAGGAGGCTGCCAGACAGGGAGGGGACGCTGGAAAGTTTGTTTGGGGGTTGGGGGGCTGACTTTGCTTAGGGGGCAATGGGTACAGCCTCTAGGTTCTCACTCCCGCCTGGAGCTTGAGCTTCCAGTTCTCCTCCGACCCAGTTCCATTAGCCGAGACCCGAAGATCTATAATAAGCAGGTACTGACACAGTGGGCAGTAAAAGCTGGCGCCCTAGACCGCCAGCTTGAGCCCCACAGGTGCTGTTCCCTTGCCCCTCCACCCCCAACTTGGCACACAGTGACATCAGGACAACACAATCGCCCCACTACCAGTTACCAGTAATCCAGTTTAACCCCATTTCTCTCCCACCCCCCACTTTTCCTCCCCATTACTACCTACGCGCCCACCCTCTCGCCATCCTCCTCTACTCCCTAACCAAGACAAGCCGCTGCTGTCCTTATCTTGAAACCGCCACCCAGCTACGGACCATTAGTTACATATTTGAACCAATAAGGAAACACTTACCGAGCGCTGCTGTCACTCTCCCTCTCTCCCTCTCTCTCTGCCTCTCTCTCTCCCACTCTTTCTCGTCTTCCCTCATTCTTTGCCGCGGCCGAGCCTGTCTCAGCTCCACACACACACATATACTTTATATAAATTCAAAAATAAAAATAATTATAATCATCCAAAAGCCAAACAAAATTAAGGAGAGTTGCAAGAAGGGGGCAGGAGACAGAGCCTGGGAGAGGGGAGGGGCGGAGGCATCTGCAGCTCCCTAGCTCAACTCCTGCTCCTGCATTCCTCCTGCCCCTTGGGGGCCAGAGGGTCGGGAAGGGAGAGAGAGATGCCCTCAACTTCTGTCTCTCCCCTCCCGTCCCCACCCTCCGCAGCTGCCCCCAGCTTCGGCAACTCCACCTGGGAAGAAAAAATTAAATGGGGGGAAAATAATTATTAATCAGATTAATTAAAAAAAAAAAAAAACTGCTAATGAAGGGAGCGCCCAGCGCAGGTTTCCCTGGCAATGGTTAGGCTCTTACAGGGAGGACTGTTCTGCGGAGCGCTCGGAACGGACAAACCACAATAAAAAGTTCACGTTCATGGATGGAATCCACATGACTTCTTGTGGCCAATCCAACTTGTGAGTCGATCGTAAACTTTTATTACTCAGCTGTAAATTTTCTGCAAACAACCGGGAATGCGATGCATTTGTGTAGCGTGTGCAAATGGGCGCCGCGGTCGCCATGTTTACCCAATTCTCTCATAGAGGGAGCATTCCCGGACCCCCACCCCACCCTTACCCCCACCCACCGCCCACTCCCCACGGGCCGGGCTGCTGCAGGCGAGCGTGGAAAGAGCTGAGGGCGGACGCCCAGACGAAAGAAAGCTTCAAGCACGGAGGGTCGGTTGCTTCTCCTGGCTTGCCGAGTTTTAAATATTGTCCTTAATAAATGGGGGCATTAAGGTTGGATCAGGGGGAATTCAAAGCTTTGCAAAGATTTGTGGCCTTGAGGCAGTGATGGCTGGTGAGTTGCAGGGATTGAAAGGATGCCTCCCTACCCCTTCCTTTTTTTTTTTTTTTTTGGAAGAGAACAACATCCCCTCTATGGGGTACCCCTGAAAACCCCTACTCCACCCTAGAGAGGAATAGTAGTCTAAGACCACTGGCAACCATCCAACCAAACCTGACCTGGAGTGGTCTGAAGAACCTAGGGGACTAGACCTACCCTGGGCAATCCTGCAGTTTAGCAGGAGAGGTGAGAATTGGGGACAACTTCTAGGACCCTCAAAACGACCCTCATCCCGGGGTCCCTTTCTTAGAGAGAAAAACATTTTTCCCCAAGACCATCCCTAGTTTCACTTCCCAGTTCAAATGGTGGCTTACTTGGAATCTTTTTACAATTAAAAATAAAATTAAAGCCCAAGATCTTGGTCTCTACTTCCTTTTTGGGGGGAAGGGTGCAAGGCAGTAAGCCTTTTAGATTGCCCACACCCACCTGCCTTTCTCAGAAAAATTTTCTGATTCAGTGTCTGGGCAGCTGGGATGTACTACCGAGGCCTGAAAAAATAACCTTTTACTGCCCTGAATTCCACGTTCTGTGCTAAAATTTCGAGCAGCCTGTTTTTCCAGACCCATAATTTTGAAGGTGAATCCAGAATAAATTCCCCCATAGAGACTATTTGCCGGGGGAGGGGTTGCAGCCAGGTCACTCTCCCCACAGGCTGGAGATTTGAAGGCCAGCAGCTCTCCACTTGGTCCTGCATCAAGCTGGCATGGGAATCTCAATGGCTGGGTGCCTCTACCCGGACCAAGAGGGGATACCTCATGCCTTCCCCAAACTTCCTCCATAGTAAGCAAAACAGTTCCCTAGGCCGGATGCAGGGACCTAGTTTCTTTTTACAAACCCACCCATAAATTTTATAACAGGTAGTTAAAAATTACGACAAGGAAGCGCTGGCCCAGCTTTTCACAATGGGTAGCAGGGAGAATGGGACGGCGCTGCGGGCAGCTCACCGGAAATTTCACTTCTAGACTGTGGCACAACCTGTCCTGAGTTCTCCCTAATTGGGGCGGGGTAACTTTCCCAGCCAGCAGGCAGTCACTGGGGCATCTTATCTGGGGAAGATAAGACTGGGGAGACCAAACCACTTGCCTATCCGCGGGTCCCTCAAAGAGCCCTTCAGGACGCTCGCTACCTCTCTCATCCACCCCCAGATCTCTTGCAGGTCCGCACCTTCCTTTGCTTACACAATGAGGGAGTGGGGAAGAAAAAAAATTTAATGCAGAGAAACGAATTTGCCCCCCAACTTAATAGCTGCATTATTCTATCTCTACGGTTGAGATTAGAATAATAAATTCAAGGAGCAATGAGCGAGATGCTTCAACTCAGCATTCTGAAAGATACTATTTTTCACAAATCACAAATAGCTTTCGGAAGCCACTTTGATTGGCTAATAAAAAAGTAAAGAATGGGAGAGAAAGTCCTATCTGCAGCAGCCGAATGGTCCTCATTCCGGTAATGGGACGGCGGGAGCATTTGGGAGGACGCGATTCTAAAGAGAGCGCATCCCGCTCACAATTATGTTCCCCCATAAAACGGGTTTTTACCTCCTTTTCTTTACAAACGAGAAAACAGAGGCTGTGGGCAGGAGGGGTAGGGGAGAGGGTACTTCATGAGGCGGTGGCTGGGGATCCCTCGGCTTAGCCCTCCCCATGCCTGGCATCTCGAGTAAAGCCGGGCGCCAGACGTACCCCGCCCTCCGACGCGCCGGGCTTGGGGCCACGGACATTGCTGAGCAGGACAAGGGATGAATGGGACATTTGGTGTGGGGAAAAGGTGGCGAGGCCCTTCGGAGCCATTTAATGCTGGGTTCATCCCGCTAGGCTACTGGGCCGGATATTTTTATTAACAGCAATCATAATTCCACGTTTAAAACGAAACGGAACCTCGGCCGTCCCTCGGAGTATGGAGGACACGCCTGTGGGAAGGCCCGAGGTCGGAGCGAAATGCTCTCTTTTCTGGCCTCCCTGGTGGGTAGCCGGTGTTTCCCACTGAGAACAGGGTTACCTGGCTGGTGCCGCTGCTCACAGCAGGGACCCCGGGTTAGGGTATATTTCTCGGAGCTCCTATTCAAAGCTGCCCCAGCTGCCTACAGCGTGTGCTTCCAATTCACAGCCTTTCTCGGGCTGCAGGAGTCCCCTGTGAAGGAAGTCCGACTCAATTCTGTACTCAGGCCAGATTTGCAGGCCAGATTTGCGTGGGGGCCAGTGACTGGGACCCGGGTGAAATTACACAAAACAAGAGTTGGCCTGGGCCTAGGTCTGGGAAAATCATTGACCAGGAGCTAGATAGATGAGGGGTAGGGAGGAGGGGTGGGGGGAGAGAGAGAGAGAGAGAGAGAGAGAGAGAGATGGGAGAAGAAGAAGCAGAAGCAGAAGAAGAAGGAGGAGGAGGAGGAGGAGGAAGAGGAGGATGGAGAAGAGAAGAGAAGAGAAGAGAAGAGAAGAGAAGAGAAGAGAAGAGAAGAGGAAAGAAAGAAAATCTGGCCTCAAAAATATTTCAGCCTTTGGGGGTCTGGTTTTTAAGACCAGAAGATCCCTCCCCTCCCTTTTCCCCTCTCCTGACTGAGTCAGAAGACTTGTATCTCTGGAATTTGGGATTATTTGACCAGAATCTTATTGGCATAAACAGAATTTTTAAGTCTAGGACTCTCCAGAGAGAAGTGAGAGACCCTTCTACCCTCTGGGTCCCTGAGCCTTCAATTCTTCATTTTGGGGAATGAAGATACCAGTAAAGATTCCCTCGTACCCCGCTGTGGCTGGGGTGGCAGGCTGTCCACTCAGCAGGCCCATCCTCCAGGCAAATGGCCCACACTATGGGGGCTGGGTAACCTGCCCAATTGTCAAGGTGAAGCAGGGAGTGGACTTCAAACAGCCTGAACAGAAGTTGGAGTGCACACAAGCAGGCTGAATGACAGTGATGACAATCCTCCTGCACAGAGGATTGAATTTGAATTTCAAGATGTGGGCTCAGGCTTGTCACCTACAAGCTCACTTACTTTCCCCTTCCTTTCTCCTCTCCTTCAGGCTTAAGCTTCCTCATCCTCCATTCTTAGCATCTCCCATCTTCAGGCATCTTCAGGCAAGCCCTGCAGACAGGCCAGCCAGTTGCCTTGAGCCTCACACATTCCCACCTGGTTCACTATTCTAGTGCTGGGTGCTGGGTGCTAAGGTCTGGCCACAAGGGGCATGTGGAGATCAGAAGGAACCCCACTATCACATTCTCAGCCGCAGACCCTGGAAGAAAAAGTCATAGTTGCATAGGGCAGATTCTTTGTTTGGGCCCAGCCCAGGGCTGAGGAGGAGGAGGGTGGATGAGTGAGGAAATCTTTCTTCCCATTGGGATCCTGGCATCTGGAAACCCACTTTGTTTGGAGCCAAGATTCCCCCAAGGGCATACCTATAGACTCCTTCCTCTCTCAACCGATGGACTGTTCCTCTTCCTTTTCTCAATCCCTCACCCCTTTCACCTTCCCTCCCAGGCCAGCATGCTTTCTCAATTCCCAGGCTTCTCTCCACATGAGTTTCTCAACCCCAAAGCCAGAGCAGTGAAGGAGACCATTTCCAGAGAGCTAGACAGGGGGATAAGGAGGGAGACGGTAGAGAACGGGGAAGAGCTATGGAGAAAAAGCAAGTCATTCCAGCTTCTATTATTTTTCTTCTTTTTTTTTTTATTATGACTCACGTATACAATACAAAGTACTTGGACAAGGAACAGGGCTGTCAGGACACAAAATCTACATTCATAGCTGGACATAAAGACAAATGACAAAAAATTATTATTATAGATATATTTTTAACGTTTTTTTTTCTTTCGAGCACATTGCATAAACAGAGAATTCAAGACAGAGTTAACTATACATTCAGTGCAATTTAGTTCTACTCTACTGGGGTTAGAAGCACAATAAAAGCGCACAGGACCGGCGGGCTAGGCAGTCTCAGTTGTTGGGTTTTCTTAGTGAAATAAGCAGCAACAAACGACAACAAAACCGCATTACGAATACTCTCAAAGCAGGATTTCTTCCTATAGGTAGTGATAAAATACGCTGGAGGTTTCTTTCTTTCTTTTTTTGGTTTTTATTTTTTTTCTCTTTTTTTCTCCTATAGCAGGATTTTAAAATTTTTCTCTTTTTCTTTTTCAAGATTATTGCAGGTTCCCTTTAGGTAGTATGTTAAAGATTTATTATTATTATTATTATTATTATTTTCATGATTATGGTGATTTCTGAGCACGAACACTAATGTAGCTCAGAGGAAGCCGGGCCCAACAGAACAGAAATCAAACAGCGAAGGAGAGGAAGGCATGGGCCCGAGTGACCATGGGATGGTTAGGTAGGATTTTAGAGGCGACTGCAGGCTCCTATCTACCCTTCTGGAAATGTGGGGAGGGGAGAGACCCACATCTCCTTCAGGTTTCCATCAGGTTCCTAGAGAAAGTCAAGGGGGTTTTTCTAAGCAGGGAGCCCTGGGGAGGGGGAGGGGATATTCCTTGCTTTTTTCCTTATTTCTTTACATTTGTCTTCCTTTCCTTCCTTTCCTTTCTTCATTTTTTTCTGTCCTTTCCTTTTTTAAAAAAGTACATCTAGTACACTAGCCTTAGCATAAAAACAAAACCACAAGTTCTCTTCTGCGTTTCAAGGGGACTCCCCTCTAAAATAAATACCAGAGAAGCAGGGAGGTGGGAGTGTGGCAAGAGACAGACCCAGGAGCACGGAGGCCAGGTCTCAGACCTTAAAATCCAGGAACGACTCAGAAGGGTGGGGGCAGGGACAAGTGTGTGTGGGGCAAGGAGTGAGACAGAGAGTCCGAACTTTTTGCTGTGTCTCGGTCTCCCCCCTCCAGCCCCCAAACAAATAAAGAAGGGGGAAGTCCAAAGGTAATAAAACCAGAGCTGCAAGTATCTGACAGGTAGTTAGAGTTGTGAGTGTCATTCTATTCTCTATAAAAGCAAATGACAGTCGTAAACTTCTCAATTTATCTGCTACCATAAAACGAAACTTCAAGGGAGTTGCTAAAGGGGGGGTCTCTCTTTTTTGCTTAGTCCTTATTTTCTTCCTTTTCCTCCTCTTCTTTCTCCTCTTCCTCATTTCCTTCTTCCTCCACCTTCTCCTCATCTCGGGCTCCCGGCAGTTTGTCCTTGTTGTTCTCCTTTTTCCACTTCATCCTTCGGTTCTGGAACCAGATCTTCACTTGTCTCTCGGTCAGTCCCAGGGCATGAGAGACCTCAATCCGACGCTTTCGTGTCAAATAAGGATTAAAGAGAAACTCCTTTTCTAGTTCCAAGGTCTGATACCGGCTGTAAGTTTGCCGTCCACTGCGCCTCCCCGGAGCTGGACAGAAGAAAACCCCAGTCTGGTTACATTTGGGTGGGGGTTCCGTTTTCCCTCGCCACTCTTCCTCCTCTAAACTCCCCTCTCTGATGTCCTGTCCTCAGTTCTCCTCCCCTCTATGGAAAAGGCTAGAGCAGAAGGCAGACAAGGGCAGGAAAGTTGGGGGATTGTTTTGGTTTGGCTTCACCTTGGGAGGTGGGGTGGGGGTGGGGACTGGGGTCTGTTTGGAAACTGGGGCCTTTCAGGGGCTGGGGGAGACCTGTAGAATCCCCCCCACTAGGCCTGTAATTCTAGGAAGTGGCCTTTGCAGCTTTGTTTACAAGTGCAGCATGGCATTTAGTGAGCAAGGCTGGGGACGGAGTGCTTCCAAAAGAAAGGAAAAAAAGCTGTGGGTAAAGAAGAGGGGCTCTGCCCACTGCCCTCTCCTTGTCTCTCTCTGCCTAATGCTTTTCCAATACGAAAAATAATTGATCTGCTGGAATGTATCACTGCTCCGCCTGATTGCTAACTGGAGACCAGCAAATAAATCATGGGCCATCCCCTCCGGAACTTGTCGCTTTATAGCTTCCCCCTGTACTTCGAAATTGGGCCATGAGGGGCCACCCTTGGAGGGGCTCATGACCTGAGCTACTCTGCAGGTCTCAGGGAGACCCCATAAGTCCTTGATTGGGGGGCTGGCTAGGGTTTTCTGGAGTTCAGGGACCCCTAATCTCCATGGCCCCTCTCCTTTTCAGCATTCTTTTTTTCCCCCTCCTGTCAGGCTCCCCTGTCTTCTCCCAACTGGGGGAAGTACAGAAAAGTTGGGGTAGTGGCCCTCAGGCTGTTTCTCTGCGAGGAGGCTGTGGGTGCCCTAGAGAGCCAGAGAGCCTGTCCTTTGAGTCTCACCACTCTCTGGCTAGGGCAGAGAAACAGGGGTCTCTCTTTGCCCCAAGACAGCCTGGCCACTGTCCTGGACTTCAGGCTCCCTGCCTCTGGAGAAACTGGTTCGTTCCAAAGGCTGACAATCTCAGGGTACTCAGGGTACCATTCCCAGCCACCTCCCCAACTTTGACTTTAGAGACGGGGAGTGGGAGAGTCAGAGAAAGACAGACAGACAGAGATGGAGAAAACGATTTTTAACCCTTTGTAGCCACACACCAGCTTTCCCCCACCTTCACCCCAATCCCCTAAATGTTCTAGGCACCCCCTCCCTGCCCCGCCCCAGCGGAGCCTTCCCAACCTCGAGAAACCCACCCAGGCACGGGGGTGGGGCGGGAGAGACCCCAAAGCCAGGAGAAAAAGCGAGGGCAGACAAAAAGGAGGCGAGGGAGGGGGGGAAAACCCCGGAGCGCGGGAGACCAAGGGGGAAAGAGAAAAGGCTTCTCACCGTGGGGTCTCATCCATGGAAACATGAGGCTGGGAGACGAGTTTTGATTTAAGTGGCCTTGTCCTTCGCTACTGTTAGTGTTGGCGGAGGATTTACAGTCGGGATATTGCACCACGCTCGCCTCTTGCTGAGCCCCATAAAGGGACTGTCTGGGGAGCGCCTCGTAGCCATAGAATTTGGAGGCGTCTCCGTGGCAGCTAAGCGAGCACGGGTTCTGCTGATAGCCTGAGTTGGAGATGCCGGAGGTGCCGTGGTGGAAGAAGTCTTGGACGTGGTGCGAAGCGTGCTGGAAGCCGGGCGCCGAGCCGCCGGGCCCGTACACCAGCGCATGGCTCCTGCCCACGCTCTGAGGGAACCGGCAGTCGTAATAGGCCGGTTCCAGGGACTCGCCGCCTTTGTATTTGGAGAACAGGGGGTTGACGAAGTAGGAGCTCATGCTGGGTACATGAAAACCCGCGGCCCCCTCCCCTCTGGCTCGCGACTACTCCGCCCGGTACCCCCGAAACTCCCCCTCCCCCCGGGACCAAACCCCAGGCCGGCTGGCTCCCCGGGACTGGGCTGGGCTGGTG
>NW_012104410.1:650079-718759 GCF_000951045.1 Mandrillus leucophaeus | reverse complement strand
GAGGGGAGGAGAGGGGGAGGGATGGGGGTGTGTGGTGTGTGTAGGGGGCTGGTGAGCCAGCCCCAGCTAATGGCTGGGGCCAGCTTTTCCAGGGTACGAATTTAGATGTGAAGGTGCCTCTCGCCCCCAACCTCGCTTCTCTTTTCCTTCTTCTCAGAGAGAGAGAGATACCTGAGCCATCAGGTCAACCCAGGTTACCTCAACAGGTATAAGACCTCCAAGGGGATGAATACCTGCAAGCCAGAGCAGGGCCCCTAACCCAAAAGATGGGCTCCCTAGGGGGTCCCTAAGTCTGGAGACTTTGAGGAGGAACAAGCACACCATACCCCTAAATACTTCGGGCATCAGACCCTCCATCCCCTGGCCCCTCCCCAGGGTCCAAATCTGTTCTGTCTTCTTCCTTCGATCCCAGAGACTCTCTTGCTACCTGCTATGGGTAGAGGAGAGGGTCAGAGGCGGTGGGGCTGGGGAAAACTCCATATACCCAGTCAGGGCCACACTGCCCTTTCAGACACTAGCCCCTGCATGGAGCAGGAAACCCAGGCAATGGCCACAGGCTTGGCTAGGGGCTCTGAGAGCAAAGCTGCTTATGGAGACTAAAAGGAAAGGGCAGCTGGGTGTCCCTGGCTTCTAGTTGGGCTGATTCAGGACATTTCTTCTTAGGAGACTATTTGCATCTGAGTTGAAGGGGACTGGAGTAGGCCTCTTACTTGTCCCCACATACCCCCATGCCAGAGGAAATGCCAGCTCAGCCTGGTGGGGCCCCTGGCTTCACTGCAGCCCCCTCGTCCCCAGGCAGGCTGCCCAGGCCAGGATGTGGATGGAAACTGTCAACAGACACTCTTTAAATATTTATCCACACTTTCTCTGGAGGGTTCCCCCAACCCCAAGACTGAATACATTTAAGTTAATTCTAATGGATTAAAGAACCTCAGTCCATCAGCACCCTTCTCTGGCCATAAGTGTGTACAGTGATTTGGGCTTAACACAGATAGAGAGAAAAAGGGAGAAAGTGAGAATACATGCGTGTTGTATGCATACAAATGAAAAAGATGAAGAAGAATTATTTTTCCAGTCCTCTCCCTCACTAGTGTGTGAGGCTGTTACACCCAGGAAATCCTGGAGCACACTCAGGACACACACGCACTGTACGTGCTGCTTCTCACCCTGAGACACATCAAGTCCATGCTCAGTGTAAACTAGCACACACATGCCTGGAAGCATCCTTGCCACCTCATAGACACTGTACGCACATGTGCACACCCAGGCACACATGCACACATGCCTGACAAACACAGATGAATCTTTAGGCCTTTGCATTATGAAAACAAAATGCTACCTGTTTTTCTTCCACATCCTGGGGGTTTCAGGGTTGGATGAGGAAGGAGGTGGTTAGGCAACCAGATCTTTTCCTTCCTCATCCGGAGCCCAGCTCTGGAGATGGAAAAAGGAATGGCGGTTCAGGGCAGGATGGTTTAGAGAAAATGAATACCTCCCCCTACCCAACCCAGTCCCTCTATTATCTAACTAATTGCTGGGGAAATGGCCACTCTCTGTCAAATTCCCAAAGGAGATTCACTGGTGCAGGCTGCAAGAGCTCCTTCCAGGATCCCCTGCATTGGGGAATCCCACCCCCATATCAGGAGCTGCCCAAACTCTTAGACACCCGGAACTCTGGCATTGGAGCAGAGGAGGGAAGGGTCAGAAGAGGGCTGTGCCAGGGCTGCAGGCCTCCCTAGGGTCCAGAACAGTGGGAGTCAGGACAGGACGTCTCTACCCCTACCACAGCTCCCTTCAGCTTTGGTTCCAGTCCTGCCTTTTCTGAGCCTGCTCTTCGGGTGCTGCGATGAACAGAGTGGACTCTGGGCTCCCAGCATCTGGGTCACTGGATACTGTCATAAATACTTTCTCTTCCCAGCCTGGAAAAAGGAGGCCCAGAGGGCTGGATCCGCTCTGGGGCCTGCGCCTTATCATTTAGGGGGTTGGAGGGGGGATATTTCGACATTTTATGGTCCAGCGAAAACCCTGCCAGAGAGCTATTCTTCCGGGCCTTTGTGTCTTGGAATGCGACTGTCCCGAGTGTGCCGCCACCGCCGCCTGCCCGGAGAGCCACCAGTCCCGCAACCCCTGGCCGGACTTGGTTTCCCCTTTTAGGGGTCCCTCGCCATTCTTTCATTTGTTTGTTTGCTTTCTTTTACACGTTATCTGGTTTATTTCGCTCCCCGAGCCTGGAAATAAAGGAACCGAAAGCAGCTATCCTCGCCGAGGCCGTCTCTGTCCCTCTCCCCGAGGCCTGCACCGCCCTCATAGGTACCACGGATTTATGTTCGTTTGTCCGGGTCATTCTGCCTGTTTGTGTTAATTACTCGCTGCCTGCTTTGCACTTATCTCCTCCACAAAGCGATTATTTTTGATGCTTGCCCTCCTGAGCCTTCTAAGTCTGCTGCCAGAGCGAGGGACCATCTCCCGCTGCCACTCGCGAATTATTTACACCTCGCAGGTGAGAGGATTGATTTGCTCAGAGTCAGTGGGGCCGGGCCGGCCGAGGCGCGGGGCCTTCTCGCAGCGGCTGCGGGCCGGGCCTCAAATGTCAGTGCGGCCAGGGCGGCCCGGGGCACGGCCGCCTCTATCATTGAGCAACAGCGCCACCTCGCGTCCATTTGCTCCAATGCAGTCCGACTGGGAAAAAGCTAACAGAGGTCTCAGGCTTGCCCCAAAGGTGGGAAGTGGGAGGAAGGAATCTCCAGATGGGTGCGCAGGAGAGAGATTCCCGGGAAGGGAGTTGCCCCAGGACTGCTGTTCTTTTGTTTTCTAAGTTCTTGAAATAAAACCTTGTGAAAGGTTCCACACTGTTTTCTCTTTTTGTTACCCTCCCTTCTCCAATTAAGAGACTCTAAGCAAAGCAACTACCGCGATCTACCCCCATTCAGGAGCATTTCTGGGCTTGGAACATCTCCGCGAACGCGGATGCACGCTCCGAGGCTCCCACGATCGCCTGCCCGCGGCGCGCACCCTAAAGTCCTCGCTCCTCTTACCCTGATGCTGGCCCCGCACCGACTATTCCACCGCCTCCTGCAGGACTTTGGGGTGGGACTCTGACTTCTCCAGGCTGTTTGACCCCTGGTTTGTAGCCCATCCCTCTCGCGCGCGCGCTCTCCACCTCTCCCTCTCAGCCACTGAGGTCCTGTTCTCCGTGGGCCATAGACAAAACATTCCTATAATCCGATTTCAAAGGAAAGAGTGTCCACCTTATTTAAACCATAAAACAATTAAGCCCAGACGTCTAGCCAGCTCCGCGCTGCTGTTTTGTTCGGCCCCATTCAAAACCCAGAACAGGGAGACAAACAGCGCCATAAAAGTGGCATTTCGGGGCTGCGGAAATGTACCTATCCGCTGCCTTCCCAAGTGGAACAACCTTTAGGGTTTTGTGATTCTGACAAAGGAGCAGAGGAGAGGTGGGAGGGAAAGATTAGGGGAAGAGGGCGTTTGCTAGCCCCTCTCTACCCCCAGCTTTCATTTCTTTCCCCAGATGCAAGTTGTGTTGTTGTTTTAATTCGTAAATGATAGCGAATAAAAAATGATTCCAATCCTGACCTGCAGGCTGGGCTGGGATTGAACAGTGGGCCGGGCCGGGTGGGCCTGCTCTGCATCCCATGATTTCCTCAGGGTCCTCCAAGCCCGCGGCCCTCCTTCCTGCCCGCAGTAAGGCCGCTCAGGCCGGCTGCAGGAAGCAGGCCGCGCTGATGGACGCTGAGGGGAGGCGACAGAGCCTGGGAGCAGGGGCGGGGTGGAAGCCCGGAAACGCCGCTCTCGGTCTGGAAGAGAAGCCCGCATCCCGGCGCTCCCGACCAGGGGAGAGAGGGGTGTCTTGGCCTCCACTGGGTGGGGAACAGGAGTCAGAGTTCCAGAACAGCAAAATGGCCAAAGAGAGGTGTGAGGAAGGAGAAAAACTATAGGCAAAGCACCTTTCAAATGGACCAAGAAAACAATGCTTCTGGAATTGGGCAGGCGGTCTCTTAAGCTCGAAAGAGGAGCTGGTGCTTCAGCGACTGCGAAGTCCCTTGTTGCGACTTGATTGCCCCCCACTATTATCGAAACAAAATTTTCACCCCTTCCTACCTTCCTCCAGTCACCGAAATTGGAGTTTTTAAATAGAAGGAGAGAGTAGGAGATTCAAATGATGGGGAAGGGGCTGGTCCCTACAAGTGTCTCACCATCCTGTAAGGTGATGCTACGGGGAGCAGCACATGGGCTGGGGTCTCTAATTATTTTTTTTTCACGGAGGTATCCCCCAAATATTCAGAGCGATATCCTGCACCTTTGGCAGAATGGGCAGCTTGAGATATTAAAGGACTATATTTCAAACAGCCTGATTTTAATAGTTTCCAGATTGGGGGATTTCCGAGAAAGGGGGCGCTGGGCCGAGGCATACCCGCAGCTTGTGTCTGCTTCTGATTAGCAGATTAAAACTGCTGGTTCTAGGAAGGCGCTCTGGGGTGCGGTACAGCCGATCAGCCCCACTGGGCTGTTACACACACATCCCCACACCTTTGCGCTTGGGATCCCACAGCCACCAGGGAGCACCCACTCCTGACTAATCTCTGGCCAGCTTCCTTGGGCCTTGGGCACACCATCCCCCAGAAATGCTGCAGCTGCACAGCATGACCCAGTCACCCCTAGACAAACATTCAAACTAAATAACAGAGTAGGGGAGACAGAGATTGGGAAGAAAAGAACTAGGTGAAAGAAAGGAGCTGAGACTGCATTGAGAAGTAGAAACTACATCTAATTCTGATTGTATTGGCTTTGCCATCTTTCTCCTTCCTTCCTTTTTTCCTTTCTTCCTTTTCTTTCCTCTCTCCTTCCATGTCCTGTCTCTTCTCTCTCACTCTCTGTTTTTCTTCTCTTTCTCCCACTGCAGTCCCCAGTGCCTGTCCTGCTCTCTGAGGCCTGCCTGGCCTTCCTACTAGTCGCACACCCCCTCCCAGCCTTTTTTCCCAGCCATCCCTGCAAGTACCAAAGCACCAATGCAGCCAGGCAAGAATCCAGCCTGGGCCCTCACCCAGCACCCAACTTTCATCTTCACCTATCTCTTCCCTCCGATCTCTTGTACTCATAAATTATTACAATTAATTACAGCCAAGGAAAGCCATTCATGCCGTGCCTCTCCCCCGCACTCCATCTAGCCACCAGGAAACTTGTAGGCAGCCAGCCGGGGCAAGCACAAGCTGGGCCTGGGCCTCAGCAGCCTCCACCCCGCCCCCCGAGCCCCCCCACCCCTCCCTGACTGGAGAGAAGCAGCAGGCATTTGCCCTTCCAAGGTAGAAGGAGCCCATTCTCTGGCTCCAGCCTCCGCTAGACGACCTGAGCACTTGCCTCCTCCACAACAGCAGACTGGGAACCACAGGGAGCAGAAATAACGAGAACTGGATACAGTTGAGTTTCTGGTTTTTTAAGTGACTTCGATATATTAACACAGGGCTGTTCTACCATAACAAACAGGAGCACGTTACAGGACGGACGCTGGGGAGGAACGCTGGGGATGAGAAGAAACACTGCTATGTACAGCCCAAGGCGCCGGCCTGCACGGCCCGACCCAGCCCACGGCATGGTCCCCAGCCCTCGCCCCTCAGCTCCTGGGCTGAGAATCATTATGATGTATGTGTGTGTGTCTTTTTGTTGTTGTTGTACAAAATCTGCACGCAGAGCGCCCCAGGCCCGGGGAGGGATGGCCTGGACCAAATACGATACAGGGGGAAAAAATAGAAATATAGCAATTCAAGTACTGGCTTCTCTGAAGAAAGGAGAAAAAAAATCACATTTGTGTGTGTCATTTATTTCGGTTGCGCTGGGGAAAGAGAACGCAGTTTCTCTCCCCGCCTCCTCCTCGCTGGGTAGAACTAACTCTAAAACACCAATATCTCAACACTGAACCCTCCCAAATCGCAAGAGTTTTCTTTTCCCCTTCCTTTTTTTTCTTTTTAAGCTGATTGGCTTTTCTCTATCTTGCTCTTTCCTTTTCTTTTTCGTCTCTCCCCGGCCTGTGTTGGGGTATTTTGTGGGGTTTTTGTTTTTCCCTTGGCTGTGCTGAGGCAGCAGGCTGGGCAGTGTTTAGGACTGCTCCTTGTCGGTTTTCTCTTTATTCATCTTTTTCATCTTCATCCTTCGGTTCTGAAACCAGATTTTGACTTGCCGCTCGGTGAGATTGAGAACCCGGGCCACCTCATACCGACGGTCCCTGGTTAAATACATATTGAAGAGAAACTCCTTCTCCAGTTCCAGCGTCTGGTACTTGGTGTAGGGGCAGCGCTTCTTCCTCGTGGAGCGGGCGTGAATCCAGTTGGCCACGGGGTTGCCTGGAGGGCCAAACACAAGCAGGGGTCAGTGGAGCCCCTTTCCAGCCCAGGACTTCTGCTACTCTACCCCCAGACTCAGCCAGGCTCCCCAAATGCAATAACTGAACCTGAATTTGGACACATTTTGCTTTAGGAATTTTCCTCCTTCCTCGTTTTGCATTCTGTCCTCTCCCCAGCTTCCCCCTTTTCAGTTTCCAGCACCTAAAACTGTAGGAAATCCAAAGCTATCAAAGCCCCTCCAGTCTGGTCCTCAGCTTCAAGAGTAGTAATTTGAGAATATCCTCATAAAAAGTCCAAATTCCCAACCGTTTCATAGGCCCATAAACGCTTCTCTCTCTTGTTTTTTATTTTTATAGCAAGGTCTCTCTCCTCCCCACTTCCCTCCTCCTCTGCCCCCTCCCATCCTCCCAGCCCACGACCAAGTCCTGAAATTTTAGCAGCTCTGCTTCCTGACCCTGATAGTCCCTAAACCCCTCACCTCCCTCTGCAGCACCCTCCTCCCGCTTGGAGTTCAACCCTGCTGAGGCGAATTCTCAGGGTGATGCTGAAACGGGAAAAGTCTTTCTCCTCTCCCCAGAGAGCTGCTGGCCTTGGGGACAAGCTCCCCTATATCTTAGTTTTCCTGTTTGGCCTCCAGTGCCCCCCTCCTGCCAGCCCTAGGACAGGCTCTGCAGGAGCCAAGCCTCCAATTTCAGGTTTATGGGAGTAGCTGAGGGCAGGGAGGGAAGCCTTCAGAGGGGTATAATTAGGCCCTGGCCCCTTATGGGGCTGGAGGAAAAGATTTCCTGCAGCCCCCTCCTGGGACTCCCCCAGACACTTCCTCACACCCAGGGGGCTGCACCCCCTCCCCTGCTGTTTCTCCTTCTTTCCCCTTTTTCTGGCCCTGCAGCTCCCACCTGCCCCCCACCCTAGCCCTCCTGTGCAATCCTCAGAAGGTGCCTGTCTCCCTGATTGGAGTGTGTGTGTGTATGTGTGTGTGTAGAATTCTCTAATCTGGGGTGATGCCCACTCCTCATCCCTGATCCCCATTCTCAATCCTTAACCTCCAAGACCCTCAGAAGAGGGTTCTCAAGTTTAAGGAGACACAGACCCCACTTTTGTCCCCACTTCTCTTTGAAAGTCCTGATCTCTCCAAGTTTCCAGGCTTCGGAATATCTCAGACCCCTCACCCAGTGCGCCTGGGGGAGAAGTCCATGGACCTTCTGTTTTATGAATCTCTAGTGGGGTGAGGACCTCCACGCTGACTGGGAAGCAGGGGTAATTCTTCTCGCTGGGGGTATCTCCTCTGTGGCCCCAGTGTCCTCCTCACCTCTTCCTCATCCCATCTCAAATCATAAACTGAACCTCGCCCCCAGCCCCATCCCCTGGCCCTGTCTGCATTTCTTCGAAAGTGGTGACTGAGCCAAAAAGCCTGGGCTGGGAGGAGGGGGCAGGGGTCTCTCATCAAAGCCATCTCCTGAGAGTGGAGCTCCCCTCGGCCCTCTCCCAACCTGTCTCCCTGGGCCCCCTTCTCAGACCTCCTGCCCCTGAAAGCTCCCCAAGGTAATTCGCTTTTATTGAGTCCTCGCCCCCTCGCCCCTCTCCCGAGCTCCCTGCACGGTTCGGGAGGGCTGCAATCCGGCTGCCCCCGCCCGTCCTCCCCTCCCCTCCCGCGCCGGTTGTAAAGGAAAATTGCTCCCAACTTACTGGGGTCCAGGTCGGCCTTCTCCTCTTTGTGCTTGCTGCCGGCGAGCGCGTCCGCCTCGGGCGAGGGCAGTGTCTGCGGGGCGCGGTCGCGCAGCTCCCCGGGCGAGCCGTACATGTAGTCCGGATAGCTGCGGCCGTCGCCCGGGCCGCAGTCCGCGCGGCGCCCGGGGTAGGCGTCCGGCTTGAGGGCGTAGTGACGGCCCCCGGCCGGGAAGCTGGGGAAAGAGACGGCGCCGGACAGCGGCTCGAGCCAAGTCCGCATGTAGCGCGTGTCGGCGCCGAGGTGGGGCTGGGGGCCGTACGGGTGATATACCACGGACGACTGCGAGGGCACGGGCGCCCACGACGTGCTGAATACGGCCGGCTTGGGCGCGAAGCTACAGGACGGAAAATCGCTACAGTCCGGCACCAAACCGCTGGGTCTGGCGGCGGCGGGGTGAGCCCCCGTGGCCGGAAACCTGGACGCTAGGAGGTCTTCATTGTCGTGAGAGATGAGCGAGTCCACGTAATAGTTACTGATGGGCCCCGTCGCCGACATCGTAACGGGGTTTTACATACATAAGATTATTGTATGAACTGTATATGTACTTTTTATCTGCTCACAGAACAATCAAGGCAGGTAATTATTTTTCCAGCCTTTTCCCCGCAGCTCATTGGCTCCCCGGCCCCCACGTGATCGTATTTACCCAAAAATACGGCGCGGATCAATGCGCAGGGGCTTTTTTTTCCTTGCTTTTTTTTCCCCCTCTCCCACCCCCTTCCCTCTGCTGCTCCCCGCGACCTGCGATTTCCTGGGGGTCCGGAACTCTGGACCCAAGGCACCGGTCACCCGCTCAGGACGGCTCCTAGCTCATCTGAGAAGCCCCTGTGCCCATGTCCACCCATAAGCAGATGGCCTCCCCCCAACCATGAGGATTTTTTAATGGGGTGAAAATGCCAGTCCCCGAAGCCAGGGTTCTCGGACCCCAAGGGCCGAGCTGGGCGCGGGAGCCCCGCAGGGGCGGGGAGGCCGACCGAGGTAGGTGGAGGAACTATTTCTTGACGTAATCCGTCTCTGTCGGCCCCGACGCTCCCGCAGTCTCTGCGCGAGCCGAGATCAGCGATTGTCAGTTCGGAACGTGGCTTTTAAAAATGCGTTTTTAAATAGTGTGTATGTATGTATTTCTTTCAGGAGCAGCAGCAGCGGTGAGGGAGGGAGGGTGGGAGGGGACTGGGGAAGATGAGATACAGGGAAGGAAGGAGGGAAGGGGAGCGTTCTTCTGCCACTGGCCAACTCAGCCCCCCAAATCTGGGTTGGGGAAGCCTGGGAAAGGTGCTCCCTGGGTGGGAGGGGTAGAACCTCAGGATCTCATACACCTTTATCAGCAGCCTCAGAAGTCTTCTTTTTGCTTTGGCACAGATATACAGGCGCCTTTATTTTAAATTTATTGTCTATATTTATCTTTCTTTGCCAGCTTGAAGAAGTGTAGGAGAGATCCACACAACTTAAGTGGGGCGTCCCCATCCCATCTTCCTGCTCACCCTCCTTTGCCCCCAGCTCCATCTCTGCGACACTTCCCCCACCCCCACCCCCTAAAAAAGAAGTCACTCCCGGACTCTGTCTGCAGAAAGCCAGGGTGAGAGCGGGCAAGGCAAGAGAGCGACCTCGGTCGTGGGCAAGTAGCTTGTTTTTACGTCCTTCAATAAAATTTTTATGAGGATCATTTGATTGTTCATAAATGTGTCTTTCATTAAATAAAATTGTAGGCTGTTTTTGGAACGGGAAAAAAGCAACGGAGGGACGGGAGAAAGCAATTTCTTTGGGGTCGGATGCAGGCATTCCAGAGGGGGCAGTGTGATTGTAAAGAAATATCAGACAACTTGGATTCCTCCCCCCAATAAGTTGGTTGCTACCTCCTCCTTCAATTGAGGGTTTGTGCCCAGCCCTCTGCTTTCCATCAGACTGTCCCACGGTGGTGTAGTAAAGGGGGGCTTTAGTCAAGTAGGAAATTATCAGTGTGGGTGAAGAAGAGGGGGCATGGAGGTTGGCTGGGGGCGGGGGGAAGGGACAGGTGATGCCTCGAGAGATATGGTGCACTGAGGCAGGGTAGAGTGAATTTGAAGGAGGGGTGCAATTTCAGGGTCAGAAAGGAAGAGTCCTAGTCTGTGGCCAGGGAAAATAGGCAGGAGCTGAGGCTGAGATGCAGGCTCTGGAGGCAGCAGGGTAGGAGTGTTCCCAGACCCAGCCACGCCTGCCCTTCTTTCCCTCTCCTGTCCCCAGGAGGGGACCAAATGCCAGGGGTGGGGGCGGGGGCTAGTTTTCTCCTGCATCTCTGTGGATCTTTCTCCTGTGGGGTGGAGAAGGGCTGGGGAGAGTGTGTATAGTATGTGTGTTGCGGGGGAGGAAAGTTGGGGGGAGACAGCTGCAGCTGGCAGCACCGACCCCAGCTCCATAGGCCCACTCCCAAGTCTCTGCTCCTCCCCCTCTCCCGTTCTTTCCTTTTCCTTTTCGGTCTAGCGGGGCGGTTTAACGAGGCTGGGATTTCAACGCATGGGGGAGGATGAAGGATGTGTTTGGTTGGGGAGAGGCTACTTGGGGGTTCAGCTCCTTGGCGCCACTGTCTTCCCCTCCCTTGAGCTGGACTGAGCTGGGAAACCCAACTTACAAGAAGAAACAGAATATCTCTTTGGCCTTGATGGAGTTGGGTTAGCTGTCAATCAAAAAATCTCCCTCACTAGTTCAAGGAAAAGACAGGAGGTTCCAGTACCCTTGCCGAGGCTTTCTCCAAATCCCCAGTGCAGCCAGCACCTCCCCCAGCCCAGGGTGGCTGAGGACCCCGCCCGGCTGTTGGGCGGCTGCTGGCAGCGATGAGCAGAGACGTTTAGCCCTCAGCGGGGCCCGGGGCCAGACTGCGACCAAGAGGACATCAGGGGACAGAGTCTGAGAGACTGAACGCGAGACAGCCTGGGACAGACCAACTGAAACACGGAGCCAGGCCCAAGAGAGGAAAGAAGGAAACGGAGCATTAGAATAAAGAGAAAAAAGGGGGAGAATTAAAGAAGGAAGGCAAGACGAAAAGAGATAGGAGAGCCGGGAAAGGCAGGCGTGCAGAGAGGGAGGCGGAGGAAGGGCGGCCGTACGCAGGCAGGACGGGGCAGGGGCGAGCTGGCGGAGCAGCCGTGGCATTGTGCAGCCCGCAGGCTTGCCGGGCCTTTGCCGCGGGACCGGCTCCGGGCGCGGCAGCCACTTCTGTCTGGACACAAAGGCGGAAGAGGCCTCCTCTCCTGCCCCTCCCAGGAGACTTGCTCGGGTGGGTACACTAGGCCTCCGGGATATAGAACCCCATATTGGCCCAGACAGCCGCTCAGGCGACTGGGGGCTGAGCCCTGCTCTAGTCAAGGAGCGAAGAAACAGAAGAGGAAAGACGTTTCACGCCTGCTCCTCCTTTGCGTCTTCTCCTGGCGACAAGGCCAGCTGCCCCAGCCTCAGCTTTCCTGGAGGAAAGAGTCCCTAAGGAGCCTCCCCTATGGGCCTCTGCTATTTGGGAAAGTTCCTCAAATAGACATCGGGGCGGTAAAGAGACGCCCCCTTCTCTCCTACCCTCTTTGAACACCGCCTTCTTTTCAACTCTTGAGCTGCCTGCGCACCCTGCCTGCCCACTCTGCCGAGGCGGCAGCAGCGGGCAGTGATCCACTGGCGGGATCCCTGCTGCCGTGAAATCCCCTGTGAAACCAAGGAGACTGTCGCTTTCCTTTATTTTATTTTGTTTTTTTTTCCCAGGAGTATGAACTCCGAACTCTTCCCACTCAGAGGCAGGCACGACTGCGGATCAGGAAGCAGGCCTCGCCCACAGCCCCTTCCCAGCCAATGCCTCATTTTCCCTGCGCCTTTCGAAGAGAGGCGGCCTTGGGGAGGGGGGCTAGAAGAGGCTGGGAGTCCCGGAGTCCACTGGGCGGAGGTTCCGCAGGTCCACAACTGCATGTGGCCTGTAGCCCCCATTCTCCACATTTGGAGGGGGGTGGGTGGCAAACCAGGGCTTTGAAGCGGACCTGCAGATTTCCCTCAAATCCAGGTTTGTAGGTGCGGGGGGCGGGGCACAAAGGATATGGGGGCACCAAGAAGGAAGGTCTGTCTTCCTGGGGTTCAGTTACTCCTTCTGAATCTTCTGCCATACTCCAGACTCCCCCTCACCCACACACTCCCTTCAATTTTCCTCAGCACCATTGGGGCAAACCCAGGGACTGGAGGCCACTGGGAGTTCTTATTGGGGAGGGGGAAACCCCAGCTTTAGCTCGCAGCTGTGCATTCGCTCTGTTCTTACAGTTCCTTCCTACCCCCTAAAGACTTCACTGGGCACAGGAGAGACCCCTGAGGGGGAGGGGCACCCTTATTCCATCACCTGAAACCTGGGCAGCTGCGGCCATAACCAAACTAGCACCGTGGGAAGGACAGGCAGAAAGATAGACAGGTTAGAGTCGTCCCCTCCCCCTGCCCCGCGCCTTCCTTTTAGTGATTTAAATTCCCTCCGGTTCAATCCACACCGTCAAGTTCGGATTAAATTTAAAACAGGCTTTCTCCCGTGCCCCCAGCGGGCCATCCCGGCTGCCGCAGGCAGGGAGCCCGCTCCCGGCTCGTCAGCACCCGCCCTGCGCGGAGAAGGCCGTACTCCATTTGCTTTCATTTTCCTTCTCCCCCTGAAATGGGCTCATTTCACCTCTCCACTGCCCTCTCCCCCTCCCCGCCCCCTCCCCGGTTCCCCTCTACTTTCCCCCCTTCTCTCTCCTGATCCCTCTTTGTTGGGAAAAACACACCCACACACAACTCCTCCTAGCTAAGGCCTGCGCTGGAAGCAGAAACTGAGTTCTCTTGGCCTGCCGCGAGGAGACCCGCGTCCTGCCCCCACCCCAGGTGGGTATCTGGGATCCCTACACGCCAGGAGTCACGTCCCCAAGCCCAGCAGGAGTGAAATCCTCAGGGCCTGTGAACGTGGCCCTCTCAACGCCACGGCCTGCCGGGCCTGCATTCCCGCCGGCGCCCCCGCCCTGCCGCTCCGCAGCAAACGGGGCTATTTCCGGCTCCCCCAACATGGTCTGGTTTTCCAGCCTGGGAGTGGCTGGAGGGGGAGCCGCCCCAGAGCTAGAGCCGCTCCCTGCCCTGCCCGGAGCCCCAATGGCCCTGAGCGCCTTGTTACCTGATCTTTTGTGTGATGTATGTGTCGCAAGGAAATTTGCAGTGACTTTGGAGCCCAGACTGAGGAAGCGGAGGTGGCGAAAGGAGAGACAATACGGGTCCAAAGTACAATTAAGGGGCCAGAGCCGCTCGTCTCTCCCCCGCCCTCCTTGCCCGACTGCGAGCTGTCTGGCCTCAAACCTCAGGGCGACACGCGAACCTGGAGCCGGAAACTCAGCCCGTGGCAGAGGGAGTCAGAGGACTCTGCATCCAGGAAACAGAAGCAAAGCGCCCTTCCAACTTGGGGGCGCCTTAACCAGCCCCGCTGAGTTGCAGAGAACCCAATGAATGAAAGTGCAAATTCCGCCGTTTTTCCCGATTTTTTTTTCCAGCCTTGAGAAGGAGAGCTCAGGGTTTGGGGCGTCTCAGACAGAAAGGCAAACCGCATCTCCTGAGGCAGACAGACCCACAACATGAGTGTGAGCCTGAGATCACATACAGGTTCAACATTTCCCGAGGCCTCTTTGCCAGGCCCGGCGGGCGCCGATCTCCCTACCTTCTCTCCCTCCAGGGCCTCAGGCAGAGAGACCCAGAAGACTCGGTCCCTCTGGTTTGGTCCAATCCCGCTTCGGAAGCGCCTTCGTTACCTGCTCCTCCGCTCCCCACCGCCATAGATGCAGGACAGCCGCCTCCCGCCTGGGGAGGGAAGCCCCGGCCACCACGGCCGCCGCCGCCCGCCCTCCTTCCCTCCCTCCCTCCTTCTCGCCCTCCCTCTCTCTCCCTCCCTCGCGCGCTGCCGCTCGCGGGGCCCTCCCGCGGGCAACCTGCTCTGGACCAAATCCAGGTATCTCCGAAAGAGAGAAAAAAGAAAGGACCTCTTACGTGGAAAAGAAAAGAAAGAAAAACCGTCCATTGCATTTATTTTTCATGCTGTGACCATTGGTCGGCCTCAGTTCAGACGTCCCGGACTCGGCCCAGCAGCTGCAGAGGTGTGCAGGGCCTGCTGCCTCGCCCACGCCGACCGCCGCGCCCGGTGCGCCGCGTGCTCCACACTCTGGGCCGCCGCCCCCACGGCAGCCCAAACACCCAGCGGACCTCAAGGTCCTTTCTACAGACTCAACATCCGGTTGCCCGCCTCGCCGCCGGCCACAGCCCGGGAGCCCGCTCTGCTCTGTCTGCGGCCAAAGTCCATACACAATCCACCTTGCCGGTGCTCTTGCGCCCTGCCTGGGCACCCCTCCTGGCCACGCAGCCGTCCGGGCCACACTCGGGCTGCGGCCCGGCCCAGGACTTCGAACCTCGCCCCCTGCGCGACCCACACAAAGCCCTGAGCCCTGGCGTTGCCGCCCGCAGCCCCCAGTCCCCGCTGCCGCCGCCTTCTTCACCTGTTCTCGGGAAGGGCTGCATCTCCGAGCCGAAGCCAGGCCGTGGGTCGGGGCGAGGTCTCAGAGAGGCCACAGCGGATCTGTCAGGCTGAGCCGGAGCCCCAGCAGCAGACGAGACATCTCAGAGACCAAGGCTCGCCTTGGCGAGCTCTTGCCTTTTCCTCCTCTCGCAAGTCTCAAACACTCACACACTGAGAGTTCAGCTCTATAAATCCTGCTCCTCTTTCCCATATCATAATTAAAAAAAACCAGTAGGGGAGGTTTTAACTTTTATTGCGATTTCTGGAGTTGGGCTGAGGAGCATATATTAAGTTTACGCTTATGCGCTCTCGGCGGGGAGGGTCCTTTAAGAAATAAAAATCCATCTTAATATCCGCAGACGAGAGAGGTAATTTTTTTCTCTTCTCTTCACGCTGTTCCTTCTGAAGACTCCCTTCCAGCGAAGCGAATAAATAATTACCATCGCCTTAGCCATGATCCACGGCCTCCGGCCGGGGATGGACTCTGACCACCAGACTGGCCCTCACCTTGGCCCTATGAGACCTGGCTCCATTTCTCTGGATTTGGGGAGGAGACACCTCAACCCCTGGCTCTATGACCTCCCACACATAAGCTCAACAGCTCTGAAACGGAAATGGGGGCACAGAGACCCAAATCACAGAAGTCGTTCATTGGTGAATTTCGGCCCATCAGGGACTCTATCTCTAAGCCAAATGCTCCTGAGCACCCAGTCCCTGCCTGGGATACCCTTTACCCCAACTGACTGTGTGCCTGGGGCAGCCTGAAGACTCAGAGGCTGCTAGGAGCCCCCAAACTAGGGGAATCCCTTGCCTGCCTCCCACCAGCTGGCCTGCCTCTCTGGAAACTTCCCCATTTCCCTTGGAGCCATAGAGAGGTTTGAATACTTCTCTCCAAGAGAAGAAATTTTTTCCCCCACAAAGGAATGGGGGATAGACAGACCAACAATTCAGCTAGAGAGACAAGAAACTCTATTTTCATTTTCTCCTCCAGCTTCCTTAGCAGTCAAAATAAATATGTTTGCATAAGAGAGAGGGGAAAATAAATGTGTGTGTGTATAAATACATGCAGGGTATTTAAGAGAGCCTGGGGGAAACAGACAGACACAGAGCCTACACTCATACAAGGTCACATATATCCCTCCCAGCAGATGACTGTGAGAATATAGAACTCTGTATATATTTTGTTACGGGGACATAATGTTGTTTCCCTGTTTAGAAGTTTATAATATTTTAATAATCATAATAATTTCACAGTAAGAGTATCTCTGAGAACAGGGGTGTATCTCCTCAGTCTCCTTAACCCCTCCCCCATTTATCCCCCCCACCCCACTCCGCCAGCAGGCAGGCAAAGAAACCTCTTTTGAGAACTTTCTCTGTAGCAACCGGGGGCAGAATCGAAGAACCAGAGGGGGAAAGGACTAGAGGAACCTTTGCAAAGTTTCACAGGGCTCAGATCTTCCTCTACCCCATTCTCTTCCCCTCCTCCCCCTGGCATCAGCCAACAATCTTTCCACCAACATAGCAATGGTGGTCACGGGCAGCCTCTGTTCACCCATACGTTTCCACATAGTGCAAAGACAGCCTGACAGTTACAGTCACAGAGACCGAGGCCTACGGGCCACAGACGACTAAACAGAGACCAGAGTCAGGTTTTTGCCCTGATGTTTCCCAGTTGCGTGTGCATGTGTGAGGGGTTCTACTTGGACTTGATGGCTTTTCTCTAACCTACCAACACCCCAAACATGTCCTTCCCCTGGGGATGGAGCTATAGAAGGGGAAGGGGAAATGGCTGGGCTGGCACTCAGAGTTCCCCAACTCTTGGAACCTCCAGGTACCCTACTTTTCTAAGGGGATTCTTGAGCCCCAGTCAACTGGAGGTGGTAGGTGGGAGAGGCTAACCATTCCGGAGACCCTCTTCTGTTTCTGTCTCCTCTCTCTGCTAATGATTCTGCCCCACCCTGCTGCCCAACTGAGCTTGCCCGCCAGGCCACCTCTTACTCAAACTCCTGAATTTCCTTGGAATTGGCTGGACCCTCTTTGTCTGTCTCCATCAGCTGGGCCCAGGAGACAATAGCTGCAGGAAAAACTCCTCTCCCTTAGTCACAGGGATTGGGACAGGTTGAGGAGAGGACGGCATAAAGCAGGGTTCTCCAGACTTGTTCTGCAACCCCACTCACAGCTTGCCCTCCTTGGTCTGCACCCACTTTGCCCTATCTGGGAGGGGGCAGGGGGGCAGTCCCACTGGGAAGGTAGGAGTGGGAGAGTTGGGTTGGGGCCCTCGACGAAAACCGACTGATGTAACTCAGGCAGTTTCTTGTTGCCGAGTTCAAAACTCAATCCCAACAACATGAAACTACCTAAGCCACAGATCAGCTGAGCGAGCAGGGCGGGAGATTCAGCTTTGCATCTATCCGGAGGAGAAGGGAAGGGGGTTGGGGAAGGAAGAAATTCAGCCCCGTCCCCCTTTCCGCCCCCACAACCTCCCTAAGGACTAGAGAGTAGACTTTGGTTTGCTGGGTGGGTAGGGAGTCTGACTGCCTTCATTAGTTTCTGGTCTAAGCAAATCGCTCAGGAAAAATCTAGTGAAATGGGACCGCTGGCCGCCAAATCCCGGCCCCACCCCCAGCACCGCAGTGGAGCTATTCCCTTGCATGTGTCCCTGGCCCTGGGGGAAGCTGGATCTTCCTTCCACTCTGGAGCTGGGTCCCCTCTCTTGTCCATCTGGCTCTCCTGCTCTTTTCTCCTAGACTCCTTCTGATCCTCTCCCTCTCAGCTCGGTTTAGGCTTCTCAGCGAATGTGGGTGGCTGAATCATAGCCCTGTGCTCTGGAGCCACTTCCAATCAGGCCACTTGCCTGGCAAAACCCTACAGCCAGGGAGCACAGGGAACAAGAGGCTGGACAAGGCTCACACCCAAACCAGCGAAAAGCAGGAAAACCTAAGCTTCAAGCTTCAACCCGCTGTACTCCCCCTCCCCCACCAACAGACGACCAGACTGAGCAACACCTAGACCAGAGTGTCGACCTCGAGGAGACCCAGAGTGCCCGAAAACATAAAGAAGCCAAAAACCATCAATTTATCCCTTTAACCGTGGAACTCCCACGGCAATGGGCCGGGGAGGGGAGGAGAGGGAGCTCCCAGTCGCTGCCCTCCGCTGCCAGCGGCCACAAGGAAAGCCTGGATTCTCGGCAAGCACAGATGCCCTAAACACCTTCCTCCAGGCTCTGTCCGCTGGATGCCGGGCACCTGGGGACACCGCTCGTCCCCACTCCACCGCCAAGAAAAGAACAAGAAACCGCTTCTCTTACCTTGTCGCTGCCTCCTCCTGCTGTTCTTGGCGTTTCTGTTAGCTGCTGTTGAGGTTGGGGGGGCTGAGCTCCTCATGCCCCTCCAGCGGTTAAGTTTATTCCTTTCCTTGGATGGGTGGGGGGCTCTTTGGGTGACCCCCAGCAGCAGTGGGGTGCGCCCAGCCCAGCACCCCAGGCAATCAGATCCGTCTGCTCCTCAAGATTGCAGTTTGCTCTCTGCCTCTTTCCCTCCTCCAGTCACCTTTAAATGCATCTTTTACTGCAGCACCACATTATATTTGCAGATCATAAAATCCACCTCTCGCGCGCACCAAGACCGTCCTGACATTACTGTTTTATGACCTTGACTTATTGTGGTCACCTGGATAATATTTAAATCAACGTTATGGTCTCTCACTTACATTAAACCCGCCAAGAGACGTTCTAGAAAGGCTCTAGGAGATGAGTCAAACACAAAACACACACATCCACACACTCAGCCTCTTCGGGGGAGGGGGTGTCGCTAAAAATCACTAAAACCAAAAAACCATCCGTTTGAGGATTATGATTCTGGAAATTTATTAGGATTTTTTTTCTCCATTAAGGAAGCTACATGCAAAAGATACAACATACAGAACATCTTTAAATAACACAACTCCCAGACAGGAACAGGGCAATATTGGGGGGGGCATTCTGTTTTTGCTTTGCTATGTTCTATTTTTAATTTTTTTGTTCCTCTGGATGAAATTTCTGAGATGTTAATAGATGGGGGATGTGGGGGTGCTGGGAGGGGTGAGAGAAAAGCAGAAAGCAGTACAAATACGAGACTTCAAGCAGATTCTTAGAGCGACTGGGAGGTAAAGACACGGAGAGGGTTTGGTGGAGGCTCTGGGTGCTACAACAAACACATGAACACTAGCCGAACTTTCCAAAACGTCTATTAGTCTAAGGAGGAAATGCAGCAAGGAAGGAACGATTCTGCCTGTGCTCTGCGAGATTACAGACCCTCTCTGGTTAATTTTTTCCTCTTTTTCCCCTACAAGCGGGTGGATTCGATCTTAACTTTGCATGGAGAACAGAATGCTATGTGTGAGTGCGTGGGTGAGTGAGGGTTTGACACACACACCAGCCACACTCCCACCCCCATCTATGAGGGCACACACCACACCCCACACCCCGGCACCCCATTTCTCATGCTTTAAGTGGAAGCATCTTCGCAGCACGAACCATAGGTCTCTTGGAAGGAGAGTCTGAGGTCTTTGCCTTTTTTGCAGGCGCGTTGCATTTATACTCAGGGAGGGAAAAAAAATATATCACCAGGCACAAAGGGAGGAGGGGCGGGGAAAGGAAGGCGGGGGAAGGGAGGAGGAGAGGCCTCGCGCTCAGGTGAAATTAAAATTGGAGGTCAGTTCCCGGATCCGATTCTCTCGGTTCATTTTCTTGAGTTTCATTCTGCGATTTTGAAACCAGATTTTGACTTGTCTGTCTGTAAGGTTAATGGTCTTGCTAATCTCCAGGCGGCGCTCTCGCGTCAAATACATATTGAACAGAAATTCTTTCTCCAATTCCAGCGTCTGGTGTTTAGTATAGGGGCACCTCTTCTTCCTTCCGCTCTTTGCTGTCAGCCAATTTCCTGTGGTGTTTTCTGCCTTTATCTCCTCTGTTAAAAATAACATTATTTGCATAAGTATCCCTCGAAGTCGAAAACCCTCTCAGCGCTGCAGCCTTTGCCAGCCTGCTGTGGGGTGGCTGAGGGAGCATAGGGGAGCTGCTCTTGCCCTAGGGGCCTGGCCGGTGGGCTCCTCTTAGGTTCAGGGTTCTTACAATTTCTTTGGGGCTTAGACTTAGGGAGATAAAGGGAGGAAGTTCTTGCCTCCAGGCGTTTATTAAATTTAAATTACCCAAGTCCACCTTAATCTAAAAGATCCTGAGTACCCTCGCTTTCCCCCAGCTGGCTGACCCTGGCAGATTCCCTACATCTTGCTAGGTACCCCCTTCTCTCTGTTCCATTCCAGCTCTGGAAAAATCCAACCAGAAGGAAAAGCATTTTCCAGGCCCCAGACCAGAGCAGAGTCCACCCACAGCCCAGAGAAATTCCCAGAGAGCTTTGACCTGTTTCAACTTGGTGGAGGGACTTTGTTCTAGGATCTGTGGCCAAAGGCCATTGCAGTGGTCCCTGCACTGGACTCCCAGCTCTTACCCCAGCCTGAGCTGCCACAAAGTGACTCTGCTCCCTTAGGTCTCCCATTGCCATCTCTTCCTCTCTTAATCATTTTCCCCAGGTATGTGTAGCTGAGGCGGGGGAGCTTGTGAGAGCAGCAGAGGTCAGGGACAACAGAGCTGGGGTATCCTAAAGGGTCCTCAAACAACTTTCCTGGTCAAAGGACCTGAGCTCAAGGGAGAGACATATCCTGAGGAAATGCAGCCTCCTAGAAACCCCCTGCCTAGTCTGTGCATACGTAGATGTATATGCCTGCAAGTACACATGTATACCTGTAGAGATACACACACCTATACATGTAAGTACACACACACAGATATGTACATGTGTCTATTTATGTAAGGAGATACTATAGAATACTGTGCATTTCCCATGATCTTATTGACAGCCTCTCTCCCTGACACACATTTTTGCTGAAATGGACCAGCTCTGCTTCTCAAGCAGCAGAAGGGAACCTGGCCATCTTTTTAAGGGCAAAACACAGAGTCCAAAGACCTGAGAGGACACCCAGCAAAGGACTCTGCTGATGGCTCTGAGCTCTCTCTCCTCCCTATTCCAAATCAGACTGCCAGATTCCTGGATCTTATCTTGATGGGGGTGGGGTGGGGCGGGGGCCTAAGAGGAACCAGAAAACACACAAAAAAGGCAAACTTGAGGCTGCAGTCTAAAAAATCTGAATGTTTCGAATTTTCTCTCCTGTCTCTGCACCTGCAGCCTCTTGCCAGATTGTTTACAGGCTCTCCACATGTAACCATGTCCTGTTTATTTTCTTACTGAGGTTGTTAGGTTTGGTGGGGCGGGGGGACAAGATAAATTATAAATGGGGAAGTTTAGCCAAAAGCTCTCTTGCCTCTGGACTGGTGGAGACATCAAAATAGGAGGAGGGGAAAGAAGGACACAGACAGGGTACAGGGTAAGAGGGATTCCTTGGGGTGGGAGGGATTAGGTTGCTGTGGGGACAGCTAGAGAAAAAGGAGAGCCTATGGGAATGGGTGCAGGTCGAGTTAAGAGGTGAACTTGTTAACCTTGACTTTGCTTTTGGTGGGGCTAGAATGCAGCTTTTCCTGCCTCAAATCTCTCCCTAACCAAGCTCAGGGTCAGTAGAGAGGGTATAAGATTAAACCTTCACACTGCACACGTGCCACAGTAAAGGCTTCCAGGCTGTAGGCGCCTCACTCTCCACCTCATGAACACACCAGTGCTCATCTTCCAGTCAGTGTCTCTATGGGGATGATTTGCCAAGGCCACCTTTGCAGACCCAAGAGGATGAGGCTCTGCCCTTGCCCGCCAAAAGAGTGCCCGTGCATGTGTGAGTGGCATGTGTGAGTGTGCAAGAAGCATGCAATACGGATGTGTGTGAGTGTGGCACAGGTCGCCCGTAGGCATGAGTGTGCGTCGCGTCCATATACAAAGCACCAGGAGATCCAGGCCGCCCCTAGCCTGCTCCACTCTCAATATTTCATCTGCCTCTATACCCAATGAGCCCCTTATATTCTGTCACCATTAGCCGGTGTTGTGGGAAGCAGGTTTATTCTTCCCCGTTGGTTGGGCCTTTTTCTGAGGCTCTTTGCTACAACTTTTCAGGAAAAGTCGTTCCCCTCAGCTTCCCTCCCCTGCTCCCGTTTCCTCCACATTCTTTCCCCGAGTATCAGAGAAAGATCCTCAAGGCCTCCAGCTCCTACAGCAGAAATGAATCTTGAACTCTGAGCTTGAACTCTGGCTGGGCTTTCTCTTAACCCAAATTACAGTGAAATCCAACCAAAGCCACATTCCCTTTCAGGAGAAAACCTCTTGCCACGCACACAGAAATTTCCCAACCACTCATTTCTAAGCTGCTTTTGGAAACCAATGAAAAAAGATAATTTAACTAGAAAAAATGGAAAAGAAAAAATTAAAAGAGGAAACAGAAAACTTACAACATTCCAAATGCCCTGTTCCAACGCCATCCAAGCCAGGCATCTGGAGGAGGGAGGGCCGTGGCCGGCAGCCCTTCACCTCCACCTCTTCCGGCCCCAGCCTCGCTGCCCAAGGCCCCCGGCCGAGCCAAAAGCCGCAGGAGCCCAAGCCGCACGCACAGATCAGACCCACAAACAACAAATCGCGTTTCGCAGGAAACAATTTTCAACTGGGAAAACGCAGTAAAGAGAACCCCCCTATCTCCCCAGCTTCCCTAGTCCCTGGCCCAAGATCGCCATTTTAGGCTTTTTGCAAGCCCCTGACCTGAGCTGGGGGACATCAGCTCCCCAGGACACCAGCACTGAGAAAGCATACCACAGCCAGCACGCGCCTGGGAGCAGCCACCCGTCCGGGGCAGCACACTGCGCCTGCAGGCTGCCCGCGGTGCGCACCGCCCCCGCCTTAGCACCCATGGCCGGGGCCGGGCAGACACCTCCACGTCGCCGCTTACCTTCCCCAGCTAAGTGACGCGCCATCAGCCTGGAGCTCAGCAGACACTAGCCGCAAGCCAGGGTCGCATTCCCGAAATGGTCTGGGGCCTCCTGGGCCCAACCCTCTCCCCTGCCCGCCTCCCCCGGCCGCGAAGACGAAGTGCCGGAACGTCCCAGTAGCGCCCGCGGCCCAGGCGGCCTTACCTTTCGCTTCGTTATCCGAGGTGTCTGGGCTGGAGTCGGCAGTTTTAGCCCTCTCCTTTTCGCTTTCCGAGGGGCTGCCTTTAGGGCCCGCCAGGCTCTGCTCCGTCTTGATCTCATTGGGGCTAGGGGTCTGGTTGTCGGACTTGGGGGTCTCAGGGAAACTCACTTTGCCGCCCAGCTGAGGCGATTCCAGATGTTCGGCGCGCGGGTTGAGACTGGCCCGCTGCTCGAAAGGGGCTTCGAAGTCGTTGGCCCCGGAACAGTGGGGCGTCTTGTCCAGCGCGGAGTAGCTCGGGCTGGCGCGGTAGTAGCTGGGCACGGGTACTTCGTGCTCCCCAAGGCAGGACTCCGGCAGGGGGTGGGAGTAGAGAGCTGCCTCGGGGCCACTTTTCGCCCGCTTCTCTGCACTGTACATGCAGCAGACATTCTCCTCCTTGACACTAGGTGGGTAGGAGCAGGAGGACAGCGGCCTGCCAACAGGTTGTTCCAGGCGATAGGCGGCTTTGGGGTCGCCCCAGGAGTCCAGCTGCGAGAGGTAGGACGGATAGGTGTTGAGGGTGAGGCTGGGACTGCCGCCCTCGTCCCTCTTGGAGAGCGAGGGCGCAAGCCCGCAGCCCCTCATCACCCCGCAGTTGAAGTCACTCCCAGACTGCATATACATGCCTGCGCTCCGGCTATAGCGCTCTCCTCCGCCGGGCGCAGCCAAGGGCTCCGCGTACGAGTTCGGAGTTACATTGCGAGGGCATGTCATTTTCAGAGAGAGGGGTTTTTAAGGAGCAATACTACAGCGGAGGAGCTGACATCTTTTTTTTCCCCCATCCGGGAGGGGGGGCGCGGTTGGAGGGGAGGGAGGAAAAAGAAGGGGAGGGGGGGGAAATATCAGCTCCATAATTATCCGCGCATTCGGTTCTCACCATGTGACGGCTAGACCAATGGGATTTGAAAATGGCCTTGATGATTCAGACGGCCGTGACGTCAGCAGGGTCAAGTTGTCGGCAGGCGGAGCGCGCAGAGTGGAGTAACAGCGCCACCTAGCAGCTGCCTCGGGGTAGGGGCACCGGAGCCCTTCCCGGCGAACAAAGGAAGCGCCCCCCGGGCTGCAGGGGCGGTAGGGGGGTGGAGGGGGATGGGGGTGAGGGTTCTGGAAAGAGTGGGGTTTGTTTATCCAGTAACCAGCCTGTAACTCCTGGGGAGAAGGGGGCGGAGAGGGGGAAAATGCGGGAGAGAGGGAGAGAGCGAGGCTACCCGGGGCTCAAAACAGTCAAATTCAAATTAAAAGGTCGAGACACGAATCAGGTACTTCTCCCCACTCTTCATCTCCCCTTTTCACCTCCCCGGCCCCGGCTCCCGCTTCTTCCCTTGGGGATGGGAGTGGGGTGAGGTTTTTTTTGTGGGGGGAGTGGGGGGATCTGATGAGCAGAGAAAGGGGAAAAAAAGTTAAGGAATCCCAAACAGGACTAAAGTTTCTGCTCTCCTGCCTCCTCTTTTCTCCGGACTTGGCCCTCGGGGCTGGAAGCTTGGGGGCCGCGGCGCTGGAGGTTGGTGGAGTTGCAAGTTCCCTGTGGGGGTTGACGGGGAATCTCCAGCCTCTAGGGTGGGCCAGGGAGGGGGTCATGGTCACTTCATGGCTTCTCGGAAAAGGAGGTTCCGAATGGACGCGGCGTAGGAGAAAGAGGAAGCCAGAGACCAGAGGCACCCGATCCCCGACCCGAGAGCTGCGGCCTGGGCCTGGCAGGGTGGGCGGCTCCTGGGTCACCATCTCAGGGGCCCACAAGGCTTTGGCCTTGGAGCCGGTTCTGCTACTTTACTTCAGGCCCTGGCGGCCCTCGCTTTCCGCTTGACCTTGCCCCCACTAAAACAGGGAATATTCCGGGAAAGAAAGAGGGAACCTGCGGAGCCTCGGTCAGTTTGGAGAAGTCACGTATGACACGGGAACCAGCACACAAGACACAACAAAACCCGACCCAGAGAGGCGTCCTTTACAGAGCGCATGGGCTGGGAGCATGTTTGAAAGAAGACAGACCAGTCTATTTTTGTGGTTGTTTTTAAATAAAAGGAAGAAATAAGGGGAACCGTATTTTTCAAATAGTTATTTCCGTTTTTCCATCGCCTTCTTCCAAAGCGAACTAAACTCTCCACCCCTTCCTCAGGAAACGGAATCTGGAGAACAAGTTGTCTTTCCGGTCGCCCCACATTTTTCCCTGGACAGAGCCTGGGGTTCAGACTTTCCGAAGGGCTGGAGGTTGGCGGGGAAAGGACTGGAGTCCAGCGCCCTGGCGTGGAGGAGTGAGGAGGCTAGACCGCTTCTAGGGAGGCCCAAGCCCGCTGCGGCTAGAAGACCACAGAAAGAAATCCTCCGAATTTCCCCATCCAGGGGTGGAGAGAGAAGACGCAGGGGTTCCTGAACCTCCGGAAAACTGGAAGGAAATATGTAGTGTATGATTTGCTTGCATGACCGGCCAGGGGAGATTTGAAATGGTTTTGTGTTTTCATTTGCAGGGTCACCGTGGCCTCAGCATGGGGGTTATCCAGGGCAAGGTTAGGCTGTTTAGGCCCCAGACTTGGGACAGTCCGGGCAGCAGTCAATCCAGGGAGCCATTTGTCCCACCGCCCATCCCGCGGGAAACGGGCGAGACTTTATGGCCACTCTGTTTGTATTATCTGCATTAGTCTTTCCCCACCAGTTTGATCGAAACCGTTCCCTTTTACGAGGACCCAACGAAAATTTCCCGTCATATTTATCAGTCAGGGATAAAAATTTAGTATGGGAACTGATATTTCCTCATTTATGGGACGATGAAATTAAATACCAAAGCAATTGAGAATTATATGGCTTTGGGGGTTCCCTCCCCACTCTTTCACGTCTCCTTTATTTTCCTGCCTGGTGTGCTTTTCCCAGGAATTTAGCGTTCCAGTTCCCTACCCTTACCCCCCATTTTGGAGTCTGGTGCGTCCTTTTCCCCACGGCCAAGTGCCCCTTGGCCACCTCAGCCTTTTCTGTTTTTTCCTCTAGGTGTTAGTAGCTGGGGGCCAGGACAGCGCTACCCGAGCGTCTGCCCAGGCCAGGCCAGGCTGGGATCAGAGAAAGTTTTCCAGGGAAGAACCGCAAAGGATTTGAGCACAGCTTGGGAGGGGGTGAAGCAGTCGGCAGCAAAGGGTGAAGGAGATAAACTTCAGACAAGCCGCAAGGCCTAGCCTGGGGAACCAGCAGACAGGGAGCAGAGTCATCGGCTTCAGGGGCCCCACCACCCAACCTCCTTCCAAGCCCACCTCTCACCTTAGCCAAGGGAGAGGACAGAGTCGCTCGCCGTCATTAATGAAAATAATACTCCGGGGAGGAGCCTCCCGCCTCGACTCCCGCCTCCTCACAAGAACGAATAGTGTTTAAAGTTGAAATAATTAGAAGTATGATAAACACGGCCCATTAATGAAAAAAGAAATCAAATTCATCAGCCTAAGTGGGACCCCCGGTGGGACAAATGTTTGCCTCTAATTACGCAAGATAAACGAAAACCCGGAGCTGTTAAACTGAGCCCGCTCGGACGACGCAGACCTGAATAACTTGTTGGGTTTTCACAGACTTTGGGATTCTGCTTCAGTGGAGGTAAAAGGAAGGAAAAAGTGAGTGCTTGAGACTGGCGAAGGGAGCATTTGTGGGGGCCTGGGTCCCAGCCCTGCCCCCTTGGGCTCGATCTTTTCCTGAGGCCACGAGCAAAGGCTGTTTCCGTCCTATTGTCCAGGCCTGGCGTTCAAAGGCATGCGGGCCGCCACAGCCACCCCGCCTGCCGCCACTGCCAGGCACCTACCGCCCTGCCCCACAGGACCAAGACCCTTCAGCCTGTGCCCTTGGCAACTGGATTAGGATCCAGGGAAGGCCTGTGTTGCTAGAATCATCCACATATGGACTCTTTTTAATCAATTTCCCCAACTTTCCGAGGGTGCCGAGAGACCTATGCCTATGCCTAAGTCTGGCGCTCCCCCTTCTTACCTCAACTTGGGAACATGAAAATCCAGGGGCTGCAGCCCACAGTGGGGCCAGGCTGTGCATACGACCTGACAAATCCCACCCAGGGCCAGTGCCCTGACCCCTTTCTCCCTTCCCGGGTACCCAGATCCTGGAAAGGCAGCAAGGACGGGGCTGGGCCTCCTTCTGCCTGTGGGGCTGTGAGCAGTGCAGAGGAGGAGGGTTCAGGAGCTCTGTGAATACTCTGGGAGGATCCAGCGGGTTCCACAGGGCAGCCCAAGGGCTGGGGCGCTAGGGGTCCCCACGTGAAAGCAGAAGAAGGAAAATATGCTCAATGAACAAAAAAGGAACCTTGGTTGCTTTCCTGGCTGTAGCCCTCAACACACCCCAGAAGCACCCTGGTTTCTCCAGCAAAAATTATCGGAGTTTCCCCAAGAGGTTAAGAAAGTCAACTGGGAAATTCTGAAGATGAAGTGAAAAAGGAAGACTGTCTTTCCCTTTTGGGTTAAATAATAAAATAAAAATAAAATATGTGTATTGAAATCTTTCTAAGCAAAGAGAAAACAGAATCACACCAGAGATTGCAGGTTTTTTCCTCTTGCTTTGGAGGCCGAGATAAATCCTTCTCTTCCCAAAACTTAAAGAAAAGATTTGCTTTTCTTCTTCACTAACACCAGGCTCTGCCCCAGCTGAATTGGAAGCAGGGAAATTCCAGGCAAAATTCGGAATGCCCAGAGACCCAGAAAAGAAAAAGATTTTCAAACAGGTACTAGAGGAAGGTAGGAGGCTGAGGACGCTTAGCGGGGCCTCTGGTCTACTCTGGACCTCACAGCCCTCGGGATAGCTCGGCCAGCAGAATCTGTCACATCTTGACATTGTACACACTTGCACACAGATGCTATGGAGTTCAGCATCTATACACGTGTCTAACTTGCACTGAAATATGTGTACACAGCCACAAATATTCACTTTTACCCAAAGTGCTGTCTGAGATCTCTGAATCCCAAATTTTGATAACCCGTACCAGTCTGACTGCTTCCTGGCCCTGCCGAAGCTGGCCAGTTATTTAATTTTGTCCCCTGAATTGAAACCAGACCGAAGACACCTCAGAGAGAAGCTTTGTGCGGAGGATGTCTTAGGCAGGCCCTGCTCCCCACTTAAGTGGTTTGCTTCTAAGTTGCCCCCAGTAAGTCAGGTTTCCAGCTAGAGTCGGGGCTGTGGTTAGGCTGGTTTGCTCCGGAGAAAAACACCGATCCTTTCTTACCGGTTAAATTCCTTTTCAAAGATCTCTGTTTGCCTTCCTTTCCTTTCTTTTCTATTTTTCTTTTTTTCTTTTCTTCTCTTCTTTCTTTCCTTCTTGTTTCATCCTTCGCTTTTCTCTTTATTTGCTTCTTTCTGGTTTCCTTTTTCCTCCTTTCTGCCTGTAATATATCCTTTTCTTCTTTTTCCAATCCTTTCTAATTGTCTTCCTTATTTCTCCCATTTCCTCATTTCCTTCTTTCTTTATTATACAATTCATTCTTTGCTCTTTTCTCTCTCCAATTATTTCCTTCCCCCTGACTTTCTTTCCTAGCCTTTCTTATTTTTCTCTGGTGTGCTGGGCTTAGTGAGGGGGACAGCACCAGGCTCAGTCGCATACCTCCCTAGCCCCGCTGCTAAGGCTTGGAGTTGACCTTCTTCCGCCCACGGCCTTAGCTCAGCTCCTCCTCACAAGGCGAAGTGTAGGGCTGCCAGCCGCCAGCAGCCAGGCCTCAGCAGTCGCCATTAGAGGGAGGAAAAATCGGATTCTGGGGCACATCCACACTAATGCTGATGGCTTCTTCAAGTGCCAGGATTCAGAGGTCATGTATTTTCACTTCCATCACCCCAAAGGAGGCTTGTCTACCAGGCCTGCCTTTGGAGAAGTTGTCCCATCTTTGTCCTGACCTCCGGAGCTGAAGCATTAAAATGGCACAAAGTTGAGCCCAGTTGGTGCTCCCAAGGCTGGAGTTAGGGGAAATGAGCAAATGGGATTCTGTCAGTCCCAGGATGAGGGGAAGGTCCAGGGGTCATCCGTGGGCAAGGCCATCTCCCACATGGCCGCCTTTGTTCTCTGCTCCTGGACTGCAGCCCTGCTGGCCCTCTGTCTCCTCTGGTCCTGCAACCACTGCAACCTCTGGGCAGGAGTTTCTTGGTGTTTTGGATTCTTTCTTCAAACCCATTGTTGACTTCACAGGCGGCAGGCCAGGATGCAGGGCTGTGTGTGCAGAGACCCTCCCAAACCAGCAGTCTGAGTCAAGGTTATGGGTCTTTGCTTTGTGCAGTGGATTGGAGGGGGGCTGTGCAGAGAGGTGTGTGTCTGTGTGTGTGTGTGTGTGTATGTGTGTGTGTGTGTAGAGAGAGAGAGAGAGTAGTGCCTACAGGAGAACAAGAGGGTGTGATGGGGGAAGGTCTTGTCATGCTGATATTGTCCAAACTTTTAGAGTTTGTAAGTGTGCAAGAGCAGAGTGGACAGGACTCTGTCCAAAGATGCTCCAAAGCTGAGTCCAAGATGGGCCTCAGGAAGGACTGACTCAAACCTTCAAGCCTTTTTGCCTTAGAAAAAGGCAGCTCCATACACTCCCTTCCCTGAACTGCCACCCCACAGAGCCCCTCTCACCTCTGCCTCTCAAAGACCTGTGATTTCATCCTATGGCAAGATGAAAACTTACTTTTTTTTTTTTTTTTAAGGGATGGGGAATCTTGTAAAATTTTTATGCCAAACAAAGTTATAAAAACTTCCCGGGCGTTGCCTTTTCCAAAGGTTTATATGAATAATAAAGAGTGCAGTCGCGTGCACTGGTTCTGGCGGGCTCTGAGTAGGGAGGGGTTAGCAAACAGCATTATCCAACCCTGGGGCACCAGAAACCCCAGTGGCTCCCCTCTTCAGGGAATACTGGCCCCGAAACAATTGCCCTACGGATTCCTGAGAGAGGCGGGGAAAGCGAAGGGGTGGTGCCCTTGACTCCCTTGAAGTTCAAAGTTCTTCTTTGCCCTTAAGAGAAGAGCCCTCTCTGCTCTCAGCCCACTGGAGAAATTAGCCCAAGATAGCTTCTCCCATTCTGGTTGAGAACTGGCTCTAGATATCCCCAACCTTGTTCACCTTTCAGACACCTTTTGCTCCCCCAAAACAGAGCCCCCCAATCTTTCCATCTGGGACACCTAGAGCCAGGGGGCTTTCTCTCAGAGGTGCTTGGCAGGGGTTTTGAGTCTTCTTACAAGGGACCCTTGCATCGCCAAACCTCAGCCACCTAAGAGTCTAAGTGACAAAGAAACCCCAAACTCAAGGCTACTCCCAAACCCATTTCTCATTTCGAGTGCCCTTGATTCCTCCTGCACCCCCAAAGCCCATGGTTGGAGGGGGAGGGGCCCAGAATGCTCTCTCAGCCCATACCACTTAATACCCTTGTAAACTCCCACGTGCGCTATAAACTTGGATTTTTACAACCAGCATTCCTCCTTAGCTCCGGGAAACTTTGAACTCGGCCTCAGGTTTATTTACTGTGGGGTGGGGGGCGGTGGGGAGGAAAGGGGCTGGGGAGCTGGGAGCTGAGAAAGGCTGGAGAAAAGAGGAAAAATGTGGGGCAAGGGGCTGAGGAGGTGGGGGTCTGGGGTGTGTTGGGAGAACCAAGACCCTCCACTACAGGTTTGTTTACTATTTAGGGCGGAAGCAGTTTCTAATACAGGCCAGACTGAGTCGTTAAGGTCGAAATGAAACTGGGTTTAGAGACATGGGGTGGGGGTGCTTTATGGCAGCGTCTAGACGAGGATCTTTTGTTCCTGGGCAGTGCTGCGGCTGGAGAGGATTACCCCAAGAGGTTGAGCCCAGAGTGCCCCTGACCTGCAAGGGGGGTTGGACACCTTGGGAGACCGAAGGTGGGTTTGTTTGGGGGCCAAAAAACCCTTTTTCCTCCTTTTTAGAGGGTCACCAAGGACTGGCAGATTCCTGGCTTGGGTCACAGAAGCCTTTGTTTTTCTTTCATGGTGACCTTCTCCTCTCATCCAGCAGAACTCTCTTTTGGAGTGGAGGACATTTCTGGGCTGCACATTGCAGAGAAAGTGGTACCTGTGGGTTTTAAATATTTTTCTCAAAAATCAGGCATTTGGAGGCTAATATTTTGTTTTATAAATAGGTTCATCTTATAGAGTTTCCTCTAGCCTAATTTTACAGGAAACATGACCAGCAAGCTAATATTTCCTAATGTGGCTAGTGGATAAACATCATACCTGGAGAAGTGTCACACACACACACACACACAAACGTACAGAGGCCCCTCAGTTGCATTCCTGCCCACACTCAACAAACACTGCCAGTGGTTACACACCACAGAGACACAAGCTCTAGATGTGCATGTGGTCAGGTTTACTCCATACAACAGACAAAAGCATACAAATAATATTCCTTCTTATGTGCACCCATAGGCACACCGAGTTAAATAAAACGTTTGTGTGTGGGCACATGAGGGAATTGTGGGCTGCATATACACCCTAGTTTGCAAATCCTGTCTCACAACCCGACCCACGTTTACAAATTTGAAATTTAGATACCTAAACTGCAGGGATTCTTACCATCAAAAATGACAGACCCTAGATTTGATAGTCATGATGCTTTTTCCTTTCACCCAACAGAATTGTATTGACAAAAACATTTTCTTTGAATTATACAAAGACAGAAAGAGAGGGGAAAGATGAGATAAGTGGTCCCGAATCTCTGCTCCCAACTAATGAATTTGAAACAGAGACCAACAGAGTGCCCTCACTGAAAGCACTGCAAGGGCCATGATTATCTTTATACAGAAGAAACCTGCAGCAAATACAGATGGGTATAGTGACTGTCCCCACAGGTCATCTCCATCCCCAGTGCCAACCCCTACAAAACAAATCTCTGGGGCTTTCTACTGTGGGACACCCAATGTGTAAACCTCAGGATGGCCCCAGTACAGGCGTCTTGTTGTGTCTGGAAGAGCCTGGCCATTTGTGCCAGAGGGAAAGCAGCCAGTCCCCACCTTCCCACCCCCAGGAGCTGTGGAGAGGAGAGGGAGGGGGCTGGTTTCTCCCTCTGTCCCCTCCTTCCTTAAAAACAGTGTGTAAAAATTCCAATACAGACTTCTCATAGAGAGAGAGAGAGAGAGAGAGAGAGAGAGAGAAAGCTCTACCCTTCACACTACACATTTAACTGCGACAGACGGAGACATCTGGCAGAAGGGCGGTGGAGCCAAAAAAATTCCTATAAATTTAAATTCGATGATGGTTACAATTAACTCCACAACAAACGTGTACTTAAACAGAAAGCCGTTGCTGGGCGTTTGGACACAGCTCGAGCTGCACGTGAGAAAGGAGAGCTTCAGAGTAGCTATGGAATGTCCTCAGCTTGAGAATGTGAGGAAACTACGGCCATACTCTTGGCCCTGCCAGCGGAGAGCAGCTCTAGGCCGGCCAGCACCGGCCTATCTCACCTCTGCTTGCCTGTCCTCACCGGCTGGGCTTTGCCCTCCTGCCTCCTCCTCCTCCGCCGCCACCATGGGAGCATGGAGGATTTTAAGAGGAGAGGGATTAATAAAAGGGTCAAATAAAATCATAATATTGAACAGAATGAAATTTATCTTTATTTGCCACCAAAAAAATTTTCACAGCAATCCCTCTGGGAAGGGAGCAGGGTAGGGAGTGCCCATGTACACACGCACTCACGCATAGGAGGAGAGATGGGTGATTTGAATCTCACTGGGGGCGTTCCCCCCTTCCCCTCCAGGTGGAAAGAAATTTATTTACAAAAATCCAGGCCCCAGCAAGCGGGAGGCACCCAATCCCATCTCCCTACTGCCTCCACCACCCCAATGTTCTTTTATCTTTAAAAAAAAAAAAAAAAAAAAAGAGGTAACGACTGCATAGACTATAGATAAATCCATGAAGTGGGGGCACTGCTTGGAAAAAGGTTTAGAAACCTCAATGCACCGATTAAGAAATTTCAAAGGAAGGTTCTACACATTCACGGGGAGAACAACTAGGCTCGGGCAGGGCCTTGGCGAAGACGGAGGTAGGACACGGACTTTGCACACCTAACACCAGGTCGACGGTACAGAAATTTCACAGCAAAGCAGGATCACATTTAGCTGCCCCCTAAAGTAGTGGGGCTAGGTGGGGCGGGGTAGAGGGGGAGCCCAAGAAGTTTCCGGTGGCAGACATGCTGTCTTAGCGGATCTTTTCACTTGGGCAAGGGAAGGCTTTTAGTTCGTGGATTGTTCGGCTCAGGCGCTCACTACTGTCGCCCCTCCCCCACCCAATCCGAGCAGCAGCAAGACATTGTCGCCGAGGTGTGTTTTCTTTTAAATAAAAGTCTTGGCCTCGGCGCCAACGGTGTTCACTCGCCGTGCATCAGACACTTCCCTTCACCCCCTTTTCAGGCCCGGTCCCCGTCCCACAGCAAGAGTCAGATCGAGGGTCCAGGAGGTTCGGGAACGGAGTGCCGGCCACAGCGGTGGGGGCCACCCCTGGCCACAGTCCAGTTTTCCACCCGCGGAAAGAAGACGAGTTAGAAAATAAAAAATAAAAATAAAATAAAATAAATTTCCCCTCCCCCCGCCCCCAAAAGGGCCCGGTCTGCAGGTTACAGCAGCGGGTTTCCCGAGAAATACTGCAGCCGGTCTCTGCTCAGTTTTTTTTCTTTCATCCTTCTGTTCTGAAACCAAATTTTCACTTGTCGGTCCGTCAGGTTCAGCATCCGGGACAGCTGCAGCCGCTTCTCTTTGTTGATATATACGTTGAAGAAAAACTCTCGCTCCAGTTCCCGGATCTGGAATTTCGAATAAGGGCAGCGCTTCTTGCGGGTGCGGGGGGCGTCTGGAGGGAGGGGAGGGGGCAAGTGCGAGGAGAGGGGGGAGAGAGACACGTGAGACCTGGCGACCCCAGCCCGCTGAGCGCTCAGCGGCCCTTCTCCTAGCCCACCGCAGGCAGCCCTCCCGCCAGGCGGCTGGCTGTCTTGCAGCTGCAGCGCCCGGGCAAGCCTCGACCCCCTGCCAGGTCTAGCGGGTCCCGACCCCGGGCCACTGCGCGATCTCGTCCCCAGTCCTCAGGCGAGAGCCACGGCTGACAGGGTTTGGGACACAAGGAAAGCCCTCCGGGGACACGTGCGTGCCCTCGGGCCCCCTGTCTGCTCCCCCTCGGCCCTCGGGCCCTTCCTGCGCCGCCCTCCCAGTGGTTCGGAAAGCCCAGCCCCCCCCCCCTAGAAATCTGGGGGGAAAGCTGAGAACAGGCGCGAAGCAGTGAGATCTGGCGACAGCAGTGGGGAGGCGGGGAGGAAGCCGGCCAGCAGGCACCGGGACACCAGAGAGCCGCTTCCGGGGCCCTGGCTCCCCGGGACGCCCGCGGGGCCGCGCCTTCCACACCGCAGTTCTAGGCCAGCTCCGAGGCCGCGGACCCAGGAGAAACGCCCAGACCCCCGCCTGGAGCGCAGTGGAGTCCTGCGCCGCCTCGCCCCATTCCCCTGTCGCCGCTGACCCCAGAGTTGCTTGGGTTTCTGCTGGAGGACCCGCGAACACATAGTTTGAACATTTTCAAAACTAGTTTTAAAAAGGATCATAGCGGCCCTGGCTTGCCTCTCCGGTCTCAGGTTCTGCTCCATTGCTCCTCTCCCCCACCTCTCCCCCTCTCTGGATCTCTCCCTGTCTTTCCCTCGCCCTCCCCTTTCTCCCCCTCCACCCCTCCCCTCCTTCCCACTCCTCGGCAGCCTGGCTCCCCATCCTTCCTTAAATGCTCTTCTAAGTTCACGATCAAAGTTAATATCGCCCGCAATGGTGGCGCTTTTAAAAATTTCACAGACCGAGGGAGATAACGGGGGAGGGGGGTTCACCCGGCTTTTCCAAAGAGCCCTTTTCCCTCCCTCCCCACCCCTTCTCCATCGTAAAAAGTCGAGTCGTTGGGAGAGAGGGCTTTGTAGGTTATAATAAAATCCTTTGAATGCTTATAAAACTCCACATAAAATCGGACTGACCCAAAACACGAGGCCGTCCCCGCTCCCCTTGCCTCCCCCCTTCTCCCGCCCTCCCTCTCTCGCTCCCTCCCTCGCTGCCCGCCCGTTCCCCGGCCGCTGCTACCTACTGGGGGCGGCTCCTTTGGCCGGCTCCTTGGCCGCGGAGTGGGCTGAACCGGACGAGCTGGGATTTGTGTTCTCCTCCTCAGCCTCTGCCTCGGTACCCGCCTCAGCCCGGGACCCCAGTCCCGAGGCCGGGGGCGCCTCGGGTTCCCCCTTGGCCTCGCCCTTGCCGGAGCAGGGGGGCTCGGCGGGAGCGTCGCCGCCACCGCAGTAGGCGTTGTCGAAGAAACGGTCGAAGGCTTGAGGCAGGACGCTGTTCTTGTTGACTGAGGAGTAGAAGCCGGCGGGGGCTGCGTGCGGGGCGCTGGGGTGGTGGTGGCCGCCGTAGGAGCCTTCGTTTTTCATGAGGATCTCGGTGACGGTGGAAGGAGGCAGGCACTCCCGGTGCATAAGCTCGTCGGCAGCAGCATAGCAGGAGGAGTAGCTGTTCCGATGGTGCCACTTGCCGGTTGGCTCCAGGCCGTAGGAGACCTCCCGGACCGGGGGCACTTGGGCCGAGTAGGGATAGGAGATCTGACGAGAGGGGGCCTGGGGCAGGAAGGAGGAGACCGTGGAGAACTCGGGCATGTAGTAAGTGCAACTGGGCAGATAGAGGTTGGAGGCGCAGCTCCCTCGCTCGCCGAAATCTGCGCCCCTCTCCTTGCGCGACGGCGAGCAGAAGTTGCCCAGGTTGACCGAGTTAAACATCGTTCTCCTTTCCTGCCGGCTCCGGATGGAGATTTTGGACCTGGTCTAGCGAGGGGGGAAAATTTGGGAAGGCGAGATGACGCGTTATCCGTCTTAGTCTCTCTCCCTGAGCACGTGATCCAAAGTAGATATTGTCATATATCAGTTCGGAGCACTTCGCAGACGTAGGAGGGGTTCTCTCTTAGGTAAGATCGGGGACGTTCAGGCGATTGGTTTGCAAACACCGCAGAAACATTATGAAAATCAATTGCAGATTTGTATTCGTTTTTCTCTCGTCACTCCCCTTCTCTCCATATCACAGCACGAGCAAAGGAGGAGAGAGAGGGTTGGGGTGGGGTGGGCGGTGGGACGGGCGAGGGTGGTGGCTGGGAGGGGGTAATTGTATTTTTTTCTAGCTGCTGCTCTTTTTCTCCCCCAGGATTGGGGGAAGGAGGAGGTCTCTCACGTATGGAGGTCTTGCCTCCTCTCTGTGATCAGCACCAGAAGGGTGGGAGTGAGGACTTCTTTCCCCACTGCCTGATTTCCCCAGAGAAGTGAATCCTTTCCCTTAAATCTCAGGGACTCTTACCCTTCCAACCCGCAGAGTCACCGCCTGCTCACAAGAGTTTGAAGAAGTCCACTGTTTTCCTGGCCAGAGCTGGGTGTCAAGACTACCTTTCCGGAGTCCTTAGAGAGACTCCCGGAAGAGTATCTGAAGTTTCCCAAAGGTGAGGCAGCCCAGCTGCAAGCCAGTGTCCCAACTTTGTCTGGCTTGCTGTGCTGCCGCTGGCTAGGGAGTCAGATTAGTCATAAACGAGTGGTGAGCAGTGCGCCAGCCGCCCAGCCGGTGCCTGGCGAAGTCTGGGAAAAACCTTCTCTAATGTTGTGTTAAATATTTAGTATGAGAGAGTGGCCCTGGGTGAATATTTCATGCCTGCCTTTATTGTCAATCAATGTGAAGAAAGCTACATCCACTGTGGATTTTCAAATCCCAAACCCCAAAGAAAAGGATTGGAATGAGAGCCATGTATCTTCTATGTCAGGGCCCTTTGGCTTAGTGGCTCAGCCTCAGCTAGTGGGCTGAAAAGAAGCCTAGTGTAGGGGTCCAGATAGAATATAGTGGGGGGACTAGGTTTGGGGTTCTTATCCTTGGATGATTTTGGGGACTGTAAGGTGGGAGTGGGGCCAGGTATGGGTCTCCAGAAGAGACTAGCCAGACAGCAGAAAGGAGCGGTGGATGCTGTAGCATCAGGGGAGACCCAGGGGCCACTCCCTAGTCAAAGCCCCCAGCCTCTGTCCCTGGGGCTGTGACCAGATCTTAGTGCCTCCTTCCTATTTCTCAGTCCTGCCCTGCCCTCCTCCAAGTCTGTCAGCCTCCTGGGTAGCTGTAGCCCAAGCAGTAGGCTCAGTGATTCTGCATCCCCAACCCCTTGCCTTCCATCCCTTTGAGCACCACAGGACACATCTGGGCATCTGAAAATCACTTTATTGAGAGGTTCTGGACTGGGTCCAAGGGGCCAAAAGCAACCGGCATGAGCTGAAAGCAACCTTGGGTCCAAAGAGGAGCTGCCAGGGCACGATTTGTTTGGGAAGGAGGGGAAGAACTGAAGCCCCCAAGGGCTCAGCCCAATGCACACTCAGGGAAAACAAAAAATAGCCCAAACTCTCTTTACACCCATAACCCTTAGTTAAAATTAGTTTCCACTTAAAGAAATTAGATTGGATTTGTCTTGATGAAACATGATGAAGTGCTGCAGCTCCCAAACCAGATAGGGAGGACACAAAAAATTGTAGCTTGTCTCCATATGTAAACCCTAAAATCCATTCCTCCTCAGCGCTCCTGCCTCCTCAAACTTGCTCAGCATTTAGAGTGACACCTGGGTGGAGTCTGCCTCCATCATGGGTCCCAATCTCAGGGCGGTTCTGGAATACTCAGGGATAGGTCTCAGGTGCCTCCCTACCCACTCAATGCTGGGCGCTGCTTCTTTAGTTCTGGTCAGATCTTAAACCGAAGCAAAGAATAACTAGATTGGGGCTTTGCTGAAGTGTGAGGCTTCTCTGTTGTGTTTCCTTTTTCCTCTAGCCCTTTTTATAGGGTGAGCTGGGGCCAGCATTTTTAATTATAATAGTGGGGAACTATGGACTGTGGCTTTTAATGGGGTTCACACTGACCTCACTAAACTCAAGTTTATTGAAGGCAATACGCTCCCCAAACAGTGATAGGAACCAGCAAGAGGGAAGCGAGAGGTACCCCTATCCTTGCAGAAGTGTGGATGAGGGCTCAAGTCGCAGCTCCCACTTTCTCCACTTCCACCCAAGGCTCTGCTTCCTTCCCCCTCCTGGCCCTCCAGGGTGATGTGGGGCCCAGTCCCCCAAGGCAGATTCAGCACAGCCAGGGCTGAGGTGGGGGTAGGGGCTGCTTCCTGTGAGGAGACAGCTGCTGGCCTGAGCACTTGAATTTGACCACCAAAGTTTATTCCCGGGCCACCATAAAAGTGAGCCAGGCGGCAACAAGGTGCTGCTGGCGGCCCTATTTCCTTGAAACAAAAAAGAAAGGCAAGAAAGAATATCAAAGAGTTGATGTCTAGGAAACGCTGGGGTTTCCCAACAGAGACTTCTGGAAAGTAATATTCCTCCTCTTAAAAGTAAGGCATGAAGTTTAAATGTTCTCTAGTGTTGGTATGGCTTAGTTTTTCAACAAATCAAAAAAACCCCAGCAACTGTCAGTTGCTGCTAGGGTCAAGGAAAGAAGGCCCTGGCCACTGAGGTCAGCCAGGCATTTACTGGCAAAAATGCCCATGGTCTGGAGTAGCCTCCCTGCCCAGCCCTGGGTCCAGGCTACCTGGAAGCTTCAGCTGAGATGCTTGTCCCAGGCTGCACCCTCTCAGCCTGTGGATTCTGGCCAGAGCATCAATGCCTCCCCACACAGGACCCATCCCCGGCCCCCAACCCCTTCCTTGTCAAGCCCGCTCCAGGTGGCTTATTTGTACCTTATCTGGTGGACGCCTGTGGCCTCTCCATCTTCTTTGAGTCCTGGCCTTCACCTGAAATTCTCTGCAGCAGGGCCATCCGGCCCTCCCCACTGGCTCTTGGTGTCCTCAGTTAGCGCCACCAGCCAGCCTGGCCGCTAGCAGGCGGCTGCGGTCTGGGCAGCTATCCCGGTAGCCTGACCAAAGCTAAGGCAGACTCCAGCACCCTTCCCTCCCACACACGGACAACAGGGGCAGCTTCAGAAGGGGACAGTGTCTCCTAAATTCTGCCCTGGGCAGCTCCCAGAGCAAACTCCCGCACACAGAGTTAGGGCCTCCTGTTAGCTTGTCTACCTCCTCCCACTGCTCTGGGTTCTAGAGAGCAGATCGTGGTAGGGAAAGGAGCCCATCCCACAGACCATGAACTGGGGAGGAAAATGCTGAAAGGAGAAATGGGGCCACATGTGCTCCAATGGGCTTGGATTATAAATTCAGCCTGTGTGGAGTCAATAAAAAGATAAGCGGAGAGAGTCCCACGCATGGACAACCTCATTTGTTCACAGGCTGGGCCAGCAAGGAGCCTTCATTAGAAATTGGCTTTCACCTTCTTGCCTATATTTCTCTCCCTTACAGTAATATCACTGCCTGCAATAATCCCTTTAGTATGCTTTGGGATTTTCAGGTCAGTGGTTTATCTTGCACCCAGGACACCCCAGCCCCAGCCAGGGAGCAAGATCCTGGGACTGCTAGTTCCTGGCTTCTACCTCTTCTCAGACTTGGCCATTGCCCCAAGCCTGAGTCCCCAAGTCAGGCCACCTAAGCTGGTGGATGCTGCTCAGAGGTTCCTGGGACCTATGGAGGGGGTAGTGGGGAGGGAGAAGGACAACTCCTTTGCCCCCACAGGCCCCACCCAGCTTCCTCTGTGGAGAGATTGTCCCAGGAGGGTAGCAACCCGACCCTATTTCTTCCCATAAAAAGCCCTATTTTACGAGCCGGTTTCACTGGCCCCCTCACCAAATGTTCCAAAATGAAGGAAATGTCTTAAAAGCAGTCTGGAAATGGAGCCGCTGCTATTGGGCTTTAGTTTCCTAAGCCAGTTGTAGTGGCACAGAAAATACCTTTTCTGGGCGGGATTGCCCTGTTGGGCCACCCAGATCTCCTGCCTCACCGCAGAGCTGAGGCAGGTTGACTGGGGCCCTGATTCTCTGGCTTTAGCTCCTACTTTAAGGCTCGGACCTAGTCCTCCTGATCAAAGTGAGCTCGCGGCATTTTTATGAGATCAACTTCAGTGACTCTTTATTAGCGATCAGATGCCTGGGTCGAAAATGCAAAAGGAAACAAACAGCTAATCAATCCAAAAAGGAAAAGGAAAAAAAGAGAGAGGTGGGAAGGCATGGGGTGAAAAAATTCAGGTGACACAAAGCAAAAAGATTCCAGTCACCAAAAACAAAAACAAAAAAAGATCTTTTGCCCCCAGCAAGAATCGTTTGTTTGGGATCTGTTCCAGCCTCCAGGCCCTGCCTTCTGCCTGCACATTCGGCCCTGATTTCCGGAACCTGGAAGCCTAGGCAGGCAGTGGGGAACTCTGACTCGCCTGTGCTCTGAAGCTTGATCCGAAAGCTTCCACAGTGAGGACTGCTGTGTGGGGTGAGTGTGGTGGCCTATGCCTTCTTGCCCCAGCAGGGAAGGTGCCTTCTGCTCAGGATTTACAAGTCTCCCCCATTTTGTTGCTTTCCTCTCTGCGGGCTCAGTGGCTTTCTCCTCACTACAGTCAGAAGTTGAGTTACAGGAAGATTCGCCAGAGATTTATCGCCTGGCCCCAAACTTGGAGAGCCTCGTTGTCATAAACAGCCGTCTATTGTCTAGACTTTTATCTCCGGGTATGGATCGTGCATTAGCGAGGCTCAGGAGACATGGGGCTGGCTCTGTGGGGTGTTTGTGCAGCCGGTGTCTGCCCCCAGGCCCCAGGGGTTTCTTTGGGTCAGTTTATGAGAGTGTACACATTTGTGTATGCTCTTGAAGCTGAGCAGGTACGCCTGAGTGTTCACGAGTGGAGGCCCAAGGTAGGGAAGTCTCTTTTTCTCTGTGTCTGGGAACATTCCGGTGCGTGTACTTGTGTGTTGGGTGAGAATTTGTCATGGTATGCTTTGTTTCTGGGGCATTTTAAGTGTTCCTGCCTGGGCTTTTTCGGGTTTTATTAACTTGCATCTGCTTGGCCTGTTTATGTCCCTTCCAAGCAGATCATCTGGTGTTTTTCAATATTAGACTGCATTGTGTGTATTTGGCTTCTCTGAGGAAATGGTTTTGGGTGATACCTTCCCAGGCTTACTCCCTCAGATTCCCCCACCCACCCTGAATCACACCTCAGCCTCTGCCTTCACCAGGTTGTCTGACACGGCCCCACTCTCTGCAAGTCCCTAAATCTCCAAAGTGCCTGCCAATTTTATGTCACAGACATGAAGCACATTTTTGCAGGGTGAAGTCTGGCTATCTCTATCTTTCCCACACTAGGGGGAAGCGTCCAGCTCATAAACCACCTCACTAACTGGGGCTCCCCTTCCCAGACCGAGGGGACATAAGAAAGGGCTTCCCCAGTCCATTTCAACTGTTTAAAATACTATCCACGGAACTCTAGATACTGCCAAAGAGAGCCTGCTGTTCCCTCCCTGGGTCTTCCTGGCTACCCCTCCAGCCCCTTGAGCCCAGGCATTTTGTAACATAAGTGACACTTTGCCCAGATTAAACTTCTATGGCAGAGACACTTATCACCTTAGATCTTGGGGTCAGAGTTGCTTTGAAAGCCAGGATCATTTAACATCACCAGAAATAATCAAATCCTCCCCCTTTGTTTTTTATGATGAGAACACAGGGTAAGAGAGCACCAGGCACTGAGGCCTTGGAGCTCCACCAACCAATACCCCTGCTCTTGGCGTCTCCCACCCGGGACTTAGATCCTCAGGTTCCTAATATCCGGGAGGTGCTCTCAATCAGAAAGGTAAAGTGAGGGGTGGGGGCAGATCCCAGAGGCCATTTTTCCAGTTAAGGAGGGTGGAGGTGACAACAATTAGAGGCTTTTGGAGCATCAGATTGACCCAGAATTCCCCATCATTGTTTTCTGTGCATCTTTCCCTTCCCTTGCCATTAGAATTTCAATTTAAAAAGCAATGATCAGACCTTAAAATGAGCCCAGAGGAGGCGAAAACGAGCTGTGAGGTCCAGGAAAAAGGTAAGTCCTCCGCAGATATCCCCACACCAATTAATATTCTTTCCTTCTTTCTCTCTGTTCATCCCCAGCGCTACCCTGGAGGAAAAGGATCAAGAATCTCAGTTCAGGATCCTTCCTCCCTGAGCCTTCGAGCTAAGCCCACTGCCCACCGCCAAAGGCTGCCCCGGCAGATCCGGGGCTCTTTCGGTCTCGCCGGCCGGCTGCGGCGCCGCCTTACGCTCCCGGTCTCCCTGTCTCCCTCCATTCTTGCGTCACCCCTCCCCTAGACCAACAAATATCCAATACATTTGTTTCTCCTCACCCCAGGCCTCCGCGCAGCCCGCTCAGCGCTCGGGGATCGCTGCCCCCGCACCGGGTCCTTACGCGCTTTGCTTCCAGTCCCACCGACTACAGCCTCTTTCTTTGCTAGCTGCCCGGGTAAAACGCTTCTGTCGCATTTTCCTGCTTCTCTCCCTTTCTTTCCGCCTCTGGATCTGAGGAATAAATAAAACAAAGTCTCCTACGGCACCAGCCCTCCCCACCCCTGCTGCCTCACTTCTCCTCCTTACCGAGTGTACCGCCTTGTTTTCTGAAGGAAACCGTAACATTCAGACATTTAAGATGTAAATGAACTTTTCTTTATGACGTTTAATTTTCTCTCCAATTCTTAGGTCCTGCTCCGCTTCGCAGTGGAATGGAATGGATTTAGAAGCCTGCAGTAGGGGAGTGGGGAGTGGAGAGAGGGAGCCCAGAGTTACAGACAGCGGCGAGAGATACAGAAGACCGGGAGATACAGAGAAAAAGAGAGGCGGGGGAGGGGAGGAGGAGGAAGGAGGGAGGGAAGGGTTCCCAGCTGGCGAGGAGCGGAGCCAGAGAGAGAAAAAGAGAGAAAAGTTTCCCAAAGTCTTCATTAGTTGATTTCCCTGTCCGCCGCTTTCCCCGGCCGGCTCACCCCCAAAAAAGAAAGGAGGGGCGTCTTTATTTTTTTTAAGGCCCCAAAGAGTCCGATGTTTACAAGACCAGAAATGCCACGGCCGCGTCCTGGCAGAGAAAAGGCTGAAATGGAGGACCGGCGCCTTCCTTATAAGGTACGATGCTAACTTGACCTTCACTTTGTCATGGCGCCCCCGCCCACCCAGACTGCTGCAGGCGGCCGGGCGAGGGAAAGCAATCGCCGACCCTTGCTTCTGCCTCCCTCCCGCCTCTTTTTATCTTTCAATCTTTTTCTCTCGTCTTTCTTATTTTCATTTCCCTCCTTCTGTCTTTTTCTTCGTCTTTTTTCTGTCTTTTCCTTTTCGTTTCCTTCCTTTCTTCTTTTTCTCCTCCTGTTCTTCCTGCCCCCTTTCTTTCACTCATTTCTTTTACCCTTGCCGGCTGGTTTCACAGCTTCCCTGAGTTCTCTCTTGCCTTGTTCTCAGGCACTTCCTTGATCTCTTTCTCTCTCTCCCAGCCTTCTGGTCCCTTCTGGTCTCAAATCCCGGAAACAACAACAACAAAAATATTTTCAGTCCTTCCTGCATCCCTACTCTGAACTGACCTTCACAGCCCCAGCCTGACTTTTGCCCCACCCAGGTGTTCCTGGGGGTAAGGGGGAAGGCCAATTTACGGTCAAAAGAGGCTTCACTTTGGGACCAGTGCCCACTTGGGGATGATAATGAAATTGGTTTGGATAAGACTCTGTCTTCCTCACATTGGCCCCACCTGCAAAGTCTCTGTGATCCTAGTGGCCTGGGACTGAGAGCAAAGCCTCAGGCTGTGGGGGCATGGGGAAAGCAGATCCCACAGCTCCTGAAACTATGGGGAAGGGAGCAGACTTCAAGTACCCAATTGTGATTCACCCTTCTCTGGCTTTCAGCCCCTAAAATCTTAGAGTTTTCCCTTAAGACATCTGAGGAGGAGATGTAGAGAACTAGGGATTTATAGAGATTAACGCATATGTAAAAATAAGATAGGGAAAGACTATAAGGGCCTCTCCATCTTGTCTCTTGCTGCCTCCCAGGGTCCAGCAGAGACTCCGACATTAACTCTAATCATAACTTGTGTGGCTATAAAATAATATTATTGACACCCCTATAATTATCTATTATCCCCTTACTTGTAATGATTACAATACTACAGGAGGCATGTCTATGCTGACAAAGTAAAGCCAAGCAAATATCCTGGAAAATGAAACCAGATCAGGGGCATTCAAACTCGATCTCTTGTGCGTTCTTGAGTATGTTCCAAAATCTATAAGCTCCTGCCTAGGGTCTCCTTGATTTAGGAGTAGCCATTTTGTGGGGCTTAGGGTGATATCGGGAGACCCTACCATCTCCTCTTCCTCTACACCCCTGGCCCCTCCTCCTCTGCACAGACATCAGAGAGGGTCAGACAATAAAAGAGAAATGCTTTCTCTCTCACCCCCTACAATTATCCGAATAATTGCATGAATTCTTCCTGGAATACCACTGCGTAGTCAGGGTCAGAATTTCAGCAGGAAGTGCAGGGGACAGAATTCAAATGGGGGAAGCTGAGAGAGTCCTGCGTTCTTACATTCCCAGACTTTATAGTTCTGTCTAGTGTTACATTGTTTCTTCAGGCAAAGATCTTTGTTCGCCTTCAGTCATATTTCTCCCTTCCCCCTCCCTTTCTTTCTCTTTCCCTTCCCCCCTTTTTGAGTCCCTTTAAAGGAGACTCAGATCATCTTCTGCTCTTAATGGATGACTATAAAAGTAAAATTAATTCCCCCCTGCCCTTTAATATCAATATCTCTCCGTTAAGTATGCACATTGGTGAGAATAAACAGAATTAAGTGCTGCAACCCAAACCAGCAATTACACCCAAGGTGTTTTTTTTTTTTTTTTTTTTTTTTTAAATTTTATTTTCATTGGGTCTCGCTTATCTGGGGGTGTTCACTCTGGCAAGAGATAACCACGGGGTATTTTTTTTTTTTTAAACAAGTTCACTGGGGCCTGAGCCAGCACCGACCTGGTAGAAAAAGCAACCACGAAGCTAGAGAGAGAGCCAGAGGAGGGAAGAGAGCACCAGACCAAGGTGAAAGCGAACCACGCAGAGAAATACAGGCAAGGGAGCAAGGCGGCAGTTCCCGGAACAAACGTGGCAGAGGGCAAGACAGGCACTCACAGACAGAGGTTTATGTATTTTTATTTTTTTTAAATCTGATTTGGCGTTCCATGAGGAAAAGGGAAAATCTGGGGAACAGGAGTACAGAGAGAATTATCCGGGTCCTAGCTTGCCACATGAACGCCCAGAAGGAGAGAACGCTGGAAAAACCTGAGCGGGTGCCCGGGCAGCACCCGGCTCCGGTCAGCCGCTGCCCCACACGGTGCCGGGATGGGCCCACCAACTCCCCCCTCGCGGCCACCCGGGCTTCCTTGCTCTTCTTATCATCTCCATCTTTATGACGAGGCTTGTTAACAAGACCAGCGAGCTGGCCACGCACATCTATCTCAACCGCGCCCGCTCAGCCGAGCAGCGGCCGGCGGGGGGACTGGGAGGCGCTAATTAATTGATTCCTTTGGACTGTAAAATATGGCGGCGTCTACACGGAATCCATGGACTCATAAACAATATCTCTGTTGGGCGTGAGTGCACTGTCTCTCAAAGAATTTTTCCATAGGCATGTGTCAGAGGGTTCTGGATTTTTAGTTGCTAAGGAAAAACCCAAATGGGACTAATTTTAGGAGGCCCAAACAGAGTTTGTTCAGTGCCAGAAAATGCTTCCCCAAAGGGGTTGGGGGTGTTTTGTTGGAAAAATCCTTGGGTTATAGGAAAGCCTTTCCATACTACTTGTGTAGACCCAGCCCAGTTTAATAATTACAAGGAAGCGAAGGGGTTGTGTAGGCCGGAAGCCTTTCTGTCCCGGCTGGATGCAGGGGACTTGAGCTGCTCCGGGATTTGAGAGGAATATAGAAGCAGAGGTCCAGCCTTTGCTTCATGCTGCCTCCTAAAGATTCAAAAACAAATTTTTAAAAGTGAAACCAGCCCTAGCCTTCGGAAGCTCTTGAAGTCTCAGCACCCACCCAGGAATCCACCTGCCTGTTACACACCTCTCCAAGCCACAGTGGCACCGCTTTTCTAACTGGCAGCACAGAGCAACTCTATAATATGCTTATATTAGGTCTAGAAGAATGCATCTTGAGACACGTGGGTAACCTAATTATATAATGCTATTTCCATACAGGAGTGATTATGCAGTGGGACCCTGTTGCAAACGGGACTTTGCACTCTAAATATAGACCCCAGCTTGGGACAAAAGTTGCAACAGATAAATAGACATAAGGGAACACTTAAATAAGTAATGCATGTAGACATAGAAGGGGTATTTAAAAGACAGACATAATAGAAGCACAGAAGAACAGAAAAAAGACTCAGCAGATGGAGATTACCATTCCCAAAGCCTGAACTTCCTCCTGCTATTAAGATTGCTAGAGAATTGTGTCTTATGAACAGTTCATGAACCCAGAAGAATGCAATTTCAATGTATTTAGTCCACACACAGTATGTATATAAACACAACTCACAGAATATATTTTCCATACATTGGGTAGGTATGCACTTTGTGTATATATAATAATGTATTTTCCATGCAGTTTTAAAATGTAGATATATTAATATCTGGATGCATTTTCTATGCACTGGTTTTATATGCCTTATGGAGTATATACTCACATGTAGCTAAATAGACTCAGGACTGCACATTCCTTGTGTAGGATGTGTGTGTGTGGTGGTTATATGTGTAAATAAAGTTTTACATGTGGTGAATATACTTGCTGTATGTAATCTTCCCCCAGTAGGTTACTTTCACATACAGTAGATAAAAGTGCCTCTGTGTGTATATTTTATTTTTCTATGCCAACAATGTACCCATAATAGAGATATCTGTGCATTTTAGACTGTGTTTCAATTTATTGGCAGCACTATGACCAGGTGTGTGTTTATGGAACATCTTTTCCATGCTCTGCATGTGGACGATGCACCTTTTGCAGAGAGCTTCCCAAACAAGGGCTGTTGGTGGGTTCAATCCTCACCGACCTGTCTTTGAAGGAAGTTCTCCACTCTGGGCCAGGTAAACTGACAAAGTGAAGACTTGCCTCCTAAGCGGCTCTGGCTGGAAGAGGAGAAATCACCTGCTGGCAACGGGCTGGTTTAGATTGGCTAAAGGTCCAGCTATGTTTGGTCTTGTCGAGGCCAGTTTCTTGGCTCCTATGCCAGTCTCCAGAGGGCGGCCCGGGTCTTAGGAACCTCCGGGGCAGAGCCTCTAGCGATGAGAAGCCGGGCAGGAGGGCGGGCAGCCGCTATGGGGACACCGAGTCCCGGCAGAAGGAAGGAGCTTAGGATAAAGGTCTAGTTCCCGCAGCCCGGCCAGCGCCTCAGACTCCGGCCGCTCTTGGAGGTCTCTCACACTCACAGGGCGTCCCCCCTGGCCTAGGGTGCTCAGGGACGAGCGACTGGACAGGTCCGGGTCTCGGCGAGGCAGTCTCCACAGCTCTGGCCAGCAGGGGTCATCTCGTCCTTCGCGGGGGCACAGCAGCCCTCCAGAGGAGACCAGAGCTGCCGGCGCTGTCGGGCGCGGGAGCTGCTCGGGTCCGCCGGGGCTGTGGGCGCGCCGGGTTTCCTCTCCCTGGACCCTGGAGAGGACCGCAGCCGGGACCACGACGATCGGGGAATTGGATCAAGGTCTCACAGCTTTCTCCACAGGGCCGGGATGCTGAGCACTCCAGGCGCGAGTCAGGGAGTGGCCCAGGCGCCCGCGTCGTCCACCAGTGGCCAGCGCGTCTTTGTTTCGGGGCCTCGGCTAGAGTGGCAACGGCGCGCACCGCGCAAGGCTGCAGCGCGGAGCAGAGCGCGAAGCTGGGGAGTCCAGCAGCAGCTGGCGCGGGCCACGGCCTCTCCGCGGAAAACCGGCAGCGCCTTCTCGACCGACGCACACGCAGAAGGGCGGCGGTTCGGACCACAGGCTGGGCATAGGCGCGCTGTGGAATCGCGGCCTGCCTTCCACCTCCAGCTGAATTACACCGGAACCTTCCGCGCCTCCAGGTGCAGGGCAGGGAGGACTGGCGGCTCTAGAGTGCGTTTCTCGCGTGGTCTGGGGCCGAAAAACCGCTACTGCTTTCCTGGATATAGCAGGGAGGGTGGGCAGGGGCTCTGGCCTGGCCGGAACCAAAAGTCCCCGGAGTTTGCCTTGTTCGCGGACCGGAGCCAGCGGTCCCTGCTCAGCTCTGGGTCTCAGCCATCGATCGCGCCGGATTTCCGGCTACATTAGCATCCACAGAACCCAGACTGCCAGACCCATCTCCTGCCGGCTCGATAGCGGCTTAGTGGCCTTAAATACTCAGTTTCGTCTGTGCACGTCAGAGTGGAGCAGAATGACTGCGACAATAACCAGGTTCAAATACGGAACTCACTCGGGCAATATAAGCTTATACGCGCGCAACAGCAGAATTATTGTCTACCTAAATTATCTGGATATTTCTTCCCTTTTCTTGCTCCTCAAAACCCGGCGAGAGACACGGAGTGCTTTGTCTTAAAGTTAGTAGAGTAAATTGTAGTTTAGGGGCTTAAACTGGACAAACAGTTGTAACATAGAGCAAATCCTCACCCAGATGGAGAGCTCAGCTGCGCCCTAAGTGTTGGGATCGCGGTTCCAACCATGACCTCCTCTTTGGCCGGGAGACCCAAAGATTTGTTTTTCAGTCATAAGGAGGAGGCAACATCATTCTCTGGCAACATCCCCAGTGTTTGCGTTGAGTCTCTGGACCTGCAGAGATACCACCCAACTAGGTGCCTTCTCTCTCAAATTGGAGTGTCTCTGGGAATAAATTAAAGGCCCGTTATTTGCTGCCTTCCTAAATCCCTCTTTTTCTTTTGCCAGAGATGTCCTTATTGTTGATCCTTCCTGTGTAGACACATCATAAGAGTCAGATATTCTTTTGCCTGGATTTCCTGGGATTCAGACTCCTCCTACCCTCCTGTATCCAGACCCGGGCTCAACCACCAGGCCCCTCCCCCAGCTCATGGCTGCCCAAGCTACCCGTCTTCGGTGGATGCTGCACTCTGTGGGGCATTTTTATGAGCACCCTAAGGCTTTGGGTCTCCTTCCTGTCCATACCCCTCAGCTTTGCAAAACAACTGGGGATTAGGGGTAAAAAAGAGAATGGTATTTGATCTACATTCGCTAGTTTCTCTAATTATAGGAATAAAGAAAGGGAAGGAAAGAGAGAAAGAGAGATTTCAGGGCAGGAGGTGTGTCTCAGAGGCTGGACTTGGTGGGGGCTCCTAGAATTCCGGTACAGGCTCAGGAGGGTGAACGAGGCATTTGGAGGAGACTCCTTTGATAGGAGCCATACCGTTAGAAAAGGGGTGAGGGGAGGGAAGAGGCAAAAGGGTGAGAAAGAGAGAGGGCATTTCTTACCGAAGGCAGGGGTAGGTGGAGGTGCAGAGGGTTCGTGGGCACATCTGGACTCTACTACTGGCCTGGGCCTCTGACATGGCCTGGAGAGAGTTGCTGGCTTCAAAAGGTGGAGCCTATTTTGCCAGTTCCAAGGGATCTTTAGCCCCCTCTCAACATCTTGCAATACACAGTGTCATCTCAGAGTGAAGCCACAGGATTAAGATCATAGGGTTGAAGCTCTAGGCCCACCAACCCCCCTCCATCTCAGCCCCTGGATTACGGGTTACTCTCACTGCCACAGTATCCAGCTCAGATCACCAGTGCCCCTATCCCAGCTTCTATTTGTCAAGTTCCTGCAGCACAGACCTCCTTTTCTGAAGCTGGTTTCAACCTCCTTTAGGCTGTCCACATTATTTTTATGGCCCCATGACTCCTCAAAGCTCCTTCTCCTCCCCCAAGTCTACTACCGCCCAGTTTTCTCTCTGCTATAACTGCTTGGGACTGGAGATGGTAGCTCATCAACAGATCTTGGTTGCTTATACATTTTTTGTTGCCCCTGCAACCACTCTTCCTGTGTTATTATTATACATTTATTATTTTTATTATTCACCTGAGCTGGAGAAAATAGAGTGGAGAACAGCTAGAAGGCTGGGACTCCCATTATTTTGGGGTAGAACTTTTGTTTTGAAAAAAATCACATAATCATAATTCATGTTTTAATTATTATTATTATCAATATTAATATGATGAAGCAACTCTGTACAAGGACTATATAAAGGGAAAACGTGCTAAAGACAGATGTTTGAATAGAAGAGTACACTACAGAGAGCTGGGGAGGCAGCTAGGGGAAGGGCAACTATCCACGAGGACTACACTAGGTACCAGCGACAGACACAGAGAACAAGACACAGATTGACAGAGAAGCTCACAGAAATCAAGTTTAAAGCACATGGAAAGAGAATATTGCATATCTTTGTCCCCTCACTCCTTTTGGAGTGTTCTGGTCTCTCTTCTCTATTAGGTTGGGAATCAGGTTAGTTTGGAGTGGTAGAGCTCAAATCCAGCACCCTAGAGCCCAGAGGTCACAGGAAGGGCTGCATAAAAGGGGTACAGTGGGTGACCAGGAAAGGTGGGGAATGCTTCATGCCCAGGGGAAGCCCACAGGAGACTGCAGACAGCTGGAGTGGTGGTAATTTGGGGGAACTTGTACATGGGTGAAACAAGTATGTGTGGCTGGGAAATTGTCAGGTGTCAGATATCTAGCGGGGGATGAAGGCATGTGATTGTATCTCCACTCTGCTGGGCCATGTGGGGACTATGAGGCTGCCTGCTTGCAAGTGCACTAGGGAGGGTGGGGTGGGCCCAGTGCTGTGCTGGGCTCAGCTGTGTGTATATGTTTGCCTTTGCCTCTGCCTGTACAGAAGCTCTGTGCTGGTGGGAGAGTAAAAAGCTCGGTGGATTGCCCTTGGAGAGTTTGTTAGAGGAGACTCTCCCCATATGGGAAACCCTCCAAGTCAGCAGGCCAGTTTCACACTGTCCAGGCTGCAGTTAATTCCCATCAGTGCCCTGCTTCTCACCCCTCTTTCTCCTGGAAAGGGCGGGACAGCAGATGGGAGGCTGGGGGACACTTGGAGAGAAGGATAAAAATGAAGTGCAGAAAGGTTGATGGTTCTCTCACTGCTCCTTTCTCTGAAGCCAGCCCAGCATCTACTGGACTGGGGCTGGGGTCTGAAGGAGTCTGGATGAAAGGCCTTCCCACTCAGAGAAGCCATTCTCAGACCTCCAATGGGTTCTAGGGCTGTGCCCCTCCCTCTGCTCTGGTCCATGTGCTAGGTTGTGGAGGTTTGCGGGCCAGGAGGCAGAGGCAGCCAGTCTGAAGACAAAGGGCAATGTTGGGGGGGTGGGCGGGGAAGAGAAGGGAGTTGGGTGGGGGGCTGCAGCGCCCCCCTCCTTCATTATCACCAGCCTGGGAAACTGGGGCTGAGTGGGGCCTCAATGACTGGTAGCCCCTTTAAGGGCGAATTCTCCTCCCGCCTCATAAATTACTCTGGTCCAGCCTCCAGCGGCCATGACCATGAACGCCAGCCGGGAAGGGAGAATCAGAGGCCTCCGCTGTGGCTGCCAGAAACTCGCCCGGCCAATCAGTGTGGTGCTCTGTAGCCCCATCTACAGCCTCTTGGACTTTCTTTCTGCAGAGCCAGGTGGGGTGGCTACTGAACCTGAGGCTGTGTCCTCTGGGCTCTCAGGTCCCTGCTTGCTGCATCAGGCCCGCAGCCGCCACAGGCAAGGAAAGAGTGGATGGCAGCACACCTGTGAACAGATGTTCACCTGGTGCGGGCAGGAGGCTCAGGAGAGGGCTGTCCTAGAGGGAACATGAGGCTGATAGTCCTTGTCCACAGCCCAGCCAGCCAAACGCCCAAGCTTCAGCCCACTGGATGTCCTGGGGAACCCAGACCCAAGCAGGCTCCGGGTCTTGCTGATCATTTTCTCACAAACCACACTTCCTCCTTGATTCCCCACTTCCTCCAGCCCTGCCAGAGCCACTTGACCCCCTCAGCTCTCTCTGCTGACCCTCCACCCTCCTCTCTACTCCCAGCCTCTTCTAACCCCACTGACTGTGAGGTCGGGGTGCCTTGGTTCCACTGGCCCTGCTGTCTGCTCCTGCAGGCAAAGAGAATTAAGACCATGGAAGGGAAGTAGAGGAAGGGGACATCTGGGCCGCGGCTTCTCCAGATCCCCAGCGGAGGTGCAGCGCCCCAGTCCCGCCTCAAATAAACCAGCCCGTAGCACCTCAGCCTTCCTGGCCCTGCCAACCGCGGGCAGCTGCGGGCTTCGGCTCTCCCCGGCTAGGTTTCTTCCCTTCTCTCTGGGACCTGGCAGGGTGTTTTGGGTGTGTATGGGAGGGAACCACGAACAAAACAGACAAGAGGATGTCCAGGGAGGGCCTGCCAGAGACGTCTGGCGTTCTAAGCGGGGACTGTGTTCTAGGCGGCCCCCTCTTTTGCTCTTTGCCAAGGACAGGCTCAGTCTGGGGCTGGCGCCCGTGTCCTGCCCGCTAAAAGAAGGAGAGAGCTTGCTCCCTCAACAGAAGTCTTTTCTTTTTCATTCTCCGGTTCTGAAACCAGATCTTGACCTGCTGGTCACTAAGATTCAAGCGGTCTGAGAGTTCCCTCCGGCGCTGGCGTGTGATGAACTCGTTGACCAGAAACTCGCCCTCCAGCTCTGCCAGTTGCAACTTCGAATAGGGCTTGCGCTTCTTCCGAGAGCGGCTGTGGATCGGGTACCAGGGCGCGCCTGGGTGGAGATGAATGGCAGGGGTTGGCCAGAGGATCAAAGGGTGACCAGTCCAGTGCCCTCGGCCCTTCCCCAGACCCTTTCACCTTGGCCTCACGCCTGGACTCCAGGCCCTTTCTCTGCCTTCTGTGTGCCGCCAGTCATGTGAATCCCCTCTTCTACCCAGACCCCCATCCCCACCAACTCCCCCACCTTCTTTACTCTTTTTTTCTTTCATTCCTTGCCCTTACCTCCTCAACCCTACCTCCTGCTGCAGTATTCATGACCCTTCTATGTCCCTGCCCCTTCTTTCTCCCCAAACCTCTCCCCAATTTTCTTCTTCCCTATTTCCTGGTCCATTCCTCTCACATCCTTCAGCATTGGATCCCGGATCAGTTAGAACAGACATGGGCGAGTGGCAGAGTAAATTTGTCCACTGGCATTTCTTTTGAAATGTAAGTAACGGGGGTCTGTGGGAAGGTGGAGGGAGAGGCGCCTGGGAGAACTAGAGCCAGGCTTTCTGTCCCTACCTCCTCACCCCCAGGCCTGGGGAGTCCCCGTCAGGATCCCCTAACTCCGGAATCCCTGCCGCCTCCAGCCGCGGGCGGACGAAAAAGGAACTCTCTCTAGTTATTTTATGGGGGTATTTACATGTTTATAGGCTCCCCCCACCCGCACTTCATTTTAAAAGAAGCTCTTCCTCGCCACACATTCTGTCACCCCAGGCGTCCCTAGCTCAGTCGTGCCCTGCCCGCCCTGGTAAGATGTCGGGTTTGAATCCGCCGCGTGAGTGGCCGGGGTCCTTACCGCTGGCCGAGAGCCCGCCGCCGGGGTTCAACGGCGATACCAAGCTGCCGGGGTCGCCTGCGCCGGCGCCCTTGTTGCCCTCGTTGAGCAGGGACGAACTGGAGTCGGATTCCAGCGACTGGCAGGAGGGCGGGTCGTGCGGGGGTCCTGCGCCGCCGTCGCCACCGCCACCGCCCGCCGCGTAGTCGTACTTGAAGCCGAGCGCAGGCGGCCCCGACGGCTCCAGCGGGAGCAGCGCTGCCCCGGGCCCGGCTCCCGGGTCGCGCCCGCGCTCCTCACGCTTCAGGCCCCCGCCGCCACCCTCGGCGCACGGCTCGCGGTAGTAACCCTTGCTGTCCTCCACGCGCGCCAGCTCGCACGTGCGGCCGAAGGGAGGATTGAGAGACACTGGGCTGCCGAGGTAGGGCTGCGGGTAGCCATTGCACGGCTCCGCCGACGGCCAGGGCAGGGAGCATACGTTGTCGCGGCGTGGGTAGGACAGCGAAGGAAGCCCGGGAAGCTGCGCCCCGGACGCGCGGAAGTTGGGAAAGTAGAAGGTGTCTCCCGTGTGGATGTTTACCAGAGGCCCCACAAACCCGGGATTCAGGAGATTATGCTCGCCCATTTCCGCGGGGCCCGACCGGCAGCTTCTACTTTATTGCTATCTGACATTAAACATAGTTAAACCTGCACCGGCCACCCATTGGCCGCCCCGCTCACGTGGGCGCAGCCGCCAGGGGGAGGGGTGGGGACAACGGATCCCCCCTACCATCCCGCACCAACTCCAACTTCCCCCTTCCCCAATCCTGGGGGTTAGTGGGGGAACAAAGGGCGGAGGCAGGTTTATTTGCTGAATTCTGATTTTTTTTTTTTTTTTAGATATATATATATAATCTAACGCAGAGAGTAAAGCAATTGCCCAACACGGAGCAAGAGAGAAAAAAAACATACACACACCAAAAAAATGCCCGCATATATACACCCCTATAACCTGCACCCCCCACCCCATGTATTATCTTATCACCAACAGCTGGCCAAGCACAGCCCGTCCCTCTTTAATTAGTTTCTTTATTAACTAAAACCGTTGGAATTTACAATATCTCCCCAATAAATTACTATTAGATATTGTGTCATATAAAGTTTACTGGCTGTTTAAGGAGACGGATGAACCCTTTGGCTCGGGGTTTATTTACAGTAGAGGCGAAGTGGGGGTAAGGACAGGTTTCCCTGCCGTTATCTCTCCCAGCCCCAGCTGCTGCTGCACGCTTCTTTATCAGCTCTTTATCCCCAGGAATTTGTAGAGACATTTGGAGTCTTCTTCCCCAGTACTCAAGGATAACTGATAATGCCGGGTTTTCCGCTGGAACCGGGAGCCACCCAGCCTCACACCTCCACTCACGGCTAGAGGAAGGATGCGAAAGAGAGGCAGAGAATGCAGCAAAAGGAGGTGCCTAGCTCCGCATGGACCTGCCTGCCTGCTCCTGAAAATCTGGGGGCTAGAACTACTCTTCTGGTGTCATTTCCGGGGGACCGAGGAGCTTCTGGGGGCCTCCTGGAGTCTTTGCAGCGGAAATCTTTGGACCCCCTAATAGGGCTTAACTGGCCTGACAGGGGCCTAATTCTCACTGCGGAGGAGACATCCGCACCCCAGACCCGGCCCAGCCTTCTCCTGGGACCATCAGATAGCAGTGCAGAGGCCCGCAATAGGTTGCCTCCTGAGGGGGCTGGGATTGAGGGGGAAAAACCTTGAAGAATTATCTTATTGGGGGGTGAAATTATATTTATGGTGAAAACTCAGAAGCTCCCTCCAGAGAAGGCCGAGAAGCAATGCTGGCTATTGGTGAGATAATCAACATCTGCAAAACCACAATCCGATCTCAACTAGGTCCACAGAACACAGCCAAGCGGATTAAAAAGAAAGACAAAATAAAACTCCCCCAAACCAGATGTGTCCTTTTGGTGTCTAATAGAGAAAACACTCGAATTTCCATGTGATTTTTCGAGCTCCTAACCAATGCACGGCTTAAGTAATACAGGTTTGGATAAATAGTTCAGTAAACGTCTAATACGAAAAAATACCAGAAGATTGAAAGAAAATTGGAGACAGAGAGTCGGAGAGAACGCAAAACAAACCCATTTAGGTGAAAGTTAAATATCAGAGAAAGCCTGAGAATAAGCCGAAGCTACAAAAGCAGATCCAAGCAGAGAAGATTCTCCCTTTTTTTTCCTCTCCCTCCCCTCTCTTCTCTGCAGGACGCGGCAGAGAGAAACGCAGATTCTTTGAATTCCACCGCTCCCCGGGCGATTTCATATCCCAAACCGTAGCTGCTCACTCCGACAGAAATGTGTCCCCGCGGGCGCCGCCCTGCCCGGAGCAGTTCGAAGCTCGCAGCTCGGTGCCTGCCTCTCGCCCTGCAGGGCCGGTTCCCCTTCCCCGCCCCTGCTCGCCTAGCTGCCCGGCCTGGCCTGGCCCCTCCCGCCCCCAGAAGCCGCCCCGCGTTAGGCCCACTTGTCGGAACTTAGGGCAAGCTATGGGCTACAAACCCGAAGCGGTCACCTTCGGTTAGAGCCGGTGGCGCCAAGGAATGAGCAGGAGACTCAGCCTGGATTGGCCTTTTTGTGACTAATTGATAAGGGGCTTCGAGGCTGCGGAGAGGAACATCCCTCAGCTGCAAATTCCAGGTCACAGCATCTGTAACATCTTATTTCCCCTTCTCGAGCCGTATTGATGAGCGCCATTGAAATTTCAGTTTTTAAAAAACATTTTATTTGAGGGTTATTTTGGTCATAAAGGTAAACAGGGTGTGACTTTAATATTGCTGATGATTTCAATCAGAACATCGTGCGGGCAGCTAGGTCTCCGCCCAGGCTCTCCAGGCCTCTGCGCTCAGCCGCTATTGTTGATGTGAGGGATGCCGAGCTGGACTTTGCCAAATAATCACTACCCTTTGTGGGGTGGAGTATTCTCCTCGTTCTCTTTTTCCTTCCTAGATAATTCCAATCTCCTAGAAAAGGGACCCCAAGAGGAAGATCTCAGCCTCTCCCCATTCCCTCCACCCCAGCAGGCAAATCCCAGGCCGGGAGCTCTGCTCGCTGCCCTCCGGAGCCAGGCCGCAGAGCGCGAGGAGCAGTGGCCACAGGGCGGCGGATGCAACACAGGAGAAATGAAGATTGGGTGAAGGCTTCCTTCTTCCAGACATGCGTTTCTTCTAGCCTGATTTAGTCCCATCAAAGGGGGCTATTTTCCCCAGGTTTTGGGCTCTGCGGGCAAAGAAGCACGCACAAACCCCTCTTCCTTCTCTGTAGCTGACCCTGATTCCTCTCAAGGAGAGCTGCCGACAACCACTAGCAAAATTCGCATCCCTAGTGTTCTGCTCCCTGAGACCCACTGGGAACCTAGGGGTTTTCAGGACCCTGGCAAGGACCCAGGTAATCTAAGCGTCCAGCCTTCCGGTGCACCACCGAGGCTGTTTGCGGTTAAGGAAACCCGCGACACACGCAGCCCAGGCACCCATTTTTTTAATCTGGCTCAGACAAAAATGCCGCTCCCAACCTGGGTCCCCGGGACCGGCGGGAGGCTCGGGTGAGATCCTTCAAATCTAAATCCAGCCTCGGCGAGAGCTGCTCGCGGGAAGCAGTCTGGGACTGGGTGAGGAGACTGGGAGGGACTCCAGCCGGGCTTAACCCGCCGACATTTCGCTGACCACGCGCAAAACTATAGGTGGTCGGGCCGAGGCACCCGAACCGCGGAGCGACTGGTGCGAACTCTCCCTCACATTTATCAAATCACAAGGCTAGAGCGGTGGCCTGCCTGCTGGCCCCTGGGCCACTGGCTCCCGCCGCAGCTGGCCAGGCTCGACTAAGCCTCGCTCATTAACTCAGGGTTAATTAAAGCTGAAGGCAAGGATGCGGTCCAAGGTTTTCCTTAAAGACCAAAGCAGCCTGCGTCCCTCAGCTCTTCCTCCAGCTGGATGCAACGCCGCCTCACTCACACCTTCTCTGTGCCTCCATCCCTCCTGCATCCTAGCAGCCTCCACTGCGGCTGAGCCCGGCGAAAGGAGTTAATTATAAAATCTACGCTGATTCTGGTGGCAGAGGCAACGCGGCTGCTGGAGGTTTAGGCCGCGGGGAATCGGCTGTGACCGACTGCGTTCTGGCTCTCCCGCAGACCCATGGTCGGGAGTGATTCCGCGCAGTACTGCCTTACCCATGGTCTGTCCAGAGGCCGCAGGGGCCCAGTTCAAGGTCACTGTCTAGTTTGCAGAAAGCGGTTCTGCCTTGTATGCAAATTAGGCCGGGCCTCAGCCCCGGAAGTGGTGTGAGCAGGGGTTTGGCCCGCGGAGAGAAGGGAAGATGAAAGGGGGGCTGAGTGGGAGGGCCTGCCCCCCAACCCTGTAGCCCTCTCTGTCTTGCCTCTTTGGAGCAACTTGGGTTTGGGATCTGACTTTTGTCGGGTTCAAACAAGGGTAGGGGGTAGAATAGGGAGCTCAGTCTCCTATTTCGTGGTTTCCAAGCTCCTTCAGGGATTGGAGCCCACCTGGCTCCCAGCCCTCCCTGCGGGTGCCTGGGAAGTAAGGAGCAGATTGGGAAATCCCTTCCCCAGGTGCTGCTTTCTAGGGATTTGCAGCCTGGAGGACAGAGCCCAGTCAGGCTTTTAGGCTCCGGCAAGTAGCCTGGGGCCAACGGAGCCCCTACCTCCTCCAGTTTTCCCGCGGCTTCTCTAGTCCTATGTCTCCAAAAGATCCCAGCCCGATTGCCTCTCAGAAAATGCGGGGGAGGTGAGAGCCCCCAGGCAAGGACATCTGGGAGGCCATCTCTCCACCCCAATATGAGCATCCCTAAATGGACCACCTTCCCCCGTTTTGTCTTTTCCTTCGGTGGCGCGCTAACAGTTAAGTAAGGCTGCAGCTCTGACATTTTCCCCCTCCACCAGCAGAGGATCTCCTCCACCTAGTGAATTACTGAGTGTCAGGCAAGGTGTGGGAACCAAGTTAAAAAAAAAAATCGCATCAAATGCCACACCCACAGACGCCTGCAATGCAACAGTGAGACGTCTCCACCGACCTCTAAACTGGGTCAGGGGGTGAGGACTACCCGGTGTGCCCTCGCTCCTCGGCGTCCTTTTCTGGCTTTGACCCTGTCCACTGGCCAGGCCCAGCTCTGGGGAGGAGCTGAGATCTGCTTAGGGTCTGCTCAGCACCGCTATACAACTGCTTTCCAAGCCCGGGGCCCCAGTTCCGGGCAGAGGAGGGGGGCTCGGGCAGATTGGGGTGGGAGCAACGGGCCCTGGAGGCGGTTGGGAGTGGGGAATGGACTACCAACTCCGGGGCTCGCTGGGCTGGGAGAGCGCGGACAGGAACGAGGGTCCACTTACCTTTGGAGACAGAAGAGGTTCATAAGGGTGAGGGATAGGAGTTCTCAACCTCTAGAAGCCTTCTGGATTCCCCCTCTCCAAGGCCGTGCGCCGGCCTCGCCAAGGTATCAGAGGAGGGCGGGGCGGGGGGAGGTGGATAAAGCGGCCAGCGGCAGGCGCGCGGGAGCGGAGTTGCCAGAGCATCTCTGGAGAGGCCGCCTTTTATGGGCGTTATTAGCGCCCTTGTCTAGACTGGAGACGACACCTCCTCTGTGTGTAAACAGAGGCGGCGAGCTCCCGCGGGAAGGGGGATAGCGCACCAAGGGGGCAAGCAGCCCTCCCCTTCGCTGGCCACCGGAAGATCAAGGCCTTTTCCACCCTCCCCCCGTTCCGTGCGCTCCCTGTGATGTCAAGGTCAGAAAGACCTAGTCACGGTCAAGGCTAAAAGAGGAAGAGCCTGGTTGGTTGTGAAAAGACTCTGGCCCCCTCCTCCTCCTCCCAGAAGCCCCTGGCTCCCCAGGGCCCCTCAATTCTCCACCAGTGCAGGTCTAGATACACATCTGCCTGAACCACTCTTGGAGTTTTCTTGGGGGTGGGCTCCAGTACCACCCAGGACAGATCCAGGCAGATCCTAGGGTGGGGAGTTCTCTTTTGAACAGATGGAGCCACTGAAGGGGCTGCCTGCCACAAGGACCCCACCTCCAATGGGTGGGCTGTTCGGAGAGATAGCGGCTGCCCCAAGGGCCTGTCCCTGCCTTGCACCCACACTGGCCTGCTGTCCCCACACTGCTGACCCAGCCGCCTGTGGATCAACCCCAGGAGCAGATGGTCTCAGGAGCAGACAGTCATGGAGGCATCTGCGGAAAGAACTGCTGTCCTTGTTCTCTCAGGTGGGTTCGGGCTGTGGGACTGCTAGCTGAAAGGCCCATTCTGCTGGGCCTCTGTCTGGAGACTTAGATGTAAGTGGGGAAGGGTTTTTCCCCCAAGCTCAGCAAAGGATCTCTTGAAGCCCTCTCTGGCAGCCCCGGGGAGTGACCACCAGATGGAGAGTCCTGTGAGGCCCTAGGCTGCCTGAGCCTCCCAGCTCCGGCCTAGGGAGATAGGGGGAGTGGGGAGTGCTATCAGATTACGAGAAAGTTAGCAGGAGTCTCAGTCCCTCTGTGTGTCTGTGTTTCCACACAGTGGTTTCACCAGCTCTTCAGATCACCCTGTACCCCCTGGTACCCTCATATTTTCCTTCACACCTAGTTTTACTTTTAACACAAACACTAGGAGACTGCCCTTGGAGAGAAAGACACATTAGAGACTTGACTAAGAGATGAACTATCTCATTGAGTCCTCAAAGACAATGCCAATTCTTGGGAGAAGGAAAGGTGAGAGATCAGCACAATCAGAGTTGTGTTGAAGAAAAAAATCCTTATTCAGGGAAAGAATAGTACATTTCACAACTGTGCCTCCCCAAAACACATACTCACACACACTCACACAATGTTTGCTTACTCTTATGGGAAAGTCATCTCCAAATAAATCCAGGCATGATACTCCTCCAAAATAAATCTGGGTATATTTAATGCACCGCACGAGGGCTCACAGGCACTCAGGAACTGTAGTCCTTGTTAGACTTACCAGTGTGCCAATGCACCAGTAGTGTGCCTGCACAGGCTTTCTTCTTTTTTTTTTCTCCTCCTCCTCTTCCTCCTCTCTTCTTCCTCTTCTCCTCCTCCTCCTCTCTTCTTCCTCCTCTTCTTCCTCCTTCTCCTTCTCCTTCTTCTTCTTCGGAGACAGAGTCTCACTCTGTCACCCAGGCTGGCGTGCAATGGTGAGATCTCAGCTCACTGCAACCTCCACCCTCCCGCCCCCCACCAGGGTTCAAAAGATCCTCCCACCTCAGACTTCACAGACATGCACCACCACGCCAGGCAAAGTTTTTCTGTTTTTGGTAGAGACAGGGTTTCACCATGTTTTCCATGCTAGTCTCAAACTCCTGAGCTCAAGCAATCCACCCGCCTCAGCCTCCCAAAGTGTTGGGATTACAGGCATGAGCCATTGTGCCCGGCTCCTCTTCTTTTTTTACATTATTCCCTTCTAGAGCCTTAGGGTGGTTCCCTCAGTATGGGATGACTACCTCATATGATTATAAATGGGTTTGTGTGGAGAAGCAGAGGGATTCCTCGGAGAACTCTAGACTTCTCTTTAATCAGAATCCCCAATTTCCAGTTTGCCTACAGCTGTGCTTGGGACTACCCAAAGCAGTCAGGAAGGGTGGGGTCATAGTAAGAGAGCCCCAGGCCTCTTGTCTACTCAGTTTCTTTTTCTGACCAAACACACACACACAGTCTCCAATTCCTTTCATCTCAGGGGAAACCCAGGGATTTTGGGAGAGAGGTTGGGATGGTGGGTGGGGAGATAAAGGAGAGATGGAATTAAGAATGAACCTTATTCCTGGAAATTCTCCCTCAAATCTCCACTGCCCAGCGTGTGGCTCTCTAGTAGTTAACCCAGAGTTGAGACCCAGAAGCACTGGCAGCCACGTCAGTAGCAGAACCTCCACAGAGGGCAAATTCTTCAGGTTCTTCGTCTCTCAGCCTCTGTGTGCGTGTGTGTGTGCGTGCGCGCAAAATGTGCATGTGTTTAACCCCCAGGAATATTTATTTAAATGAAATTGTTAAAGCTTCAGCCCCATCAGACAAAGGGAGAATGGAGAACTCTGATTTCCAACCTGACATCTCCAGTGTTTCTGCGTCTCAGGAGAGGAAAAATATTATATATAAATAAAAATTGCTGCAGTAAAGATTTAATCTGAGATAACATTGTTTTAGGCTATATTGCTTTTAAAAAGTCTCTTAACCTGACAACTTAATGATCTCATTAACTCTGCCAGATAGGGAGATAGGCACTGACGCGACCAGGAAAACAAATTAGTGGCAGCGTCTACATAGGCTCCTCATTGCCTCGAAGACTGGGGTTCCCAGCAATGTGGAGAGTAAAAGTGGGATTGGTTTGGCAAACTGGGGGCCAAAGGGGTCCTAGCAGCTCAGCCTCTCTGCATAGGTTAAGTGGGGGGAAGAAAATAGTGCAGCCAGGAAAAGCTGAGCTTGAAGGTGCCCTGCCAGGCTGTGCTGACCCCAACCCAGCCCCAACTCCAGTCCTGAACTGGCTGAATGTATCTGGGGCCCTCTGGGGGCCATAGGGCACCAGGAGCCTAAGGTTAGTTCCCTGCTGCCGCTGGCCACCACCATGTTTACCTCACCCACTTCCCAGCTGGGATGCCACTTTCTCAGTACCCAAAAACAGATCTGAGCCCCAATTATTAAAGTTACCATCAATGTATTTTTTTTACTCACCTGCTTCCAGGCCTTTCAGTCACCAATTACATCTTTCCTTCCTCAACATACACTCAACTAAGTTGGGCATCAGGATGGGAAGTTTTCTCCTATATAGACGGTATAGATAACTCAAAAACTTAAGTGGAGCAAAACAAGGGTTTGGAATATACCCAGCTGGGAGTGATGTCTATACTCCGCCCCCTGATCATTCTGGCAGAATCAGGGCATAGTAGACTGTCCTGAAGAGGCAGTGAACAGAAGAGACTTCAGAAAGAATCTAAGCAATAAAATCAAGGCAAAAAAAGATATTTTATTTTAAAAACATGTTTGTGGGTTTTTTTTTTCCTTTTTGCATTCAGTACATCGTCATTCAGACATCACAATACTATATACAGATACACAACATTAAAAAAAAAAAGCCTATTTCTGATGAACATTTCAAAAGAACACTGTTTTGTAATGCACCAGTGGGAAGGGAAGAGGCAAGGGATCCCCACAGCACCAAGGTGGTCTTTGAGGAGGGAACTGTTAGGCAGCATCTACATTTAGCTCATTTAGCTAATTGAGGGCCAGATCTTCTTGCCTCCTGAACTAGATCCTCTAAGCTTTCCTCTGGAAATCAGTAAAAGTGAAAGTGTGAGGAGTCCCTCCGGAGCTAGTGCCTTGATGGAAAGGTGACTGGAAAGGGACTTTGTTGAGGAACCCATTCTCCATCCTCTTGGAAGAGATGTTTATCCTTAGAAAAAAAGTTCTGCTTCTCTGTGCCTGGCCCTAATCCCCAACCTTACCACCTAGAGAGAGAAAGAGAGAGGAGAGAGAAGCCCTATTTAGCAGCGTGGCTGGAGTCTTTGTCCTCCTTGGATTTCCACATGTTGACTGAGAGAGCAGAATAGGGGAGGCAGTGGGGCAAAGGCAGCCCCCATCTGGCCCCAAGAAATGCAGTTTCTTGGTTGGGATGGAGCGTAGGGGCTGCGTTGATTCCAGGGAACCATCCATACTCCAATCACGCTGCCAGATCCCTAATAATTATCATGAATGTTAACACGACTTTTAAAATATGCACAGAAAATCTTTACTGGGAAATCTTGCCTAAGGAGTGCGAGAGGGACAGCGAAGGAAAGTATGAGCTGGACAGATCCTGCGCCAAAGCTGCGCCCTTAGGGAGGGTCCTCTACTAGCCTGGTGACAGGATGAGGCAAGAATCGGGGCCATTCGGGATTCCCCAACCCCGCTTTGGTTGGAATGACTGGGCTCTGCACTGCCACTGGACTTTCTGGCAAGGTGAGCACAAGGAGGAGTAGAGGTCGACAGCCTTCCTCCCATGGCCCACCCGGGACCCATTTCCAAAGCTGTTGAAGCCGGGTGAGTCCCATCTGGATGGGGGTGGAGGCTGCGGATGGGATAGGGAGTTGGGGATGGCCCACCGCCGCCATGGAGCCTCTCTGCCTCCGGGCGGCGCGGTTCTTCTCTCTCGTTAACATTAAATACTCTTCTGCACCCGCGCAGCATCTTTCCGTGGGTTCGGTTATGGTACAAAGCGGTGACATAAATAGACGGGGCGAGCAGCGGGTGGGTGGTCAGGTGGAGTGGAGATGAGGCGCTTTCGATTTGCTGACCACCTTCTTCTCTTTGACCCGCCGGTTCTGGAACCAGATGGTTACCTGGCGCTCAGAGAGGTTCGTGGTGGCGGAGATGCGCCGGCGCTTCTCTTTGGTGATGAACTTGCTAGCCGCGTATTCCTTCTCTAGCTCCTTCAGCTGCACCTTAGTATAGGGCACACGTTTCTTGCGCCCACGCCGGTAGCTGCTCACCTCGGGCTGCAGGGGAACCACATCTGCGGGGAGATAAGGCAAGCGAGAAGAAGTGAGGCACGCGGCTGGACTGGCCTAGAGGACCGGAGGCTGCCTACGCACAGAGTTCTGGCAGGGGATCAACGGGGCCAGAGGATTGCTCCGCATAATGAAATCCCAAATGCTTTTCATTTCTGTTATTTTAGCAAGACCACAACTATGGTGAGGCCACTGGGCTCAAGGTTTAAGGGAGGGGGCGCCAAAAATTCAGTAATCAAGACGATATTTTAATGCAACGTTTACAAAAGCAAAACGAATACAAAAACATCCATGATGAACACAGTATCAATTAAAAAAATAAACATGGGTTCGGTATTACTGATTTTCTCTTTTGTTTCAGGCCCCAATATGGCTCTGCACAGCACTCGATATTAGGATCCTTGTACGCTTAGAAGGGGCCCTCCAAGTTCCAGCCTGGCCTGCCATGCTTGCAGAATTTCAGATACTCAGAAAAATCCCTCCTTCCTGAGTTAGATCGTTTGGGTGCTTATTAGTTTATATTCTGCCCCGTTGTCAGAGGAAGACATTCTGCTATATGTTTCAGGGAGGGCACGGCAGGCAGGGGGTCAGCTTCAGTGGGCCCAGATCACCAGATGGGTCTTCATGCCTTTGGACAGTGGCCCTATGTTAGGGATGTGAGGCACAGATAGAAGGTAAGTGTCCAGGTGAAGCCAGCCTGCTTGGGAGGTCCACACTCTAGGAATTGGGGTCCAATGTTGTGAACCACCTAACAACACCCAAGGTGGGGGGTCCTGAACCTGAGATATAGGGAATCAGGTGTCGCTGGAAGTAGGGGGTCCACACCACAGTCCCACCAAAACAGGGCAAATTCTGTTCCAACCCCCTTCCCTCTCCATTCCTTCATGACTGAAGGAAACTGTCTACATCCCATGCACCAACCATAATCCTAAACCCTAGATACCTGTCATCCAAACCAATACCACCAGTTCTGTTTCTTTAGGCTCTGAGAATTTAGCAGAAACTAAAACCAATATATATCACTTCTAACTCCATTTTCTACTCCACCCTCATCCCTGTCAATAAAGATCACAGCAACACTTTCAAGGCGAAGTGGGGAACTAGAGAGATTATCTGGATAGCTCAGTCCTCAATTTTTTCCATGTAATTATTAGACTTTAGGTGAAAGCTAATGAGGAGGGCTGAATATTTGGGGTTTCCCCTTCATTCTTACTGCCTTTTGAAACTATAGACACAGCCCAGAGGGAAGACACAAAGTTCTTTCCGAAATGTTTGTTTCCATTCCACCCTCACAAAACACTTTCCCTATACCCATCCCCATTGGGTCTGCTTTCTCTCAGGGACTCTTATCTATACACAGTGGGAAGAGTAGTGTCACAGTGATACACAGGAGAAAATAAAATGCTCAGGAAGAAAATGGGAGACAGGGGATCCAATGGCCTTTTTTGACTGTCTTCTGGTGACAATTTCTCAGGAAAACTGTTGGACCTGGCATTTTTCTCTGCCTCTATGTGAATAAACCATGATTAAAAAAAAAAAAAATCTTAAAAACAAAATAACTTTATTTAAACAGTATGGATCCTTTAGGTTAAAAAGGATTTGTTTTTGAACAAGACCTTTTGTCTTTAAATCTCTCAGTTCTCAAATTTGTTTTACTCCTAGAGATGTAACCATGATTTGGGAAATTGATGATTTGTTGACAAGAATAAAATGAAGAGGGTAGGTAGTGATACCAGGAGTTTGTTGCTTTTGTTGTTGTTATTGTTGTTTTTAATCCTCAGAACATTTTTTCAGGCTTATTTTGTTAAACTCATTTTACAAGATCAGGAATCTGAGGCTCAGAGTGGGTAAAATAACCTAAGTGGCAGAACCAGATTTTAAAGGCAGACTTTCTGACTCTTAAAATGATACAGTAAGTTTTAAAATGGAAATAGGCCAGCTGATACAATCCAGCTTTAAAACACCTCCTTTTCCCTGGAGAAGAATAAAGTAGGGTAAAGGTGGGTTTTTGTTTCTGAATTAGCCAAATAATTGTCCCTAATTTTTTACTTTACTTTCTTTAAACTCTTACAATTTTGGTTTCCTAAACTCTAGCTCTAAATTTCCAATGAGATTTAATCAACCCTAAAAAAAAATCAGTTTAAAAAGTAGACAACTGGTTTAAACTGGTGATTTTTCTCTATAGGATGCCAAGAATTGATTTAGCCAATTTGTCCTGGATCAGACCAACTGCAAGTTGTTTTGGCCTCCTGGGGAAATAACTCCAGTTTTGCCATCTCAAAGAAGCCCCCTTTCTTTGTCTGCTGCCTTATCTGGAAAGGAAGTGGTATGTAGAGATGAAGAAACATGTAGTAGCTTAGACTTGGAGATGTGCATACACTGCCTAAAGTGAGTGGGGGCTTAGTTACTAGTCTTACAATCACCCCTTCCCTAGTATCCATCCAGATCACATACACAAATGACTTCATGCCTGGAAACCTAATAGACACCTTTGAGGAGTAAATAAAAATCATATCAATGTTCAGCCATGGCTTTCTTTTTGGGTTTGGGGGCTCCTGTGTTTAGCTCCCCACAGCCCAGCCACTCTTGACCACCCGCCCCCCACGAGCAAGCTCTGGGCTCTGAAGAGTGCCTTGTCCAGCTAGAAATCCAGCTTGCTACTCTTCCCAACCCAAATCCAAAGGCTTGTCAGTAAGGACTTCTAGTATGGCCCAAAGAGCCCACTGTTTCTTTCTCCCTCTTTCTGTCTCCTGAACCCCATCTCTCTTTTTCTCCCTTTCTGATTCCCTCCTGGAATTTCTGCCTCTCTCTCCTCTCAAAAAAAAAACAAAAAACAAAAACAAAAACAAAGTCTACACTCACCATAGAGAGAGAGAGAGAGAGAGAGAGAAAACAAAAACAAAAACAAAAAAACCCACAAAAACAGAGCAATAAAGCAAGAATCTGTATAATTGGGAGAAGGAAGAAGCCACAACACATCTTGGCCCTAATTATCTGGATCTTGCTGAACAATTGCCTCCATCTCCCAAACCAGCCCAGACTGCCACAGATGAGGTTTCTCAGAGCCAGAGGCACTGTAGAGAGACAGCGGTGTTTATGCCTACATGTTGCCGAACAAACCACAATTGCATAGACAGAGTTATCTTGAAATCTCACTACTTCTAAAAGATCTCTGAGTGGATAGAAAGATGGAGTGTCTGAAGATAATTTCTTATTCATCTGCCTCTTGCCTGTACCTCTGCACTCACTGATACATCAGCCCAATTCTATTTCCACACGGGGATTGTGGGAGCACATAGCTGCTGAGGCATGCTAGGTTTTATATCCATTTCCATGCCATAATTTGCAAGTGTATTAAATCTCAATTGGGCTATACTTTTTAATTTCAAAGTTATTTTTCTCTAGGAGGCTGTGATCAAAAAAGTATTTATTTTTAGTGGAGATTGTTTTTTGTTTGTTTTGTTTTTTCCTGGGAATCTTTGAGATGTTTATTTTGCTCAAAGATATTGCTCAGCTTTTCTCCAATCCTTCACCCCTACTCCACACCACATTCATACATAGAACAGCCCCTTCTCTTCTACCTCTTCACTCTAAACCCATTGCACATTGCTATGGGCCTGTGCCCCCACCCACACAGTGGGTTTGGTGGGCACCTGCTCCCTTACCCCTTAGCCCCTTGGCATAGCCCATTGGCTTCCCTGCCCCAGGAATTCCTTCTGGACCCCAATCTCCTAAGAAGCTTTGTGTTTTGGTGAGACAGAGAATTAAAGGGCCATCTCTCTAAAATACATTGCTGTATTATGAACATGTGAATTGCCTATCTTCTAGAAATGTATTATGGTATATTTCATATTAGGTAGTTAATAAAAGAAATCATATCATATAAAAATATTATAGCCAGTACAGGGTAGGTGATGCATAATACCATGTACTAAAATTGTACCATCCTTAATTCTGGCAATCAGAAGTCACGGTGCCTAGTGTAGGTCATACCCTGGTATTGAGTTGTATTATACTAAGTAATTTCATAATATTCACAAGAATGTTATCTGCTGCACTCTCTAATATCATTCGGTTTTTTTTTTTTTTTTTTAAACCACCTACCTCTGCTTCCAATTCCGGATGCGGAGGAATTTCAGGCCCACCCTTACGAGGTCTTTGGGTCTATGCTTTCCAAGGAAAACATCCCTGAGCTTGGCATGTGGAACTGGTCAGGGAGCTGGGCACTGTCGGGAGACATCTGTGGCTGCCCTGGGCCCCCAGCCCCCAAAGACCTCTGTAGGTATCAGAAGGGAGAACGCTCTCCCACTGAGCTCTTCTTACAGGGAGAACAGACTCAAATACAGGACTCCCTAGACTGGAATCCTGATTTCTCAGCACAGGGCAGGATCCAAAGCTCTTGGTGTGGTTTTGGGAAACCTGGGACTGGTCTTGTAAGGAGAGCGGTGGGATTTGCAGGATCCTTTCTCTCTTCAACTGGAGACCGAATAAGAGGGGAATGAATGCTCCCTTCCCGTACTTAGCCAGACAAGACCAAGGGGTCCCCAGCCTGGGCCTGGACCCCAGAAGCCCCTGAACAGGTCTTCCTCTCCCATTTCTCATCCCCACGCCCTTCTTTCTGTGTTTGGGGCACCAATAACTAACTCTCTTTCTCGACCACATATGGGGGAGTTGGCAGTGGAAATGTCTATAAATTTGAGCTCAATATACCAGAGAGGCAAGGAAAACTTTACATTGCTGGGGAGGGATTCGAGCCTCCTCTCCACTCCCTCTCCAGAGATTTTGGATCTTCTGTTCCCTCAACAATCAGGAAATTCGTGGCCAGATTTTTAAATATGCCAAGAAAGGAAAAAAAGAAATTCCACATTTCTGTAGACCCCAGCAAATTAGTCCCCTATTTAAAAAATACTGTCTAGTGCCTGAACGATCCTGCAAATTCTGTCAAAGAAAGTGGGGGTTCTTATTCTCCCCCCTCCCCACTTATTCGGTGGGTTGGGGGTTTTGTCCTGGATTCCAAGGCACTATAGGCCCACCCTGCCCTCATCCCTGGCCGGAAGCGGGTTTAGGGGCCAAGAGCCCGGCGGGAGGCTGCGGCCGGCGAGGGGAGGCGGAGGC
>NW_012104410.1:622137-649284 GCF_000951045.1 Mandrillus leucophaeus | reverse complement strand
ATCCTGGGTGATAGGGTGAGACTCTGTCTCAAAAAAAAAGAAAAACCTCTTCCTCCTCCTCCGCCGCCGCCGCCGCTGCCGCTCTCCACCGCGCTGTCCTCATAGACGTACATAAGGCTCTCTGGCCAGCGTGGATGCAGGAGCAGCGAAGTCGTCATGACATGATCTGCTGGAGCTTTTTAAAAACTCCACTTGCCAGAGGCAGCGAGCAAGGGAGACACCTCGCTCCTGTTTCCCCTCCCCCATCCCTCCCCTCTTTTCTCTCCACCCCTCCCCTCCTCCTAGTGCTTCCACCTCCCTCCCTCCATTCCCTCTACGCATGCGGAGAGACTTCATTAAGAAATCCACCGGTTCCCGCCCTCCACCTCTCAGCACCCCTCCCGCGCCCATGTGACACTCTCTGCGCACGTGATGCCCGGGTCAGGTCTCCTGGGGTTCCCGCCCCTCTAGGTGGGGCGGGGCGAAAAGAAAAAGATCTCTGCTGATTGGATCTCAGTTGGGCCAAAGGAGGCGGGAGCTGGGAGATTTAAAGGGACAGGGAGACGCCCCCTGGCCGGCCCCAGGGAGGGGGTGGGGGAGGCTGAATTTGGCCGACGCAAAGAGGGCTGTAACTGGGCGCCTCCGCCTAGGCATAGAATGTGCACGGGGGAGACAGACCCCTATCCCCAAACCGATCACTGTGACTGCCCAAGTCTCTGGATTGGGGCTTGAAGCTAACGGTGGGGAAGAAACCAGATTGTAAAGAATAATAAATGAAGATAATAGAAAACAGGCAGGAGCGCTCCAGCCCTGGCAGCTCCCCTCCGCTCGCGGCTGGAAAGAACCCGATGCCGCGTAGTGAGCCTTTGATGCCGGGATTGTGTTTCCATTTCCTACTTTCAGCCACTTTCCCCGGAACCCCAGATGTCTGAAAAGGACACTCTCCTTTACCTCGCTGGATTTTTCTCAAGCGGAGAGGGGTGTGACAACCCCCAAATACAGAATTCATCACCTGGGGCAGGGGATTGTGAAGCAATGGAATAGACTCAGCAATAAATGGAGAAAGAATAAAACGAGGGAAATAAAAACCATAGAATAGACTGATATTTCAATATGCAACAGAAAAAAAATCTCAGAGTGAGGTTTTTTAAAGAAATGCGGGTGGTGGGGGCGCAATATTCAGCCTGGGAAAGCTAAAAGCCCTGGATGCGAAGGAGAGAGCGCTCTCTTCTATAGCTATACAAAAGAGAACGTGGAAAATGGGGGAGATTCAGTGCTACCCCTTTCAAGGGACCTCTCTGGCGCCACTCTGGGGACCCTGCAGAACCCACCTCTGCCCTCAGGAGTCTGGTCCCCAGTTTGAATACCCTCACTGGACCTCCCACGGCTTTCTTAGGTCACCCTCTTTTAGTGCGGAATAGTTTCATGATCTAAAACTGCCCCCTATTTCAAAGAAAAAATTAACACCAACTTACTGATTCTTCAAAAGCTCTCCCTTCTTTCCTCCCAATCTCCCAACTTGTCAGGAGCCTCAATAGAGTCACCCCTTTCTGAGGGAGTGTCTCCGTGGAATTAAGTTCCCTTTCAGCAGAGGACCTCCCTGAGAAATAGTAATGGAGAGAGAAAAATAAGAGGGGAAAGGGGCTGCAGCGTTTCCTTCTTTCCTGCCTCTGCCACAGGTTTTAAATGCTGAGTGCTCGTGTGTAGCCAGCGCACAGGCCATGGCCACACAGTAGCGCCTGGCTCAGCCAGACCTACTGCACCCCTCAAATGGAAAGCAAATGGACAGGTCTGCAGAGACCCCTTCGGGCCACCTCCCTCCTCTTTGTGGGGAGAAGGTGGTGTTTGACGGTTGAGAGCACCCGGACATCGGTGAATTAGGATAGTAATTCTTATCCGCGTGATCTTGAGCCAGAAGAGTCAGCTCAGAGTTCGGAAAGCAGGCTGCGGGCTGGGCTGGCAGTAGAAGGAAAAATACAACAGAAAGAAGGTTGAGACATAAGGAGACCAGCTGAAGTGTGTATTGAGGGCAATGACGGAGGGGCGAGGAGAGATGAGCCCAGTGGAAGATAGGGTCTTGACGGGAGCCGGCTCTGCTAGGAAACTGCTTATCCTGCTGCTGGAGTCCAAGGTCAAGGTAAAACGAGGAAAGCAAACAGGGCCTGGCCAAGTCTAGACTGGGTCGTGTGACCTTGGCCCCCTTGCCTAAGGCCTGGCTGGTGGGGGTGGGTGGGTAGGGAGGCCTGTCTTTTTCCAGCCGCGGGTAGTAAAGATGGAACCCAGATCCTGGCCTCCCCTTCTGCGAAGTGCTGCGCCCAGGTGGAAGAACTGGGGCGCTGTGGACAGGGTTCCGCGGGACTGCCAGGAGAAACAAAGGGCCTGAAATGCCCATCCCATTCTTGGGGCTCCCTCCCTGGTCAGGCCCAAAGCCGGACCCGTTTTCCGTGGGCCAGTACTCAAAGACACATCTCCAGCCTTTGGGAGGAGGAACCAGAATGGCGGGAGTAGGAACCAGAACGGCGTGAAGGATCTGGGTGCAGGGTGGCCAAGCAATAAATAAAATTAATAGTATGGTCTTTTCCAGGTTTATATAAGGGCATTAACTATTCCTATTGCAATGAGATATAGATTTAATTAACCTAGCAACTTTACAATTCCATTTATTAGGAGCACTATGCGGCCAAAATGTAGTGGCGAGAAGAAAGAAAGGGAACCATAGTCCTCTTCCTCAAGAAGACCAGCCGAAGTTGTAGGCCTCCAAAGCGACTTGGAGCAGTAGGAAGGCTGGAGGGGAAAGTTTGGGCTAAGGGCAGTAAAGGCGACTGGGGAAGTCCGCGTGCTCTGAACAATTCCCTCTTCTTTCGCTTGGTTCCCCAAGACCTTTCGCGCCTGCAAACGCAGTCTCCAAGTCTGGGGCGCCGGGATCGGGGAGGGAGGCGCCGAAGAAAGAGCTTGCAGGAGGGCGGTGGAAAGTAAAGCCTTGTTGGTTAATTAACTTTAAGCCTGGGGTGGTTTCTCTCCCCTCCCCCGAAAAAAAATGTGGATCTCGCTGAGACACAAATAAAATCAAATTAAACACTCCAGGAGAATATGCACCACTAGAAACGTAGTAATTACATCTCCAAGGCGATCTCGCCCTAGAAAGCCTTTCTAGGGCCTGGCGCTGAAACCCTCGGCTGCAGTGCTCACCCGGGCTCGCCCCGCTGGCCTTCCGGGATTAGGCGGTGAGGTTTGACTGTGGATGAAGTTTAGAGAAAATCCAGCTGCTGGTATGCGGAAAAAGACGGAGCATTTAATTATAAGGAAGGAAAATGGAAAACAGCTCCTCAGCCTCGTCGGGAAGCCCCGACTCTGCTCCCGGCTGCTTTTTCAAAGAGACTTCTACATCGCGGAGCGGCAGGAGCCACTCTGCCCTCAGCTACCGCCCATGCACCGAGCTCTCGGCTAAGTTCGACTCTGAAATGTTTTCTTTTAAATGCTGCAACACATAAAGGAGATATTTAATGTGCCTTTTCGCGGGAAGCGTGTGTGTGTGTGCGCGCGCGCGCGTGCGTGCGTGCTTGTGGGTTTAGGGATGGGTGCAGGCTGCCTGCACTGATTCAGCACATGGCCTTGTGGACACAGCCCAAATGTGTTCCTAAAGATAACCAGCTCTCTGCTTAAATCCTCTGTATGCAAATAAAAGTCTCTGCTTGTCTGTCTGTATACACTTTTAATTGACATGGTTTTCCTACTCTACTTACAAAGACATCCCCCAGGAAAATATAGAAAAATGAAGAAGCAGATGTCTGTGTCTTTCTGAAGTTGAGGGGTGGAATTCACGCCCCACCGTATCTAAGAGGAAGTCAGAGGTGTAACTTAGCAACATTTGCAAGCGGAGGGTGCAAGCCTGATGCACACATTTGAGGGCTGGGTGTAGCTTCAGTGCTAGACTAGGGAGAAGGATGAAAGAAATGGCGTTGCTGTGTCCCTGATTCAATGCCCAGATTTTCTCCTCTGAAAATTAGGTATCAGATTATTTCTCTCCCTGCAGCCCTTTTCTCTGTTTCCTCCATATGATGGGGTGGGGGGGAACTTAAAGCTCTGAAGCTCCTGCTCCCCCCACCGGCTTTTTATGGGAGAAATTCCAGTTTTAAAAAAGGAGAGGGTGGGTTGAGGCTGTAGGAGAACAAAGAGCCTGACCACCATGGGGTCTGGATTCTGGCCCAGACTTGGGGCCTTATAGGGCAGGCAAAGGATTTGGGGGCCCTTTCCTGTCCAAGGTTCAGGTTGCTGATGGAGGAGGAGATTTGTGAAGGACAGAGGAGGACAGGGCCTGGGCTAGCCAAGAAAGGGATGTTTGAGAGAGGCCACTTATAGGCAGGGATTGGGGGTTCAGAAAGGGCATATGAGAGGGTATACCCTTGAGGGTGTGTCTGTGTGGAAGACCCTCCCACATGCTTGGAAAAAATTCCAGAGGGGCTGCAGAGGGTGATGCTGGTAGAGAAGGAAAGAAAACTGGCTGATCCTGGAGTTCCCTGGACCTGTCCAATCCCCTCCCCTCCTTTTTCCGTTCCTTCCACTTCTCTGGGCTCCTGGAGGTCCCTACATCCCTCTGGAACCTGCTCTACTTTGATCTCTCCACTCCCACAGCCCAGCCTCTGAGAAGGGCCACTAGGCCTCTTCTACTAGCTTGGGAACTCACCTCCTGGACAGCGGCTGCTATCCTGACATCTTCCATCTTTAGTGTTCTCCCTCCCTAGGCCCCCAGCTTGAGGGAAGATGGGACCAGGGTAGCTGAGGCATCACTTTGTTCCTTGTTTCAGAGTTTTCAGCTCTTAAATCAAAACTTGCCTTCCTCCAGGCCCCACTTATTTCCCTGTGGTAGATATCAGGGAAATCCATTCCTCTCTGCTGCCTAGTTAGGACTTGCAGTGCAGGCTGAGGTTTGGGGTCACCTCGAAGACCTTTTCCTCTCTGGCTCTGCAGGGATCCATACAGGGGCCCAAGTTTAGGCCATCACAAATCTTCTCCTGGATTCTCCTCTAGCATGCCCCCAGATGCAGACTCTGCTTCGTGGTGCACTGGGTTTGGTCGGGGGAAATCAAGTGGCCCCTTCCGTGGAGAACTGTCAGGAAGCCTCCTCCAGTGGCCTCTGGAGTCCCTAACCCCAGTCCTCTTTCTTTCACAGCTTCCCCGCCCTCCTACCCCTGTCAAGCTCATCACAGAGCCCCTTCTCCAACCCTCCTCATCTCCTCCTTCCTTAGCCCTTTTCTAGCTCTCACCCCACCCACCCCCTTTTCTTTTTGGGCAGTATCTCAGACTGTCACTTGGCCCCCTCCCTACTCTTACCTTTCATTGACAAAAGAAGTTCAGGGACTAAACACAGAGTTAAGAAATTAACAAAGTATCTCTTCCCGCCTTCTGGCTTCACCACAGCTCCTACCGCCACCCTGTCCTCTACTGGGGGAAAAGGCCCCCTGTGCCCTTCCCCTCCCCCTAAACACCCTTCCCCTTTTAGGAAGCCCTTCAGAAACAGACAAATAAAATCTCTCCCGGTTTTAGGGCCTGTCTGAGAGGGAAGTCCAAGTTCATTTTCAAGTTAGACAAGAGAGCTGAGGGGGGATGGGAAAGAGGTGGAAGAGTATTTGCTGGGGGCTGAATTTGGCTTGCTCGTAGAGACCTAACAAAAGCCTCTTTTGGTCAGAAAGCCAACAAACCGAATGCCTGGAAAAGGTATTTATCACTTTCGATCATTTCCTTCATCTTTTAAAGTTTAGATTTGAGGCTCCTAGAAGGGAGGCAGACCAGCCAATCTTTTTTTCCTTCTTTTAAAAGATTTCCAGTTACTTTAAAAGCAGATATGGAAAATAACATTTTTTTAGGGCAGGGAGGGGATGGGCCTCAATACAGCATTCTTCTGGGTCAAAGTGCACTGGTTAACCTGTCCCAAAGAATGACCAAATACAAAAGACATAGCTGAAGGGCCGAGCATTTCACCTCTAATGAGGTGAGGGGCCTCCTTAGTCCCACCGTGGTGTGGGAACTGGAATTTGGTGGGATCCTAAAAGGGAGATGATGGAAGGAATATATATATATTTCATCACAGGGAAGAGGAAAAATTATATCCTAAGTGGATCACAGCCTAGTTCTCTCCATGACCAGACACCTCAGCAGTTGCAGCAAAAGTACATTCTAATATGAAAATCACTGAGCAGAACACAAGAAATTAAAGGACTTTCAGAAGATGCCTCATCAAAAGAAAGAAAATTTAACCCCTCCACTTCCAAAAGAGAGGGAAGAGAGACCCAAGGCTCTACTGAAGGGGGAAAGAAACAACTTCTTGCTAAAATGACTAACCTTGACTGGGATCTATGGAACAAAAAGGTAGAAGGGAGCTTGTATATTTGGGTATCTGGGACATGATTCTCACTGGTAGTAATTAATTAAGTCATCCTAAACATATAGAATTTGGTACAGTTTTAGTGACTGGAGGGAAACTATCACTCTGATATCCTTGGGGTTGGGGACTGTTAAACTTTACCTCCCTCACTACCCTCCTCCCTCTCATCCAAATTTCCCCCTCTTCAGGGAGTATTTAGAGGCACATTTTAAATCTTAGCTGTGGTGTTGCCTTGTACATGCAGCAAAGCTGATGAAATCTAAGGAACTAGAAAGGAGAATGGGGACATCCATTTTTCCTTTTCCCAAACATTGGATTTATGCATTCACCTGCATAGTCAGAAAAAAATTAACTCAGATCAGAAGAAATATCTTTCAAGGCAAAGAGACCATCCCAGACACCTTGAATTTGATAGTCTTTAGCATTTCTGGGGAACATGATTGTTAAGTCCTGGTTTTTGGACAGTGCACATGCTGGGGAACATGTGTTGCAACAAGTATGCATTGTGCTTGTGTAGTATGGAGACAGACATTTGCGGGTGTTGTAACAGGGGTGCTGGTTGGGGCAGGCTAATGAGGTGGACATGAAAAGGAAGAAAACATGGTGAGACTGTGAGCTTGGGAAAGACCCAACTGCTCTATTCAAAGGCAGTCATCTCTCCTTAGGCTTAGCCACTACAAGCAAATAGATGGGAAAGAAGAACATCCCCAAGTTTGCAGAGATGCATTTCTTAAAGCCCCAAAAGAGAGGACCTTGTGCAACTCTTCTCCTACTCTGAGGCCTTGGGAGAATAGTCTGCTATAGCCTGTATTTGTGATTTAAAGCACTTGTAGCTCTCTTTTCAGTGCTTGGCTTATTAATGAATTTCCCTCCAAAGGAGAAATACAGATTTATTCCTTTCATCTATTATAGACTTATTTCTAGACAAGAAAGTATGTAATATATATTTTGTTTGGTGTTAAGGGAACTTCAGATAAATATTAACATAAGAAATGTGTCCTCAGATACCCATACCCATATAATTAGGATTACCTTATTATCCATATAATAATCTGAAAAATTTTTAAAAATAATGTTTTCTTTCAATATGACAACATAGTTAAGTTTAATTAAAAAGTTTAAAGGCTTTAATTGTTTATATGCCTACGCTGAGATGGTGGGAGGCTTGACCGACTTATAGTTCGGTGGGTAAACACGTGTATTAGTATAGAGGCTTTGTTAATGTATTTCCATTCACGTTGTTTTCTAATGCAGTCAGCCATTAAACGGCAATAGTATTTAAGTATATGTAAGTGCAGAGATGCTTTTTAAAGTTATATTTTTAATAGATAATAAAAACACCATGTCTAAGAGAATTAAAACACCATGTCTCTGCTGTTGCTCCCAGACAATTCTCTGGGAAAATTTTTCCCTTAGGCATCATTTAGCGGTATTGTGCTCCTGAAACCAACCTGCCATCTCGCCAAACTTGGCAGGACGCTGGCGTTGGCTCTGTTCTTTCAGCGCGATTTTCTTCCATGGATTTTGGGATTCGGGTCGCTTCCAGAGCCTGGATGGTGATTCCGCTTAGCCTGAGGAGTCATCGCCGCCTGGCTCCGCCAGGAACTTGGCGCCAGCATCTAACTCCTTCTTTTCCTTTTCCTGTGGCTTTCTCCCAACGCAGAGAGTTCCTTAGTTTATTTTAATATGCTGGTTTAAAAATTTTGCATATAATAATTGTTTAGTATTTTATTTCACTAACCCAGACCAAGCTTCTTGGCGAAAGCTGCTTCCCCACAAGACAATAAATGGCCGACGGAGCTGCAGGATAACTGCCCACACTAGGAAGCGCCCGCTCCACTGCCCGGCGCTAGAGCAGGTCCAGTGGGGCAGGCATAGTCACATACGCAATCCTGATTGATGCCCTGTGTGCACGTTATGTGCACCTATTGCCGAGCACACAGGTGGGTACATTTATTAGTGGGGTAGGAGAGAAGTAAGCTCCTGGAGAGCTCTGAGTGTGTGGGTAGACAGCGGACCCACCCTAGGGCCTGGGCATTCATGAGCGTGCTTGTGTGAACAGACGCGGAAGGTCGGGAGCTAGGTCCTTGTGCCTCCAGAGAGACACATCCTGACTGCCAATTTCTCTTAGCAACATCCCCTGCCAAGACCAAGAATCAGCCTTTCCTCTCTTCTCCCCTCACAGGTCCCTGTGGAAAGGGGTCCTCCCAAATGGGGAAACAAACGAAGAAAGAGACTATTTTCTGTTGTTTATGCCCAGTTTTGGGGTAGGGAAGTGGTTAAAAGATAATCATACACCTATAAAGATTTGCCAAAGAAGGTTGAGTGAATCTCGGGCTCAAAAAGAAATGTGGGGAAGCAGGAGGTGGTGGGCAAGGGCTCGGAACCAAAGAGGGATAAACCATGATAATAGACTTCTGAAAAGCTGGTTAATCTTAGCTGGAATAATGGCAAGGAAGAAAGCAAATTATTCAGCTATCAGGAATCTTACTATTACTTTTGATGTTGCTGTGTATTTGTTGTCATTTGCTGAATATAATACATGTGAAATGGCATGGTTATGTCTTATACAGAAGCCTACAATGACAATATGCATTTACAGTTGGTCATGTTTCAAATCTGCTTCTAAACTTGGTGCACTGGGGTCTACAAATTTTCTATTTTAAGTCTTATCTTTAAACTGCTTTGTACTTTAAGTAGTAGGGGCAAGATCATAAACAGTGGTGAATTTTTCCTTCCAAATATTACCAGTAAGAAAAGCAGATTCACTACCTTTCAAAGTTTAGCCTCACCATCACGCTTGAAAAAAGTTTCCCAAATGTGGTTAATCCTGGGAAGAAGAAAGCCCAACCAACCCTCTCCCCCTCGAACATGACTGCTCCTTGATCCTTGATGACTTGATCCTTCAAGGTGTCTAGCTCTCTGAGTTCAGCCTTTAGGGAAGTGAGTTATTTGCAAGGTCCAGAAACATGCACTGTAGTCTCCTGGCTTCTCCGGGCTCACTCCATGGGCTGTGAAGCCAACAGGGGATCTCAGATGCTCTGCCCAGTAGGCCTGGAAGACAAATCTGAATTTGCAGTTTCAAGCCGAGTTTTCACCTGAAGGCTACGTGGGCGATGCCCCAACTATGCTTTGCAAGTGCATATTCAGTTTAAAAACTATGTGGAGAAGTCTGGTCCTACATAGCTATGATCATCTTGGAAAAAAACAAAAACAAACAAACAACAAAAAAAATGGAGCCCAAATATTCTTTCTGCTAAGAAATAAAATTTTTCATAGACACAAGTAGAAACCCTTGTCTCTTCTCTCTCTCTCTCTCTCATATATACACACACACACATATATATATACACATACACACACGTATATACATTTTGGTGACTTGATCTAACTCTATACATTTTATCACAACAGATACAATATCCTCCAGGAAATAATGCCCAGGAAGGCGCTCTGTCTTTCTATACCAGGAAAAATGCACAGAAGACCCATTTCACCATCTTAGAGCGCTGTTGTCTATTAGATTTTCCTTGTTTCTCTCTCTTTTTACTGTCCAGGGGTGATGAGTCTCCACAAACAATCAGAATTCGTGTTTTCCTGAATTATTCAAATAATCGAAAGGTGAGTGATGGGAGGAGGACTTATCTGAGTTGTTCGATAATTAAGCTTTCAGGATTTTTATTTTTATTTATTTATTTTTTAAATTTTAGAATGCAAGATTAGCGTTTTTCCCTATTCCAAACCTCAGGGAGAACCTTGAGGCTGTGAACCCGCCTCACACAGTGGAGCCTGGAGAATGGGGACCATGCTATTTGAACAGGGAACATATTTGTAATAACTTCAAAATCTACCTTGGTTAAAAATACCTACGACCATCCCCACCCCCCGCACCTCCCTCTCCTCCATTTCTTCAATCTTTAATTGGTAACTTCAGCATCAACTATCAAAAGCTGTGGGGGAGAGTACTCTTTCTCCAGGTCGAAAAGGCACCTCTCCTTGCACTCCCTGACCTAGCCAGCTCTAACGTGCAGGCTTATTCTGGGGGAGCTTCAGAGGAAAAGCCGGGAATGGGGGTCTTAATCTCGCTCTAGATCTTTACTTGCAGAGAGATGAGTTACATTGTTTAATTTTCTTCTCTACCTGGGCCGTTCAAAGAGCTTAGGAATATTATCTTGTCTATTTCCCCGGAGTCTTCATATTCTGCCCCTGCAAACTGACGACCTCCTCCAGCAGAAATCAGGCGGAGGAATGGCAGGAGCGGCGTGGGTGAGTTCTTGGCGGAGGACTTATCTTCTCCTTCCCATCCCACAGCTGCGTACGCTGGACTGGCGCTTGGGGGCTCCCGACTTGGAGGGGTGTGGGCCGTGGTATTCAGGGCTTTTTCTCCATCCCGCCCTGCAGGGATCTGGAGTCCAGTGCCCTGCAGGGATCTGGAGTCCAGTGCCTCCAGGGAACCTTTCCTAGGCTTCAGGCGGCGGGGAGAGCATGCCAGTCCGGGAGGCAGCCCCAGAGGGTTTGCACAGTCCATAGACGGAAGTCCCCACGCTCCCAGCCTGGGACGGGGCGACCCTTATTTTCTCAACTTGAACCCAACGAAATCTTCAGCAGTCACGAACCTCAGCTCGCAGACCGGGTGGCGCCTGTCTGTCCACGTCTTTGTTTTTTTGAAGGAGATACATTTAAAGGAAAAAAAAAAAATCAATCCGAGAGAAACTTGCATTTTCAAACACTCAGAGCGGAACTTGTAGGTGTTGGCGCCTCACTGGGGCCAGGCATCCGCCCAGCGCTCCCCGCCTTCCCCAGGAGTTGGGTCCCGCACCAAAGTCTACTCGAAGCCGCGGCAAGTCACTTTCCGCCAGTCACCCTCCCAAGAACCTACCACCCCCAAAAGCCATTTTTCAAGAGGAGCAGGCCCCTTCTCCAGGCTTCTCCGGAGGCCGAAGCGGCGGGCGGGCGGGCGGCCGGTGGCGAGGGGACGCAGCCCAGCCAACTAAGCCAGCTCGTTTCCCGCCACTGGTGCGCATCTCGGGTCCCCCATCTTCGAAGCCCTCGGACCTGGCTTTCGCGCAGACTGGAGAGAAGGAACGGCGAGAGTGAATTGAGGGATTACTGACTCCCGCAGCCTCCAAAGACCGCACTTTGCATCGTTGTAACGCTCAGAGCTGCACACGCCAAAGGCGATTATGGGGATCCTTCTCCATCATGGCATTGGAACGACAGGGCAGAAATTTCAACTTAAGTGTCTACACTGAAGGGTTATGTCTTCTCCAAGTCCTTTTCATTTACTTAGGAAGCCTTGGTTGTATTCTGCTTTGGAATCTGAGGGACCTTCCCCTCTCTTCTGTTTTGTTTTTCCAGCATGTGGTCCAGCTGGTCTCAAGAAATGGGGCAGGGGAAGGGTGCATAAAATAAAACTCCAGTGAAACTAGAAGAACAGAAAAATGCTCACTGCACACAGACATGGATAAAGTAGTGAGTGTGACTGTAGAACGGTGCCTCTGGGGGAGAATGGAGATGCCCTTTTATTTTAAATAGCGACATAGAGGCCGGGAATATAGTTAACAGGGGGAATTGTGTTGCCGGAATCTTTGCTTTCCTTGATGGGTCCTGCAAAGCTCTTCGCTCCCCACCCCAGTGAGAATCCAAGGGTGGCGGGTGTTTTATTATTATTATTATTATAAATAGTCAAACTCTTCTTGTAATGACCTCATCCCTGCCAGATGTGTCTTCTGATCTCATCAGAATGCGGCACTTTAAAAAATTGAATCCAGTTTTGGAATTAATAAGATGTAAAATATGTTTATTTTATTTGGGGTTGAAGGGCCAGGCAATTCTTCTGCCTTCATGGATTTTACTGGCTTCTGTGTCCAGTGGCACATTTTACTGGATTGTTTTCGGTAGCAAGGATTTTTTAGGGTCGTGTTTACTTCCAGGCTCTCTGAGACCTAGGAGTTTCAGGTGCATATTCATTACACAAGAGATGAGAAGTTCCACCAGGGGAAGGAACAAATCTGCGAGTAGGTCTCAGTCGTAAAGCTACAGGAGCCTTCCTTATCTCTAAGAGGCAAGAGAGTATGGCTACCTTTGCTCTGGTTTTTCACAGAAGTCCTTTTCTCTCCCAGTCCCTTTTATCCCCGCCATCCATCAACCTGCACCATTCGGAGAAAAGTCCCTTTGGGGAATGATGACCTTCCTTTTGGAGAAAGAAGTACTCTCATAAGGTTGCTGCCTATGATGGTTGAACCTCTGGTACCCCATGAGGATCTTCTGTGTCCAAATTTGCCACTGGGCACAGAAGCCAGTAAAATTTCAACCATTATAAAGATATAGCAACTGCTCCCTCCAAATCCTGGGACCACAGCTGGACTACACCCGCAGCTTTTTTTGCAGTTTCATATGGCTGTGTGACTTAGTTCTAATTAATGGAATGCATGTGCCATTTCCTGACCAAAGCTGTTAACAAGTGGGTGTGTTCCCATCCTCCTCCGTGCTCTCTGTCCTCTTCCTCTGTGAGGGTGCCCACCATGGCGCCCTAGGGAATAGATTAGACACTCGATAGGAAGAACCTGGATCCCTGAAGCACACGGAGAGGGCAGCCACCCACGGGCAAGAATCATCTGCCTAGGACTTTACCTGAGGGAGGAATAAGTTTCTATTGTGTTTAAGTGACTATATGTTTTGTGGTTTATTTACTATCATATCCCAGTCCATCCTTTACTAACACATCCTCTTTAAAAGGCAAAAAGCAATTTCATTTTTGTGTTCTATCACCCTTTATCAATGTCAATGGATGTTAGCTAACACTTCTTGGCTCTTGGACTAAAACTCCAGGGGGCCCTAAGACTGTTCTGCCTGCTCTTTGGTAATAGACAATCCTATAACAACTTCAAGTCATATACACAATTTCAAATCTTAGGGGGAATGTCCAGTGCAATGGAGCTTCAAGATTCTGAGCTCAGTTTAATGTAATATTTTCTTCCTTCCCTCGCTCAGGGTTGCTTTAGCCTAGATGTATGTAGAAGGAAACAGGGGTAATTTTTGCTTTTTTATTTTTTAACCTTGTGTTTCTCTTCTTCCCCCGCCACGCTTATCTGTTGTTTCAGACTCACTAGGGTTTCAAGGGATGAAGAGAGTGAAGGATTGGCTCAAACAGTTTTCTAGTTGTTTGAGTTGTAGAGATAAACCAACTAGATCAGGGCTACTATAGTGGAAACTGCATAGCACCAAATAAAGCAGAGTTTTGGCAACTCACTACCAAAACCATAGATTTCCTGAATTATTCAGTTTGATATATTTCCAGATCTAAGTAAAGAACCATGATTTGTTTCACTAGACTGTATGGTAATAGCTCCAGTTGGTCCCTTGGAAAAATGGCTGACACAAAAGCATTTTTTCCAGAGGTGATGAGAATACATTCTTTTGCATTGGTTCACCCAATGCAAAATTTGTCCCTCCTAGACCCTGGATATGTAGGCTAGACTCAGTCGCAGGAGATGAGGAAATGAGTTCCTGCTTTTATGACCCCTGCCAACACCAAGAACTGGGCAGCCTCATTCTTGCAGTTTTGTTTTGCATTCTGCTTATTCTCTTATGGAAATCACAGCAGCTGCCTTATAGTTAGGCTGCCTGGCAGACTCTCTGGCACTTTTGAGACATTGGCATCTCTCTTTATAATAAGTGCCAAGCCACGCAGGCCAGCGCTGGGTCACCAGGTGGGGAGAAAGCCTGTCAGATATAGCATGCCAAGTGAAAAAAAGAAGTGTTAATGATGCAGTTAACTTTGTCTAGGGACAGTGCTTGACTACGATATTTTAGGACTGTCTACATGCTGACAAAGGAAAACTTCAGTCCTTCATTGGATTATTTCCAAATATCCAAATATATGTTAACAAGTGGATGGATTAGCCAGATAACATTTTTCTCTCACTTACAACCAGTTGCTTGGCATTACATAGACCCTTATTATGTGTGGACACCATTGAGTGGCACCAGCACTCTCTCAGCCTGGGCTGGGGGAAGAGCCATAGAGTGGGATGTGGGCAGACAAAAAAACACTTAAATCTCGGGGTAAGACTAATCCAAACTTGGAAACCTACTTACCACTGTGAGCCAGGGAGGATTTTGGATGTTCATGGTTAACAGCTAAGTCAGTCTGGAAATTACTCTGGTCTTTGGAAAGAATGTAGATTGTGTTGAAGATTGAATTATCCATCATGAATGACCACTTGGTCATGGATGACCACTTTCTCTGGATTATTTCTAATCTAATTTTCTTTTTCAAGTATATAGTGGATTATATTAATCATCATCCACTTTCTGGCAACAACAGAAGTGGAAAGCGCCTGGCATTCAAAGGAGAGGTTGTGGGTCCATACAGTGAAACACATTCTGACGGTGGGAACTGCTAGATAATGGAGTTGGATTAAAGAGTGGCACATCCGTTTCCCTTGTGTAGCACTTTGAAACTAGATCTCTTCTAATTTACCTGAGCAGAAACTAGACTGGAGACAGGGGCATATCCAAGATGACCTCTCAAGGCCTCTGTTTTTGCCTTTGGCTTCTGTAATTTTCTGACAACAGCTGTACCTGTAATATGTATTCGGATTCAGTAGCAGGGTCAGGGGCTGCTGTCACTTGGCAGATTTCAACAACATGACCCTGGCAAAGACTTTGGAATAAAAACATCAGGAAAATAAATACTCAATGCTCCATAGCCAGAGGACCGGCTGGGAGCTGTCAGGTTGAAATACTAATCTATCTGAGAAAGGAAGGAAAAGGAGCAAGGCCTCCGACACTCCTCTGCTTCCTAGAAAATACCCCTCCAGCAGCAGAGGTGATGCCAAACACATCAAATTAATTAAGAAAAGAGATTGGAGAAGTATTAAGGCTGAGCTTCAACTCCAGCCAGTCTGTCAGTCAACACTCTGTCAGGAACAAGGCATTGCCTGGGCTGGGGGAGGGGAGCACCAGGAAACAAGAGACAAAGCCAATTCCTGCATGTGGGGAGCCACACCCCATCTGTGCAGGGAGATGGAACATATACTCAGGACCCAGGCAGAAAGAAAAGTGAGAAGATTGAGTAACAAGAGAAATGAGGGACATCAATGCAGGCGGGAGGAGGAGCAGGAGGTGCAGCAGAAGCGAGATGAATCAGACAAGGCAGTTATCCCCTCAGAGGGGAGAAACACTTGGGGAGGAGAGCAGAAATGGGGCCCAAGGGAGAAGTAGGAAAAGACTTGTGTCCCAGGTTGGGCAATGGCTTGTGCAGTTTAGAGCCTGGAGAGGACAAGGTATATGTTGCTGGGGAGAAGGCACTCATCTGGCTGAGCAGAAATCCTATATTAGGGAGTCAGGGAGAAGAGGCTGGGAAGCCGAGGAACTGTAAATCTGGCAGGATAGGATGAACCAAACAGGGATTTCTGGGAAAAGGTGTTTCTGGCAAAAATGCTGATAGGAAGAAGCTTTTGTTCTGGCCACCCTTTAGAAAAGAGGTAAAGTCTAAGCAGATGAGGCTGATGCAGTTATCTGTCGTCAGCTGTACAGCGTAAACAGAAAAAGTCTAAGCAGATGAGGCTGATGCAGTTATCTGTCGTCAGCTGTACAGCGTAAACAGAAAAAGTCTAAGCAGATGAGGCTGATGCAGTTATCTGTCGTCAGCTGTACAGCGTAAACAGAAAAAGCAGCCTGCTTCACTTGTTCCAGCCTGAAGTGACAATAATGTCTGTCCAGCTATAGCAGGGGTATGCAGGGAAGATCTAGGGAATGTGTGGTAGCATATGTCTATATATGTCTCCTTGTGTGCACGTGTGTGTTTGTGTGTAAGGCTGCTTGCACATGTGTTTATAAGTTCTGATTGGGCTGCATCTGAAGCACTTCAGAAAAGTATGGAAATGAAGTAACAGTAAAATAATACATTAAATTAGTAGGCAGACTCATGAGAGGGTCTGAGTAATATACACCCATGGAGGAAAACAATACAAAGCCATCTATACCATATGCACATACACACATGCAGATGTTGAATAACATTCATATGAATATTAGAAGTACACATATACAAAGACATATCATTTTACATATGGAAAAGACACAAATTCTATTTAATAACTGCTTTCCATTTCATAGGTATGCTGTAGGAAAGACTTAAGAGGAAAGTAGATTTGAAATGGCATTTAAATCGTCTTATCTATTCTTTTGTCTATAAGAAAGAATGCCAGCTTACCAACTCCTTCAAACAACATAATGCCTCATTTTCTGAAAGTATTGACTGGGAATATTAGTCCCAGTCTCTAGCCCCTACTAGCCTGTGTACTGTAGAGGAAAGTGCACTGAACTCTGCTGGAGTCAAAAGATAATGGATTATTAGTCCACGTCTGTCTCCTAATAGCAAAATATTCTTCAGTAAGTTATCTGTCTGACTGATTATTCCTTATTAAGTGCGAGAGTTGTCTATAAAATCTAAAGTGTCTTCTAGCTATAGTCTTAGGATACACACACACACACACACACACATATATATACATATATATAAGATCTCTCTCTCTGTCTCTCTCTTTCACACATATTATCCAAGTGCCCAGAAAATCAGAGGATGACCACAATTGTCTACAAAACGTCCAAACAATGTTCCAGTTCTGTTTTCTAATGACAAAACTCCAAATACAATTTTTGACATTGTAAGGACTAAGGAGTTAATGACAGAAAAGTTTGTCTTTCAAAACCTGAGAACGAACAGGTCTGTAGTCACCTGTTTCACACAAATCTTGGAATCAGTGCTTTGATTATGACAGTAGTTACACAATGTCACAACAATGAGATGATTTAGTTAAGTCAGTGAAAAAAATTAAGTACATTGGCCGTTTGACATTGGGGAGTCAAAACCATTTTTTTTTTAACATTTTAAGCGGATCCACTTTTTGTCTGTTGTGGGTGTGCCCACTTCCACTATAAAAGATGCTTGGGTCCTTTTCTCTCTGGGTCTCTCTCACCCTCATCCCCAATACCCAGCAAGAGAATTTGCTTAGGTCTCCTGGAGTGGCCACATTCTGAAAGTCTATAGTATATATCAGTATACCTTAATATTCCACATGTATGTGTATATTGAAAAACAGATAGACCGTCAAATAATAGCATTCTTTCTTTTCTTTTTTTATTATTTTATTTTATTTTGCTTTAAGTCTCAGGATACATGTGCAGAACATGCAGGTTTGTTACATAGGTATACACGTGCCATGGTGGTTTGCGGTTTGCTGCACCTATCATCCCATCATCTAGGTTTCAAGCCCCGCATACATTAGGTATTTGTCCTAATGCTCTCCCTCCCCACCCTCCAACAGGCCCACATGCTTTCTTTTCAAGGCCCCTGGTAGAGCATTAGCACTTGTCACAATATTCCATCGCAAAAAATAAAAAAATAAAAAAATAAAAGGTTTGCAGCTGGTAAACTTCATCTTGAATGTCAACAGGGGGCTGATCTCATAACACAGCAGCCTGAGATAACCTGTATCACAAAGTTAAGCCTGGCTGTGATTACTTAGCATTTATATAGCACTTTATCTGGGTCCTGTATGTCAGCATCATTAGTGGGAGATAACTCAGCGGGAGTTACAGCCAAGGACAAAATTCATGACCAAAAAGGAGGAAAGAAGAGAAAGCTGAAAGGATCTGAGTAATCCCATAGGAGTATGTGGTTACTCAGTAATGGGGAGGGGCAGATATGCTATGTAAAGAGGGCAAGGAAAGCTCTTTTGTCCCTCTCCCGTGGACAGAGTGGCTGAAGGTGCAGAAGGAGAGAATAAGTTCAGAATTAAGGAAGAAAAAAACTCTGCCAGTGAAACTCACTAAGCCCAAGAGCTTGATTTAAAAAATGTATAGTTTGTCTTCTATTGTACCTGAGATCCCAGGGAAATGATCATCTATCAAAGACTGTGAATAATGGCTGGAGGTTGGCTCTGTCTGAAGCAAGCGGATGGCAAGATGCCCCTTTAAAGTGGCTTCCAAGCCCAGAAGTCTATTTTAAAAATATCACAGTGAGAAATTCCTCAAAGTTTCATTGTGGCATTTTGGTGAAGTACAAATTAACTCAAATCTGTTATAATAGATAGGAATGTAATCATTCAATTAGCTGAAAGTATGCAAATGATCACTGTAGTATCAGAAAACTTAAAGCAAGGCTTCCTAGGTGTGGTTCAACGCTAAGAGAATGCGTTTTAGACACAAAAGATCTCAGTTTGAATCTTGGTCCCACAACTTTTTATCTGTGTGAATTTGGAGAAATTATTTAACTTCTATGAGCCTTAATTTTCTCATTTGTTAAATGGAAATGTTATAGTACATAATAATGAGATGGACTTGTGTTTCCAGCATTATAACAAACTAGAATATTTTACTATAAAGCACCTAGAAACAGTGGCCAAAATACAAAATTTTCTTTTAAATGCACAGCTGAGCTTGATAGAAAAAAAAGAAAAATCCTCCAAGGAACCAAAAATAAGAAGAGAACTAAAAACCTGGATGGCAAATGTGGGAGCTGATCCTGGAGCTTCCCTGGAGTATTTAGAGGTAGTTGCTGATCTTGGTAACCAAAAGGTTTTAATGGTCATGTAGAAATAAGAATCAAAGTTCAGCCCAAATAAAGGATAGGAAAAATCTGTTCACTGGTAAAGGGAGAGATGATAAATTATAAATTATAAAACCTATGTCTAAAGTTTAAAGTGACTCTTTAGGCTGGGCACAGTGGCTCATGCCTGTAATCCCAGCACTGTGAGAGGCTGACATGGGAGGATTGCTGGAGCCCAGGAATTCAAGGCTACGGTGAGCTGTGATTGTGCCACTACACTCCAGCCGGGGTGGCAGAGCAAAATGCATCTCCAAATAAAATAAAATAAAATAAAATAAAATAACTCTTTAAATAGAGGAAAATTGTAAGTGTCAAGAAAGCAGTTGTCATAGTTTCATTGCAACACTGGCTTTCTTAGTGTCAGTGAAATAATGGTGCTTCTTACCTTTGAGAGTATCTTAAATTAGGTGAAGTACAATTGTCATTGTATCAGTCAGAGTCCAGATTGAAAAGAAATTTCTCCACATATTTTAAACAGCAGGGAATTAGGTGCTTACACATCATTGAATGGGCTGGAGGAGTGCAAGTCCAGGTCAACTTATTGTCATTATTACACCTGCCTTTCACATTAGCAAAGATAGATGCAGCACTAAAAGTGATGCTTCAGAAAAATGGCCCCCACCTTGTTTCTGCACTCTAAATTTTTCATGAGTACATCTTTTTGGTGGAAACTAATTTGTATCCCAAACCTGGGAAATGTAAGTAGGTATTCGCTGGTTGTGCTTTCTAGATTCTCTTATATGAAATGGTAAATAGAAGAGAATGAGAAGGATGCTGAATGCCCATAGACCATATCTAGGAGAGTCGCTAAGAATAAAAATCAAGTGGATAGAAGTTATCATTTAATTGTCAATTTATGAAATTACTCATTAGAAAAAAGTAAAGCTACATGAGATACTGTTATGCACCCACCACACTGGGTTAAAGTAAAAGATCAGATAAACAATAACACCAAGCACTGGTAAGATTGTTGAGGGATGGGGTTGCTTATATACTGTTGACAGGAGTGTAATTTAGCACAACTTTGAAAAACAGTCTGGCGTTATCCAATAAGATTGAAGGCATGCGGCCGGGCGCGGTGGCTCACGCTGGTAATACCAGCACTTTGGGAGGCTGAGGCGGGTGGAACACAAGGTCAGAAGATCGAGACCATCCTGGCTAACACGGTGAAACCCCGTCTCTACTAAAAAAATACAAAAAATTAACTGGGTGTGGTGGCGGGCGCCTGTATTCCCAACTACTCGGGAGGCTGAGGCAGGAGAATGGCGTGAACCCAGAGGTAGAGCTTGCAGTGAGCCGAGATCGTGCTACTGCACTCCAGCCGGGGCAACAGAGCGGGACTCCGTCTCAAGAAAAAAAAAAAAAAAATGGAAGGCATGCATACCTTGGGACCCAACAATTGTATTTCTAAGTATGTAACCTATAAAAATGCACACCTGTATGCACTAGTATGCAGGTATTGCTATGGTGTGAATGTGTCATCCAAAGTTCATGTGTTGAAATGAACAATACAACAGTGTTGAGAGGTGGGACCTTTAAGAGATGATTAGGCCATAAGGGCTCTGCCCTCATGAGTGGATTAATGGTGTTATTGTAAGAGTTGGTTAGTTATCTCAGGAGCAGTTTCTGATAAAGAGATGAGTTCAGTACCCCTGCTCTCTTGCCCTTCCATCTTCTGCCATGAGATGACTGAGCAAGAGGGCCCTCACTAGTTGTGGGCCCCTTGACCTTGGACTTCAAAGGCTCTACAATTATAAGAAATAAATTTCTGTTTTTTGTAATTACCCAGTCTCACGGATTCCGTTATAGCGGCACAAAATGGACTAAGCAGATATCATAATGTTCATAGCAGCATTGTTCGTAACAGCTCCAAACTGGAAACAAAAAATGTTTGTAGCAGTAAAATAGCTAAATATTTAGTATATGAGACAGTAAAATATTTTATAAACACACAAAAATGAATGAGCATCTGCCAAACACAACAACAGAGGTGAATAATTAATATATAATATTGGTCAAAATATCAGGACACAAAAACTTACATACAGTTTTTATTATTTTTAAAAGTTCAGAAAAGAAGGCTGGGTGCAGTGGTTCATACCTGTAACCCCAGCACTTTGGGAGGCAGAAGCGAGCAGATTGCTTAAGCTCAGGAGTTCAGGACCAGCCTGGGCAACATGGTGAAACTTCATCTCTACAAAAAACACAAAAATTAGCTAGGAGTTGTGGAGTGTGCCCGTAATCCCAGCTACTTGGGAGGCTGAGGTGGGAGGACTGCTTGAGCCCAGGAGGACGAGGTTGCAGTGAGTCATGATTGCACCACTGCACTCCAGCCTGAGCAACAGAGCGAGACCCTGTCTCAAAAAACTAGAAAAGTTCAGAAAAGAAGAAGATAAACTATATTGTTTAAGAATGCATATTAATTGTCGGGAATGTGGTAGAACTTTTTTTTTTTTAAAGGAAAGACATGATTCCCATAAATGTCAGGATTATGGTTACCTTTAGTGGAAAGGAAGAGAGCTGTGGTCAGTAAACGGTGCATAGAGGGCACTCGGAGTCTGGCAACATTTTATTTCTTGATCTGTAACTCAGCTACAGTAATTATTTCAATAATACATTTATGTTTTATGTGCTTTTATATATGTGTGTTATACTTCAAATTTTTTTAAGTTTAAAAAGAAACTAAATGGAGTCCAAGCCAGTCAGATCACTTGAGGCCAGGAGTTCAAGACCAGTCTGGCCAACATGGCAAAACCCCCGTCTCCATTAAAAATATAAAAAATTAGCCAGGCATGGTGGTGCACGCTTATAGCCCCAACTACTGGGGAGGCTGAGGCACAAGAATCACTTAAACAGAGGAGGCAGTGGTTGCAGTGAGCTGAGATCACGCCACTGTACTCCGAACTGGTAACAGAGTGAGACTCTGTCTCAAAAAAAAAGAAAAGAAAAGAAAAGAAAAAAAACATAAATGGATGACTAAAAAGAGATCTAGGAATAGTTAACAAGAGAATTATGATTGCAAGAGAGTTATGATGAAATTTTCTAGTAGATTGCACAAGCAGATAAAAAGGTAGGAAATATTAGAGGCTAAAAAAAAAAAAACCCTGGAGAGTAAGAAGGTACAATGTAGACATATTACAAGTTCTTGGGGGATAGAACAAGGAAAACTGGGGGAGGCAACATTCAAAGAGATTATGGGTGAAAATTTACCAGAATTAATAGAAGACATGAATCCTCAGATTTAGATAATACAAGTCCTCAGCAGGATCAATTAAACTAAATTTATACCCATATATATTGCTATGAATGAAATGATTCTAAGGTCAGAGAGAAAAAGACATTCAATATAAAAGCAATTATATTCACAATAGACTTTACAAAATCAACAATACAGAACAGGTGACAATGATAATTTATTCAAAGTGCAGAGTGAAAAACCCATCAAGCATTCTTCGTTCAGCTATACTATCATTCAAGAGTAGAAATAAAATAAATAAATTTCCAGACAAACAAGACAGATTTCTTATCACAAATAAACTTTCACTGAAAAAATTTTCTTCAGGAAATTTGCTGATGAAAATTTCCACCCACAAGAAAGAAATGAGATAAAAATTGGAGCTTGGAAAACACTTAGGGTGAATAAAGACATTGGAAAACATGTGAGTATATCTAAACAAGCATTGACTGTACAAATAATAATAACAGTGGTTAATTTGGGAACACGAAAATAAGATGACATTATTATACTCAACAACAACAACATATGTAATGAGAGATATGTAATTAAGGTATTCCAAGATTCTTGAATTATTTATAAGGATAGTAGAAGCATTGATTAAGCCATTATGATTATTTTTAATTTAAAATTAAGGCAAATCATGAAATAAATAGAAATATAATATATATAACTTGCAATAAAGGAGAAAATGAATTTTAAAAACTTTCATTTCAGTAGAAAACAGGAAGAGAGACACATGGAAAATATTAGCACAAAATAAGATGGTATAATAAAACAAAATTTGTCAGTAAACTCAACAAGTGTAAATGAACTAAACTCTCCAGTTAAAAGATCAGAATTGTCAGACAGGATAAAAACTTTTAGTTATGTGCTGTTATAAGTCATAATAACACAGAATGGCTGAGAGTAAAAAAAATGGAAAAAGATAACAAATCAGATAGTATTGCTATATTAATATGAGACGAAATTTACTTTAAGATATATAGAGGGCCAAGTGTGGTGGCTCACGCCAGTAATCCCAGCATTTTGTGAGGCCAAGACAGGAGGATCCCAGCACTTGAGGCCAGGAATTTCTTTTTTTTTTTTTCTTTTGAGACGGAGTCTCGCTCTGTCGCCCAGGCTGGAGTGCAGTGGCCGGATCTCAGCTCACTGCAAGCTCCGCCTCCCGGGTTCACGCCATTCTCCTGCCTCAGCCTCCGGAGTAGCTGGGGCTACAGGCGCCCGCCACCACACCCGGCTAGTTTTTTGTATTTTTTTTTAGTAGAGACGGTGTTTCACCGTGTTAGCCAGGATGGTCTCGATCTCCTGACCTCGTGATCCGCCCGTCTCAGCCTCCCAAAGTGCTGGGATTACAGGCTTGAGCCACCGCGCCCGGCCAAGGCCAGGAATTTCAGGGCAGCCTGGGGAACAGAGTGAGACTCTATCTTTATCCAAAAAAATTTATATTAAGATATATAGAATAGTGAATACTAGGGCTGGGAGGAGAGTATAATGGGGAGTTCGTGTTTAGTGCATACAGAGTTTTAGTTTGAGATGAGAAAACATTCTGCAAGTGGATAGTGTGACAGCTGCACAACAATATGCCTGTGTGTAGTAATGTCACTGAACCGCACACTTAAACATGGTAAAGTGGCAAATTATATTTTATGTATATTGTGCCACAATAAAAAATAAGACTTTAAGATTTTAAAAATGTAGTTACTATATAACCATAAAAGTAACAGTTCACCAGGAAGATATAGCAATTCTTTACCTTGATGTAACCACTTCAGGTATATGAAACAAAACTATAAGAAGCAATTGCAGGCTGGGCGCAGTGGCTCACACCTGTAGTCCCAGCACTTTGGGAGACCAAAGCGGGCGGACCACCTGAGGTCAGGAGTTCGAGACCAGCCTGATCAACATGGAGAAACCCCGTCTCTACTAAAATAGAAAATTAGCTGGGCATGGTGGCGCATATCTGTAATCCCAGTTACTCAGGAGGCTGAGGCAGGAGAATCGCTTGAACCTGGGAGGCGGAGGTTGTGGTGAGCTGAGATCGCACGTGCCATTGCACTCCAGCTTGGGCAAAGAGAACGAAACTCCATCAAAAAAAAAAAATTTTTTTTTTTTAAAAAAGGAGCAATTGCAAAATTCACCATGATAGTTGAAGATTTTAAAAGTCTTGGCTCTCTAGTATATTGATAGATTGGCAGCCAAAAATTAGTAGAGACATGGGAGATTTGAATAACACAATTAATAAGCATGTTCTGATAGATGTACATCGAATCCCTTATGCAGCAGTTAGAGAATAAATATTTGTTTAAAGAACATAGAGAACATTTCTAAAATTGGCCATGCACTGGACCACAAAACAAATCTCAACAAATAAAAAGAATCAGTATTATACAGGCCACATGTCTCCGAACACAATTAATTTAGATATCAATAACAGAAAGGTAAAATTCCCAATGCCTGGAAATTTAAGAACAGATTTCAAAACATAATTAATAATGGAAATTAGATAAAATGTAGACTGAACAATAAAGAAAATATGCAATCAAAATGTGTGGAAATAGCACCAAGAGCAAACCCTAATGCAAACTATGGACTTTGGGTGATTAGGATGTGTTGATATAAGTTTACCAATTATAGCAAATCCACCACTCTGGTGAGGGATTTTCATAAGCGGGGAGCCTATGCATGTATGGGGCAGGGGTTATATGGGGAATCTTTCTACCTTCCTCTCAATTTTGCTGTGAACCTAAAACTGTTTTAAAAAAACTATCTTTAAAAAATGTGGAATCCAGCTAAAGTAGCAGTTAAAGTAGATTTATAGCCGTAATACATTAGAAAAGAAGACAGAAAAAACAGAGCTAAGATCCCAACTCAAGAAATTACAAAAATAATGTCACGGCAACCTCCCCTTGCCACCAAAAAAGATGGAAAGAAATAATTAATGCAAGAGTGAAAATGAGGAAACAAAAATACACGAGGGAGATTCAACAAAACTACAAATTGGTGAATATTCACTCACCAAAGGGCACTGACAGGTCTTGGCAATTGGGTGGACGAGATGACCTGGTTCTGCAAATGTCAGCCAGCCTCTTTATCAAGCCACCCAGTGATTGCTAAAAGGACTCATTAGCACAGTAGCTGTGATGGCAAGTTGGAAATTATGCCTGGGCTCAACAAAACAGACATTCTCTCACCAAGGCAGATCTTGCTATTATGTCTCCTAAGAGATAATCTGCCAATAGCAGAGACCAATAACGAGTCATATGGTGTTCTACCCAAGGGGACCAGCCAAGGCGAGTTGATTATAGTGGTCCCCCTCCATCATGCAGAAGGCAGTGTTTTTGCCCTCACTGGAATAAATCTTTTTTTTTTTTTTTTTTTTTTGAGACGGAAACTCACTCTGTTGCCCAGGCTGGAGTGCAATGGTGCTCATCGCAGCTCACTGCAACCTCCACCTCCCCGGTTCAAGCCGATTCTGCCACCTCAGCCTCCCGAGTAGCTGAGATCACAGGTATGTGCCACCACAGTCGGCTAATTTTTTTGTATTTTTAGTAGAGAAGGTTTCACTATATGGGCCAGGCTGATCTTGAACTCCTGACCTCAGGTGATTCGCCCGCCTCAGCCTCCCAAAGTGCAGGGATTACAGCCCTGAGCCACTGCGCCTGGCCAGAATAGATGCTATAATGTGAGATAAAATTGACTTTAAGATACCTAGAGGGCCAAGTGCGGTGGCTCATGCCTGTAATCCCAGCTGACACTATGGAATGGTAGAATGGTCTAATGAAGAGGGTTACACAGCCAGCTGGGAGACAACACCTTGTGAGGCTGGGGTGCCCTCTTACAAGACTGAATGGGTGAGCCATATGTGACCCCTGCTCTTTTTGGCCTTTCCAACAACTCTGTATGCATCAACTTCCCTGTAGTAAATTCCTTTCTGCTTGAAATATCTAGAGTTGTTCCTGTTCTTGCACTAAGCGCTGACCGAATCATATAATGATTAAGACACTGTAGTATTTGCACAGACCCTCTTCTAAGTTATCACTTCTCATTTAGACTATAGCAATAAACTCTTAACCAGTCTTCTTGCTTCCATTTTTCCCTGCTGGATATTATGATAACAGTGATAATGAACATTTGATAGTAAATTGACTAACTTAAAAGAATAGAGAACCCAGAAAACAGATCTGTGCTGTTTAAATCTGATATTTGACATTTCAAACCAGGGGGGAAAGGCTACTCGTGGGCACAGGGAGGGGAGAGTTAAATCTTTTTCTCTTACTATATAAAAAAATTAATTCCAACTGGATTAAAGACCTAAACATGAAAAAGCAAAAGCAGGCCAGGCGTGTTGGCTCACGCCTGTAATCCCAACACTTTGGGAGGCCCAGGCAGGTGGATCACCTGAGGTTAGGAGTTCAAGACCACCCCGATCAACATGGTGAAATCCCATCTCTACTAAAAATACAAAAATTAGCTGGGCATGGTGGCGGGCACCTGTAATCCCAGCTATTAGGGAGGCTGAGGCAGGAGAATCGCTTGTGCCCAAGAGGTGGATGTTGCAGTTAGCCGAGATCATATCATTGCACTCCAGCTTTGGTGACAAGAGTGAAACTCCATAAAAAAAAAGAAAAAAGAAAGAAAGAAAGAAGGAAGGAGAGAGGGAAGGAAGAAAGGAAGGAAGGAAGGAAGGAGAAGAAAGAAAGAGAGAGAGAAAGAAAAAGAAAGAAAGAGAAAGAAAGAAAGAAAGAAAGAAAGAAAGAAAGAAAGAAAGAAAGAAAGAAAGAAAGAAAGAAAGAAAGGGAGGGAGGGAAAAAGAAGGAAAGAAAGAAAGAAAGAGAAAGAAAGAAAGAAAGAAAGAAAGAAAGAAAGAAAGAAAGAAAGAAAGAAAGAAAGAAAGAAAGAAAGGAAGGAAGGAAGGAAGGAAGGAAGGAA
>NW_012104410.1:621326-622087 GCF_000951045.1 Mandrillus leucophaeus | reverse complement strand
CATTAGGAGATATACCTAATGTAAATGACAAGTTAATGGGTGCAGCACACCAACATGGCACATGTATACATATGTAACAAACCTGCACATTGTGCGCAGGTACCCTAGAGCTTAAAGTATAATAATAAATAAATAAATACAACCAAAAATAATTTTAAAAAGGAATAATTTCACACCATCTTATTGGCAAAATTAAAAAGTCTGACAATACCAAGTGCTGCCAAGGTTATGAAATAATTGGAACGTTCATACTCTGGTGGTATTACAAATTGGTATAACCTCTTTGGAGAGCAATTTGCCTGTATGAAGTATCTGTGAAGGTGTACATACTCTGCAACCCAGCAATTTCACTCCCAACTGTATACTCTGGGGAAACACTTGCTCACAGGCACAAGGAGAAACGAACTGGAATATTCACTGTAGCATTTCTCCAACCCTGAACCTTTCGCTAACATTCCCTCAGCCTAGAACTTCCTTCAGATACCTGCATGGCTCACTCCCTCACCTTCCTCATGTCTTTGTCCAAATGTTACTTTTCTTTTCTTTCTTTTCTTTCTTTCTTTCTTTCATTCTTCTTCTTTTTTAATTTTTTAATTTTTATTTTTTTATTTTTTTTTAGATGCAGTTTCACTCTTGTTGCCCAGGCTGGAGTGCAGTGGCACAATCTCAGCTCACTGCAACCTCCACCTCCTGGGTTCAAGCAATTCTCCTGCCTGAGCCTCCTGAGTAGCTGGGATTACAGCTGCCTATCACCACGCCTA
>NW_012104410.1:619381-621276 GCF_000951045.1 Mandrillus leucophaeus | reverse complement strand
AAATAGTGCTATCATCCTCATCAAATCCATTGGAAAATCTTACTAGGTCTAACTTCAAAATATATTGTGCATTTTTTCATATATCTATGGCCATTTATATGTCTTCTTTTGAGAAATGTCTATTCACATCCTTTGCTTTTTTTTAAATAGAGTTTTTTATTTTCTTATTATTGAGTAGTTCGAGTAGTTTGTTTTCTTATTATTGAGTTCCTTATGTATTTTGGATATAAGCCCCCTATCTGATATATGATTGGCAAATATTTTCTCCCAATCTATGAGTTGTCTCTTCACTGTGTTAATTGGTTCCCTTATTGTACAGAAACTTTTAAGTTTGATGCAATCCCATTTGTCCATTTTTGTTTTTGTTGCCTGTGCTTTTGGGGTCATGTTGTATAGTGTGAATCTGACCACTTCTCACAATTTTCTCTGCTACTGCCCTGGTCTAAGTCACCATCGCCTTTCATTTAGACTATAACGATAAACTCTTAACCCATCTACATGCTTCTGCTTTTGCCTCCTGGATGTTATGATAGTAGTCATAATGAACATTTGTAAAGTAAATCAGTTCCCTGCTCAACATCCTCCAGTGGCTTCTCATCATAGAATAAAATCCCTGGTTACTTCTCTAAGTAAGCACTTACCACTCTTCCCCTTATGTATGCCAGTTAGCCATACTAGCAATTTTCTCAACTCTTCTATAACCCATCAAGCATGCCAACATCTTAGGGCCTTTGCACTTGCTGTTTCCCCTGCCTGGAATGTTCTTCTCTTTAGATATTCCCATTTCTTGCTCCCTCATCATATTCTGTTTTCTGCTGAATGTTGCCTTCTCAGGGAAGCCTTTCCTGACCACTCTAACATAGCAGCCCATTGGTTTCTCTTTATCTCTGTATCTTACTCTCTCTTCATGTTTTATTTTCTATTTATCTATTGTTTATTGTCTCTCCCCCACATTAGAATCTAAGTCATTAAGGTCGGGCCTTTTGTCTTTCTCACTCACAGTTGTTTCTGCCAAGCCTAGAACAGTACCTGGCACACAGTAGGCATTCAGTATATTTGTCAAATAAATAAGTGAATGAATGAGAAACCTGTATGACCTTGGACTAGGAAATAATTGCCTAAACGTGACACAGAAAACAAAATCATAAGGAAAAGTTTGAAAAAATTTTATAAAATTAAGATTAAATACTCTTCATTCCTTTAAAAACATCATTAAATATCACTGATATATAAGTCGCAGACTGAGAGAAGGTATTTGCAGTGTAGATATTAGACAAAGTATTAATATTCAAGATATGTGAAGGACTCTAAAGATCAATAAGAAAAAGAAAATTCAATTTAAAAAAATAATGAGCAGGCCAGGTGCGGTGGCTCATGTCTGTAATCCCAGCACTTTGGGAGGTCAAGGTGCGAGGATTGCTTGAGCCCAGGAGTTCAAGATAAGCCTAGGTAACATGGTGAAATCCCTTCTCTACAAAAAGTGCAAAAATTAGTTGGGTGTGGCAGCACATGTCTGTGATCCCAGCTACTGGGGAGGCTGAGGCAGAAAAATCACTTGAGCCTGGGAGTTTGAGGCTGCAGTGAGCTGAGATCACACCACTGCACTCTGGCAACAGAGAGAGATCCTGTCTCAACAAACAAACAAACAAACAAACAAAAAGCAAAGGATATGAACAGGGAAGTCACAGAGGAAACCTAAAAGGTCACTAAAATATGAAAAGATGTTCAACTCTCAGAAAATCAGAAAAACACATGTTAAAAATGGGAATAATGCCAAGGTGGGCAGATGACCTGAGGTCGAGAGTTTGAGACCAGCCTGACCAACATGGAGAAACCCCATCTCTACTAAAAATACAAAATTAACTGGGTGTGGTGGCACATGCCTGTAATCCCAG
>NW_012104410.1:617478-619331 GCF_000951045.1 Mandrillus leucophaeus | reverse complement strand
CCATGTTGGCCAGGCTGGTCTCAAACTCCTGACCTCAGGTGATCTGCCTGCCTTGGCCTCCCAAAGTGCTGGGATTACAGGCATGAGTCACTACGCCCAGCCTAGATGTTACTTTTTCAATGAGGCCTTTCTTGACTACCCTGTTAAATTTGCAAACCACCTTGGTATTCCTCTATCCCTTTATCTTGCTTTTTTTCTTCATAGCACATCCAACAAATTACATAGTTTACCTGTTTATTAAGTTTATAATTGCTTCTCCCCTCTACTCTGTAAGCTCCATGAGGACACAGATTTATTCCTTGTTTTCCCTGCTGAATTCCCAGTTGCTAAAAGAGTATCTGGGTGTAGTAGGCACGCAATAAAAATTGGTTGACTAAATTAAATAGTTGGTAATAGCAAAGATTTGAAAGCAATCTCAATGTTCTCCCAAAGGAGAATAGCTAAGTAAACTATAGCACATTCTGTACATTGGCATGCTACACAGCAGTTAAAATGAATACAATTAAAGCTTCATGCAGTCACATAGATAAGTATCAAAAACATAATATTAAGCAACAATAGCAAGATGAAAAGGGATAAGTATGGTATGACACCATTTATAAAAATTAAGAAACATATAAACAATACTGCATCTGGCATATGTTACATACACATGTACTAAAATAGAGAAAAGTCAATGGTAAGGTTAAGCACCAAATTCAGAACAGAGGTTGTCTCCAAGAATAAAGAGACAGTAATGTGAGAGGGAAAGAACACCCATTGGGTTTCCATTATATTTTTAATGTTGTATGTCTAAGCTGGAAGGTGGGCATAAAGGTGTTAATTTTCTTACTATCTATTTGTGTATGCTTGGAATATTTAATAATAAAATTAAGTGACATAAGAGTGATTGGTGTATAATAATAATAGTCAATATTTAGATAGAGCTTGCTTTGAATTAGGCACTTCTCTAAGTGTTACACAAAACAGCTCATTTAAATTCTCACAACAATCCTGTGAGGTTAAGTTCTATTATTGTCTTCATCCTAAGGATGAGGAAACAGAGACATAGAGAAGTTAAGTAATTTACTCAAAACTAGATGGTGGAACTGAGCTGGAAGGAAAAAAAAAAAGCAGTTTTTAACCATTACCAAATTGCATCATAGTCTTATTGAGCACACATAGGTTCTTAATACTCAGTTGAAACTTCAAGTACTGGTGCAGTGGCTCACACCTGTAATCCCAATACTTTAGAAGGCTGAGGTAAGAGGATCGCTTGAGTCCAGGAATTTGAAACCAGCCTGAGCAACATGGCGAAACTCTATCTCCATAAAAAATAAATTAGCCAGGCCTGGTGGTGTGCACCTGTAGTCCCAGCTACTCAGGAGGCTGAGGTGGGAAAATTGCTTGAGCCCAGGAAGCAGAAGTTGCAATGAGCAGAGATGGTGCCACTGCACTCCAGCATGGGTGACAGACCAAGACCCTGTCTGAAAAAGAAAGAAAGAAAGAAAGAAGGAAAGAAAGAAAGAAGGAAAGAAAGAAAGAAAGAAAGAAAGAAAGAAAGAAAGAAAGAAAGAAAGAAAGAAAGAAAGAAAGAAAGAAAGAAAGAAAGGAAGGAAGGAAGGAAAGAAAGAAAGAAAGAAAGAAAGAAAGAAAGAAGGAAGGAAGGAAGGAAGGAAGGAAGGAAGGAAGGAAGGAAGGAAAGAAAGAAAGAAAGAAAGAAAGAAAGAAAGAAGGAAAGAAAGAAAGAAAGAAAGAAAGAAAGAAAGAAAGAAAGAAAGAGAGAGAAAGAAAGAAAGAAAGAAACTTATGGATTGTAATTTTTGTAGGCCAAAGTGGTCAAATATGCCAGCAGTTATGTATGGTTCAACCTA
>NW_012104410.1:611438-612903 GCF_000951045.1 Mandrillus leucophaeus | reverse complement strand
CCTGACCAACATGGAGAAACCCCATCTCTACTAAAAATACAAAATTAACTGGGTGTGGTGGCACATGCCTGTAATCCCAGCTACTCAGGAGGCTGAGGTGGGAGAATCACTTGAACCTGGGAGGCGGAGGTTGCAGTGAGCCGAGATCAAGCCATTGCACTCCAGCCTGGGCAACAAGAGTGAAATTCCATCTAAAAAAATAATAATAATAAAAACAAAATAAATAAAAATAAAAATAAAAAGTTGGGTGGTTCCAAGATGGCTAAAGGCTACAGCTACAGCTCCCAGCATGAGCGACATAGAAGACAGGTATTTCTGCATTTCTAACTGAGGTACCAGGTTCATCTCACTGGGGTGTGTCAGACAGTGGGTGCAGGACAGTGGGTGCAGCCCACCGAGCGAGAGCCGAAGTAGGGCAAGGCATCATCTCACCTGGGAAGCACAAGGGGTAAGGGAATTCCCTTTCCTAACCTAGGGAAACCGTGACACACAGCACCTGGAAAATCGGGTCACTCCCACCCTAATACTGTGCTTTTCCAAGGGTCTTAGCAAACGGCACACCAGGAGATTATATCCTGTGCCTGGCTCAGAGAGTCCCACGCCCACGGAGCCTCCCTCATTGCTAGCACAGCAGTCTGAGATCTAACTGCAAGGCTGCAGCGAGGCTGTGGGAGGGGTGCCCGCCATTGCTGAGGCTTGAGTAGGTCAACAAAACAGCCAGGAAGCTCAAATTGAGTGGAGCCCACTGCAGCTCAAGGAGGCCTGCCTGCCTCTGTAGACTCCACCTCTGGGGACAGGGCATATCCAAACAAAAGGCAGCAGAAACCTCTGCAGATTTAAATGTCCCTGTCTGACAGCTTTGAAGAGAGTAGTGGTTCTCCCAGTATGGAGTTTGAGATCTGAGAACGGACAGACTGCCTCTTCAAGTGGGTCCCTGACCCCCAAGTAGTCTAACTGGGAGGCATCCCCCAGTAGGGGCAGACTGACACCTCACACAGCCGGGTACCCCTCTGAGATGAAGCTTCCAGAGGAATGATCAGGCAGCAACATTTGCTATTCAGCAATATTCGCTCTTCTGCAGCCTCTGCTGCTGATACCCAGGCAAACAGGGTCTGGAGTGGATCTCCAGCAAACTCCAACAGACCTGCAGCTGAGGGTCCTGACTGTTAGAAGGAAAACTAACAAATAGAAGGGACATCCACACCAAAACCCCATCTGTACATCACCATCATCAAAGTCCAAAGGTAGATAAAACCACAAAGACGGGGAAAAAACAGAGCAGAAAAGCTGAAAATTCTAAAAATCAAAGCGCCTCTCCCCCTCCAAAGGAATGCAGCCCCTCGCCAGCAATGGAAAAAAGCTGGACAGAGAATGACTTTGACGAGTTGAGAGAAGAAGGCTTCAGATGATCAAACTTCTCCGAGCTAAAGAAGGAAGTTCAAACCCATCGCAAAGAAGCTAAAAA
>NW_012104410.1:611044-611388 GCF_000951045.1 Mandrillus leucophaeus | reverse complement strand
AATGACTTTGACGAGTTGAGAGAAGAAGGCTTCAGATGATCAAACTTCTCCGAGCTAAAGAAGGAAGTTCAAACCCATCGCAAAGAAGCTAAAAATCTTGAAAAAAGATTAGATAAGTGGCTAACTAGAATAACCAATGTAGAGAAGTCCTTAAACGACCTGAAAGAACTGAAAACCATGGCATGAGAACTACGTGACAAATGCACAAGCTTCAGTAACCAATTCGATGAACTGGAAGAAAGGGTATCAGTGATTGAAGATCAAATGAATGAAATGAAGCGAGAGGAGAAGTTTAGAGAAAAAAGAGTAAAAAGAAACAAACAAAGCCTCCAAGAAATATGGGA
>NW_012104410.1:610035-610757 GCF_000951045.1 Mandrillus leucophaeus | reverse complement strand
CATATCCAGCCAAACTAAGTTTCATAAGTGAAGGAGAAATAAAATCCTTTACAGACAAGCAAATGCTGAGAGATTTTGTCACCACCAGGCCTCCCCTACAAGAACTCCTGAAGGAAGCACTAAACATGGAAAAGAACAACAGGTACTAGCCATTGCAAAAACATGCCAAAATGTAAAGACCGTTGATGCTAGGAAGAAACTGCATCAATTAACAAGCAAAATAACCAGCTAACATCCTAATGACAGGATCAAGTTCACACATAACAATATTAACCTTAAATGTAAATAGGCTAAATGCTCCAATTAAAAGACCCAGACTGGCAAATTGGATAGAGTCAAGACCCATCAGTGTGCTGTATTCAGGAGACCCATCTCATGTGCAGAGATACACATAGGCTCAAAATAAACGGATGGAGGAAGATCTACCAAGCAAATGAAAAACAAGAAAAGGCAGGGGTTGCAATCCTAGTCTCTGATAAAACAGACTTTAAGCCAACAAAGATCAAAAGAGACAAAGAAGGCCATTACATAATGGTGAAGGGATCAATTCCACAAGAAGAGCTGACTATCCTAAATATATATGCACCCAATACAGGAGCACCCAGATTCATAAAGCAAGTCCTTAGAGACTTACAAAGAGACTTAGGCTCCCTCAAAATAATAATGGGAGACTTTAACACTCCACTGTCAACATTAGACAGATCAACGAGACAGAAAGTTAA
>NW_012104410.1:596889-606200 GCF_000951045.1 Mandrillus leucophaeus | reverse complement strand
AAAGAAAGAAGGAAAGAAAGAAAGAAAGAAAGAAAGAAAGAAAGAAAGAAAGAAAGAAAGAAAGAAAGGAAAGAAAGAAAGAAAGAAAGAGAGAGAGAGAGAAAGAAAGAAAGAAAGAAACTTATGGATTGTAATTTTTGTAGGCCAAAGTGGTCAAATATGCCAGCAGTTATGTATGGTTCAACCTAATAAATGGCAAATAAAATGAAAATAAAACTTATTTAAAAATGAATGGCAAATAAAAACAGATGAGGTTCTATGATGATTCTGTAATTAATTTTAAACTTACTAAAGTCTTCTGCATGCATGTCCTAAATGTGGTTACCAGTGAAGCACAAGGGAGTGAAGTTGAACACCAAAAGTAACTTCCCAGCCATTAACACTGAAATCAAGGAAAGGAAGGAAGGCTTTTGAGGAAAGGGTGGTGATGATCAGTGTGAGGTGACTTAAAAGCCCCAACAGTGGGCCAGAAGACGGCTGAGTTGCCCCCTCCACAGCCCATATCTTCCTTTCCCTGTCTCTCTCTCAGTTTGTCTAAGAGGCTGCTTCGAACCACCCAGGACTTAGCCACGGGTTTGGCTGAGAAGACCTTGTTTGCAGTCCTCCGCGAAAACTCTGGAGAGGTCCAGACAGGGCAGCAGTCTTCCTCATTAGAACACCCCACAGCATGAGATCAAAGGTCTCTCTCCCTCAGCCCTGGCTGTACACCAACTCACAAGAAATTGAAAATAGAGAGGAGACGGGAGACAGATACAAATTCCCTCAGGTTCCGTCTGTCTGGTCTTTGCAGTTGCAGTCCTGATTTCTTAGCTCAAGTTTCCAGGAGTCAACTTTTGCATCTGTTTCACAGCGTAGTCTCCTTCTGAGTCTCCCTGTCTCTAGTGAATCAAAGCTAATTCTCTCTTACATGTGGTTAACGCTAATTTCCTCACATCTTTCCTCAAGAACAATCATTTACCACGTGCAATCCAAAATCTTTAGTGCAGACTTCTGCAACTCCTCATCACTTTGACAGCATCACACCATGTCAACTTGAACAAAATCTACAAGAGTGGTGAGACCTAGCTTACAGTCTGTGTGGAAACACAAGAATGGACAGGGTTACTTCTGAAAAGTATAGTGACATTGTGTTGCTCACTGTTGCACACACACTGCTTCTATGGGGGTGAATGAATACATATTCACATAGGGTGGGGAGTGATGTATGCATGCACACATGCACAAATCTAGTTGGTAAGTGTGCCTGAAGGCTATGTGAGCATTTTCTAGAACCTATGCTCTAAGTTTCACTCCATAAATCTCTTTTATTGGCAGTACTCAGAAAACCAAGGGCTGTGTAATAATTTCCTCTCTTGCTCCCCTTCACTTGCATAGGATGAAAAACTGAAGATTGATAGTGACATCCTTTGGAGGAGCCAGGAGTGCCATCCATCCCACTCTGTCATCTATCCCTCTATAGCTTTCTTTGTCACTCCACTCCTTCTGCTCTGCTCCAGAGGACAGATTTTCTCCTTTTCTACCCTAGACCTCCTCCACTGACTCCTTCTGAAACTTCCTCTTTGGGGCAGCCACCCTAAGTTAAGAAGCACAAGAAGGATTTTTCAGCTGACCCAACCATAAGACTCAGAAAATATCCTCCACAGAGATCCAAATAGAGGTCATCTCTAGAAGTCATCTTCTCTTTTTCCCACTCAAAGCCATCATAGTTCGACCTGGAAAGGCTCTAGGGAAAGTGAGTCTAGTCTGCTGTTGATCCTTAAGTAGAGTATTTGTAGCTCTCTTTTATCCTTCCTACTGTAATTTTGGCCATATTCTGTTCAGATTATTTTGTTTCCACTAAATAGGAAGTTTCAGGTGAAGGATAAGGGAAGTAGGGAGGCAGGGACAGAGAATGCTGGATAGCGTAGTACACACTTTTTGTTGTTGTTTTTGTTGTTTGTTTGTTTTGAAACAGATTCTCACTCTGTCACCCAGGCTGGAGTGCAGTGGCACGATCTCGGCTTACTGCAAAATCCACCTCCTGGGATCAAGTGTTTCTCCTGCCTATCCTTCCGAGTAAGTGGGACTATACGTGTGTGCCACCATGTCTGGCTAATTTTTGTATGTTTTGGTGGAGACAGGGTTTCATCGTGTTGGCCAGGCTGGCCTCAAACTCCTGGCCTCAAGCGATCCACCCACCTCAGCCTCCCAAAGTGCTGGGATAACAGAGAACCAGAGAGTCACTTTGTCTGTCCCTTGCCTCTTCACCTCTCCCCTCTTGGTTGAACTATAATCTCTCTAGTATTAATAACCTCTAAGAACCCAACTCCTGCCACCAAACAAAATGAAATGGATTCCATTGCTTCAGTGAGTCACTGAAACTTTGCAAACCCTCATGGACAGACGACTCTTCCTGAGGTTAAACCAACTTTCTCGGCAGCAGCTTCAGCTCTAATTCTATGCAGATAGATTACCTTTGACACCTGCCTTCTGTGTAAAGAAGGAAAGCCTCTCTTGATTTCTATTCCCAGTTCTCATACCTCTTCAAAAATCAATTCCAGCACAACTTTAATGTTTTAGGAGAAAACATAGAATGTCTTTATGATCTCAGGGTAGGGGAAGATTTCTTAGAATAAGATATAAAAAGAACAAATCATAATGGAAGAGATGAATAAATTCGACTACATTAAAAACTTGTTTTCTTTAAAGGCTCCATTTACAAAGCTACAAGACAAGTCACAAACTGAAAGATACATGCTACTCAATGACTTATAAAGAATTTGTTCACGGAATATATAAAGAATTGATTTTTAGAATCAGTAATAAGAAGACAACTGGAACAACAGAATAATGTGCAAAAGACATGAATAGGTTATTCACTTAAGTGAAAATCCAAATAGCTAATAAATAGCCAAAAAGATGCTCAAACTCTAGTAATCAATAAAATGCAAATTAAAATAATCCATCAGATTGGTAAAATTTAAGAAGTATATACCTGGCTGTCTAGTGTTTAGGAGGAAAAGAGTACAATAATACCAAATGCTGATGAGGATATGGAGCAACTGGCAGTCTTATACACTGCTAGTGAGTGTGTACATTGGCACAACCACTTTGGAAACAATTTAGATTTATCTTCTACAGTTGAAGATATGCATATCCCATCGTCTGCCAGTTCTTTTTTTTTAATTGTGATCAAAACCACATGACTTAAAATTTACCATTTTAACTTTATTTAAGTATATAGTACAGTAGTGCTAACTATACGTACATTGTTGTGCTACAGATCTGTAGAACTTTTTCAACTTGCAAAGCTGAAACTCTATATCCATTGAACAAGCAATCCTTTTCCCCCTCCTCACAGCCCCTGGCAACAATTCTACTTTCTGTTTCTAAAAGTTTGGCTATTTTAGATATCTTATAAAAGTGGAATTACACAGGATTTGTCTTTTTGTGATTGGCTTATTTCACTTAATATAATATCTTCAAGCTTCATCCATATTGTAGCATGTGACAAGATTTCCTTTTTTTTTTTTTTTTTGAGACGGAGTCTCGCTCTTTTCGCCCGGGTTGGGTTGAGTGGCCGGATCTCAGCTCACTGCAAGCTCCGCCTCCCGGGTTTACGCCATTCTCCTGCCTCAGCCTCCCGAGTAGCTGGGACTACAGGCGCCCGCCACCTCACCCGGCTAGTTTTTTGTATTTTTTAGTAGAGACGGGGTTTCATCGTGTTAGTCAGGATTGTCTCGATCTCCTGACCTCGTGATCCGTCCGTCTCGGCCTCCCAAAGTGCTGGGATTACAGGCTTGAGCCACCGCGCCCGGCCCACTTCCTTTTTTTTTTTTTTTTTAAGGCTGGATAATATACCACATTTTTAAATCCATTTATCAGTTGGTGGACATTTAGGTTGCTTTTACCTCTTGGCTATTGTGAGTAATACTGCAATGAACACAACTGCTAATATCTCTGAGACCCTATTTTCAATTCTTTCGGATAAATACCTAAAAGTGGGATTGCTAGATCTGTGTTAGCCAGGATGGTCTTGATCTCCTGACCTCATGATCTGCCCGTCTCGGCCTCCCAAAGTGCTGGGATTACAGGTGTGAGCCACCGCGCCCAGCCAATATTTATTTATTTATTTAGAGATGGAGTTTCATTCTTGTTGCCCAGGCTGGAGTGCAGTGGCACAATCTTAGCTCACTGCAACTTCCACCTCCCCAGTTCAAGCGATTCTACTGCCTCAGTCTCCCGAGTAGCTGGGATTATAGGTGCCCACCACCACACCACACCTGGCTAATTTTTTGTATTTTTAATAGAGACGGGGTTTTGCCATACTGGGCAGGCTGGTCTCAAACTCCTGACCTCAGGTGATCTGCCCACCATGGCCTCCCAAAGTGCTGAAATTATAGACATGAGCCACTGCACCCGCCCTATATTTTTAATTTTTTGAGAAACCTCAATCCTGTTTTCCATGGCTGCTGCAACATACCCCTGCCAACAGTAGACAAGGGTTGCAGTTCTCCACATCCTAACCAACACTTGTTATTTTTTAATTTTTAAAATAATGACCATCCTAACAGATGTGAGGTGATGAACAAAACAACAAAGAGGAGTAAACAAAACAGAAAGAAAAAGTTTCTGGAGTTTGAAGATGAAAACAGGAAACACTTAAAATAAATATTTCACACAGGGAAAAGTTTAGAAAACCCATACCAAGTTCTGTTAGGTGTGACTCACAATTGTCCAGGATCTCTTTGTGTCTTTGATTTGCATTTCCCCAATGATTAGTGATGTAAAGCATCTCTTCGTATACTTGTTGGCCACTTGTGTTTCTTCTTTGAAGAAATACCTATTCAAGTCCTTTGCCCATTTTCTAATATTTTGTGTTTTTTGTGAGTTGTAGGAGTTATTTATCTATTCTGGATATTAACCCCTTATCAGACATATGGCTTGCAAATATTTTCTCCCATTCCATAAGTTACTTTTTCACTCTGTTGATTGTTTCCTTTGCTGTGCAGAAGTTTTTAAGTTTGATGTAGTTTCAATTGCCTATTTTTGCTTCTGTTGCCTGTACTTTTATGTCATGTCCAAAAAATCATTGTCAAATCTGATGTCATGAAGCTTTTCTCCTATGTGTTTTTAGGAGTCTTATAGTTTTGGGTCTTATGTTTGGGTCTCTAACACATTTTCAGTTAATTTTTCTACAGGGCCTTAGGTAATGGTCCAGTTTCATTCTTTCTCATTCAGTTTTCTCATCTCCATTTGTTGAAGAGATAATCCTTTCACCATTATGTGTCTTGGCATTTTTGTCAAAGATCATTTGACCTTTTATTTCTTTTTTTTTAGCTTGAGTGCTCTGGTCAAGAATTCCAGTGCTACATTGAATAGAAGTGGCAAGAGCAGGTATCCTTGCTTTGTTCCTGCTCTTAGAGAGAGAGCTTTCAATGTTCCACTACTGAGTATAAAGTTATCTGTGTCCAGCAGTGCTTAAATATATATCCTAGAGAAAATTTTGTACATATATTTCTAGAGACATGTAGAATAATATTTATAACAGTATCGTTTATAAAAAACAAAGACCTGAAAACAACTGGACTAACTATTGACAGGAGAATAGCCAAATAAATTGTGGTGTGTTTATTTATTTAAGTATAATACAGCAGTAAAAATGAAATAAAGCTATATCCAGCAATAGGGATGAGTGTCATAACATAATGTTGAGAGAAAAAAGCAGGTTGCCAAATAATTCATATATTATGACAGAATTTTTACACATGGTGAAACACATTAAAAACTAAATAATATATTTTAAAGAATCTATATGTAGCCAAAACCTAATGAAATGTGATGAATGATAAATGCAAAATCTGGAGTGGAGGTTTCCTCCAAAGGGAATGAAAAGAGATATAATCAGATAGGGACAGCAAGCAGGCTTCACCAATATTAACAATAATCTATCTCTTAATATCTATCCAATATTAACAATAATCTATCTCTTAATAAGATTATTAACAATAATCTTATCTCTTAACAATAATCTATCTCTTAAGCTATGTGGTAGGACATGGGTATATGTCCCAATTATTTCATCTTATATTTAAGATATATATATTCTTTTATATGTATGAAATATCTGAAGATAATAAAAATGCTTTCACTCATTCGAAAACCACTTATCAGGTACTGACTATGTATCAGTCGCTGTTACAATTGCTTGAGATATAGGAGTGAACAAAACGGAAAGAAAAAGTTTCCAGAGTTTGAAGGTGAAAACAGCAAACACTTAAAACACATCTTTCAGCCAAGGAAAATTTTGGAGAACCCATACCAAGTTCTGTTATATATGATTCATAATTGTCCAGGATATAGCACCCAAATTGGTTATCCCAGAATGAGACAGCAATTAAGGTAACTCCCACTTATTTATGCTAGGCAAGGGGCACAATGGTGTGGGTAATCTAAGAGAAGGACTTATGTACTCAATTAGATCAATATTACAGGAAGGAATATTACCGGAAGGAGGCAGAGTTCACCCAAATAGTAATCTACAATATCAGTTGATCCAAATAATAAGGGAAAAGCAAATAGCATTTGTACTTGTCTTTGGGGTATATTACCCTGCTAGTGTAGCCTATTCACTTAATATACTTTCTCTTGCATATTAAAAAAAAGGTGTTGTTAGCCTCATACCCACTGCCTGGGACTGCCCAGGAGAAAACTGCTGCTGCTTCAGTCATTCACTCAATAAATGTCTCTATTACATGTCCATCACTGCCCTGGACATAGGGGATACAAAGACAAATAAAATTTGGTTCCTGTCCTCAAGGAGCTTAGTTTGTAGAGTACTGGTAAAGAAAGAGATTTTTCCAACAAGGTTTAAAACAACACAAGTGTTAAAATGGAAATATAAAACATAATGCTATTGGCACGCAGAAGAAGGGGCATCTAACTCTTCAGAGAGCAATACATCAATGTTGCCTTTTCAGAAGTGGTGCTGTTTAGGCAGCATTGAAGACCAGGTAGGAATTTCTCAGAAGGAGAACGAGAAGGGCATTCCAGACAGAAGAACCGACATATGAAGAGGCTTGTGGCATCACAGGGCATGGGACAGCGGGAAGCTCAATGTGGCAGCAGCCTAGGGTAAGCAATGCAAAGTAGGATTGATGGGCAGTTAGTGCCATGCCCAAGAGCTTGGTCTCTATTTGATCAGCAATGCAGAGCCACAGTTTGAGCAGAGAAGTAAACCAATTAGATTCATTTTTTGAAAGATAATTCAGGTGATGGTGGTGATGTAGAAGTTGACCTGGAAAAGAAAAGGCATCTGGTAGAAAGAAGTATATGGTGGCTATTGCAATAGTTCAGGGCAATGGCTATCAAAATCTGAGCCAAAGCCAGGCAAAGAGGAGACAAAGGAGAAATGTATTCAAGAGATATTTCTGAAATGCAATTCAACTGGCCTGAGTGATTAACTTGATAAGGAAGACAGGGAGTTGAGGATAATTGCGAAGTTTTTAGCCTGAGAGACTGGGCAGATGATGAGTCTGAAACTGAGAGAAGGAATGCTCTGGAAAGATGATGGGTTGAAGAGTAAAAGAGAATTGAATTTTTAGGGAAAGGAGACTCGAGGAAAACTTATTTCAGGTGAGGAAATGAGAATAGGGGCCAAGGACAGGAGAAAGAAGAATATGGTGTTTGAACAGAGGTGGAGAGATTGATCTAAAAGTAAGGCTACATCTTTCTCTAATTAGTATAACAGATGTGGAGGGAAGGCTGGGTGGTTATAATAAAGTTTAGGGGCCAAGGGAAGAGAAGTTAAGGGAGTTAGCGTCAGATGGCTGTAATTTGGGGGGACATGTAAGGGAGAAGCTGACCTATTGAGGGTGAATAGGAGATGTGAGGTGTGAGAATACCCTAGTACATGTACTTTCTCATTTACATATATTAACAAGATTGCAATTTTAAGCCACACTTGCAATCTGCAACTGCTCATCTTAAAAACACTTTCCGTTCTCTAGATATTTGTCTTATCTATCATCAGGTCTCTCAGAAACTCTTTCTTGCGAGTAGACCTGGAGACTCACAAAGTTGCTTGACAGCAAAACAACTCAGATCTGCTAAGATCAGTGTCATTTCTTCCCATTTTTATGGTTACATGCAAAATTAGAACCCCTGAGCACTGAAACATCTACAAAGGTTTCTGGCCAGTTCAGGAAGTCTGCTTAATAGTTACTAAGCTACTTAAACATTTGAGCTCTATGGAATCAGTGTAAACTGCCAAAGAAACATCTAGTTCAATTCAATATTTATTGAGAACCGATGTACCAGGCACTACACTAGATGCTAGGGACTCAAGGACAAGCAGAACACAACCTTTCCCCGTGGAAAGCTCACAGTCTAGGGGAGCAGCTTCTCTCTTGGTAGGTAGAAGGCAGTATGTTTATATACAATGAGCTGCAGGGAAATCAGTGCTCTGTTTTTACTTTTGATGCAGCATTACTTCTTCTGTGTGTAGATGACTAATATGCAGTCAGCTTTTAAAAGTTTTAATAAATTTTGACGTAAGTGTACATTTGTAAAACCATCATTACATTCAAGATACATTATCCCCAGAAGTTTCTTTGCCATCTTCTCCTTCAGCCCTCACCCTGCCCAGGCAACCACTGATCTGATTTCTGTCACAATGGAATAGCCTGCATTTTCTAGAATCATATGGTGTGTTCTTTATTATCTGGTAACAGTCAGCATTTTTTTTTTTTTTAGACACAGTCCCACTCTGTCACCCAGGCTGAAGTGCAGTGGCATGGTCATTGCTTGCTGCAGCCTCGAACTCCTAGACTCAAGAGATCTTCCAGCTTTAGCCTCTCAAGTAGCTGGGACTACAGGAACACACCACCACACCTAGCTAATTTTTATCTATATTTTGTAGGATGAGAGCTCAAACTCCTGGGCTCAAGTGATCCTCCCATCTCGGCCTCCCAAAGTGTTGTCATTACAGGTGTGAGCCACTGCACCTGACTCAACAGTCAGCTTTTGACAAACCATAGTAATGGAAGCAAATGTGGATAATTTTCCCTTCCTTCCTTCCTTCCTTTCTTTCTTCATTCCTTCCTTCCTTCTTCCCTTCCTTCCTTCATTCCCACCCTCCTTCCTTCCTTTTTCCTTCCTTCCCTCCTTCTCTGCCTCCCTCTCTGCCTCCCTCCCTCCCTTCCTTGCTTCCTTCCTTCCCTCCCTTCCTTCCTTCTTCCCTTCCCTCCCTTCCTTCCTTCATTCCCTCCCTTCTTGCTTCCTTCTTCCTTCCCTCCCTCCCTCTCCCTCCCTTTCTTTCTTTTTCCTTCCTT
>NW_012104410.1:589410-596839 GCF_000951045.1 Mandrillus leucophaeus | reverse complement strand
CCTTCTTCCTTCCCTCCCTCCCTCTCCCTCCCTTTCTTTCTTTTTCCTTCCTTCCTTTCTTTCTTTCTTTCTTTCTTTCTTTCTTTCTTTCTTTCTTTCTTTCTTTCTTTCTTTCTTTCTTTCTTTTTCTCTCACCCCTCACCCAGATTGGAACGCAGTGGTCATAGCTCACTGCAGCCTCAGCCTTCTGGGCTCAAGTAATCTTCTTGCCTAAGCCTCCTGAGTAGCTGGGACTACAGGTGTGTGCCACCATGCTTGGCTAATTTTTAATTTTTTGTAGAGGCAGAATCTCGGTATGCTACCCAGGCTGGTCTTGAACTCCTGGCCTCAAGCAATGCTCCCACCTCAGCTTCCCAAAGTGCTGGGATTACAGGTATGAACCACCACAACCAGCTGCTAATTTTTTTTTAATTTTATGATAATCCTGCACATGGCAGATAATTTCTTAAAGTGAATATTTTTTAAATCATAAGCGGAAAGATTTTTAAACTAAATTAACACTCAAAGTCATATGAATTGATTGACAAAATTCTTCTAGAATTTGTGTGGGAAACACATAGGCTGACCATTAACAAAAGCAGAATATGCCTTTGAGCATGACTTAGTAGAAAATGGACAGGTCTGGGAGCCAGAGCCGCATTCAAACTTAGGCTCCACCACCTCTAGAAGAGTGATTTTGAGGGTATTAATTAACCTTTCTGAGTTTTGGTTGTTTAACATATAAAATGGGAATAATAAGACCTCTTTATCGGGTGATTGCGAGGATTCAATTAGACTTAGATATGGAAAGTGTCTCAAGCTCAAATATTAGTTTCCCTTCCCTTAACTGTGATTCTTGTTTCTATGAGTATATTACTCAGACTTGCAAATAAAGTCATTTAAAGATTACCCAATATAAAAATGGCCACTTAGCCATTTTGAGAACATATCTAATATGTAGAGCAGGGTTAATCTATGTAATATTTTTTTACACCAGCAGGTTGACCTTCGTAATTCTGCTTTCTCCTAACTAACATGAAAAAGAATTTGGTATTAGTGTTCCTCAACTTCTCACTGATCATGGTGGGAGAAGATAGCCAAGAGGCCAGGGAGATCAGTACTTGACCAAAGAAATTACTGGGGATAATCTCCAAAGTGGGTAACCCACACAGAGAAAAGAGTCGGTAGATAAAATGGATTAAGTGCTTACTACATATCAGGCTCCATTAAGGCTTTACCTGAATAATTGCATTTAACCTTCACAACAAACCTCTAAGTTAGGCACTATTACTATACCCATTTTATAGGTGAGAAAATCAAGGCTTAGAGAAGTTAAGAAACTTACCCAAATTTATACTGATGGAAGTGGCAAGGAAGGATTTTAATCTTGGTCTCTAACATCAGAACCCAAATTCTTAACCATGTCTTTTAGAGAAGCACAGAGCAATTCAGGTTCAAACCATGTCCCTCATTTGCAAACACCCACTTGTCTTGTGATAGGCCCCAGAGAGGTCTTCTGCTCTTACAAAGAGAGGAAGGAAAACTACTAAAAAATGGTGTCCTGAATTTTAAGAAAACGATCATCCACAGTGACTAATGGGAATCAACTATTCCGTGATGATCTTGTCTGGGCTGTCTGGCAACGGGTCACCTGTTTAGGCCTTCCCAACCTCTACCCTTCACCCCCAGCACATCGTTGATTTCCCTCACTGTTGGAACACTTCTCCTGTTGTTGAATCTCAGTTCATCCCATTGAAGTGGAGGCCCTCCGATTCTGGCTAACATTCATTTCCCTCCAGGGCTATTTGTCGAGGAGGGGGTGAGTAGGGACTTAATGACATGCTTTCCTTAACAATCTTCCAAACCTATCATCTAGGACAGGGTTTATAAGCATTCATCAACAACACCCTAGCAAAGTAGGTTAGTAGGATGAGCCCACTACCTGTTTAGGAATCTGGAAGGCTAAGACACTTTTATCAAGACTCAGGGGTTTTAAACCCAGTTCCTTCTATCCACATGGCCTTCAGTAAGTTGCACAATTGCTCTGGGTGCCCATCTTCTTCTTGCCTTCCTTCCACACCCACCACTGTCGTCTCTGTTGGCAGAATGAAGGCTGAGCTTTGCCTGACTTCCCACAGAACTAATTAAAGTCTACAAAGTACTTTGAGAACATTCAGTGTGGTGCGCTTGCCAAGTCAGAATTACAGTGGGAATGGCAAGGAATGGGATACATAAAATTGGGAGAGTTGAGCTGCTCTGAGGAAGGCTTCAATTAGCCTTGCTCCACTGTGAGTCTTCAAGCTTTTTCTCTCCTGTCTGCTCAGCTATTGTGCAGAAAAGTTCACTTCTTTTCCCCTTTCGAAGAATCAGATACGAGACAACCTGGGAGCTGAGTTCTGCAATCCTTTCGTCTCAAAATCACACACAGACTCCTTCAGACAACACTTGTCTTACGAAAAGGAAATAGTGGATTAAATCTGAGTCTGGAACAAATCCCTCGGATGCAGGATGCTTCCAAGTGTGGTTGCTCAGGGATTGCTCTTGAGCTTCTTCTCTGCTATGGCCTTGACGTGGGCACTTCTGGGGAGAAGGATTAAAAACTTCATCTGAAGAGTCAGGTCCTGCCCTGGAGGAGTTTACCTGTGAAGGCAAAACACACACAATAAAAGCAACCTAAGAACAATTACAAAGCAACACATTAATATAGGCAAATAAAATAGCACTGGAGGCATTACGGTTAGACTTGAGAAGAACTTCCTACCACAACAGATATTGTGGATTCTCCTTGGCTTGGTAGGTTTAGGAATATCTCTCTTTGAAAACAGGAATCTTTTACCTTTAATACTCATCACTGATGTTACCAAAGCCTCAGTCTTTGGGGTATCTTAAGTATATTCTGCTTTTAAACAGGTCAGCTGTACCTTGGGTAGTTTTCCCTTTCTTCTCTCACTGTTCTGTAAACATTTTCTGGCTCCATTTCTCCCATTTCCAAATTCTGAATAGCAAAGGCTTTCTGCTGCCCACTATCTGAATCAACACATCCCCTTTTGGGACACATGAAATCAGCCAGCATTCTTCCATGTGAAGATGCGCAGGATGGGTAGATATTCTTTAGCACATGTCTCAAATGTACGAATGGCAGGACATTATGAGGCCAGAAGGAGGAGGGGTGGGAGAGGCATCTAAACTCTCAGGAATTCATCTTCACATCGTTTAAACCAAAAGCTTCTAAGGCTTTTTACCGTTTCGGGGAGGGTTCTTTGTCTCAATTATCCATACTTCTGGTAGCAAACTATGACACTGATAGCCAAAACAGGAGATTTCAGATACAACATAGGAAGGTGCTCCCTGAGGGGTCTGACTTAGCAAGAAGGGTTTCTGTAAGAGGAACAAATGTTCAGAAGGTTTGTTTTATTCTAGCCCTCGCCAAATGATGAGTGAAGAGATGGCTGTGCTAAAGTATGCAGGATAACAGGAGCATGCTGGGCCATGATAAAACATTCACTGCAAATCATTCCAAAAATGAATAACACACCAAATAATGGTAAAAATGAACAGATAATTTTGGGGAAATGGTCAACTCTTGCCAGGATTATATCCTTATCATCAGAAGAAAGAAGGGAAAAATAACTCTAGTCTGGGGAAGGGAAGGAGATTATGGAGATAACTCCTAGTGCCAGGCTCATTCTGAAGCTGTGGTTTCAGGCCAAGAGTTTGTGTGCTCAAACTTGCAAAGCTCATGCCCTCAGCCTTGGAAGAGAAGACTCTATTCAATGCACGGATTCAGTCAAGTCTAACAGGCCCAATTTTCTCACCCAGCCTTGAAGGTTCTCTCTTCTCTTCTACTACCTTCAGGGTACACTGATGTTCCTGACCTTTTTTCTTCAAACCACATATAAGGCTTTTTAGTCTCCACTGAATGCACTCAAGGAAAGTAGATAAACTGTATCTTAATACAGAGCAAGCTCTGCTGATGTAGAAGATCAAATAACACGTTTCACGAACTTGAAATGGCAGATGGACCAGTTGTAATTATTTGATGCCTGAGTAGGGGACCTGCCCTAAAGACTTCTGTGGAATTCAATAATACGAAAGAATATCAGATCCTGGTAAGAGGTTCTTACAGTCTAAATAGAGAAACAAAACATAAAGACACATGAGGAACAATCACAGAGCTCACATAAACCTAGGCAAAATTATGCAGCACATACTGGAAAAGGACAGACTGAAGCTGGATTTAGCTCTATTCTCCTTAACTACCATTTTGAGTACTCACTGTGAGCCAGGCACAGTGCTAGGAGGTGCTCTATATACCTTCTTTTCTTTTAACCCTCACAAACTGTGTGATAGGTATTGTTAGCACCATTTCAGACATAAGATTAAGTAATTTTTTTAAGTAAACAGGAGAATGCATTGAAACTGTCCTGGGTTAAAACCCAAATCTATGTGACTTGAAGTAAGTGTCCATAACTCCCACCCCATATTGACTCCTTCTTTAGAAGAATTTTCTACCTTGAAAGAAGTTATGAACTGTTTTTGCTTGAGAAGAGTTTGTACAACTTAGAGGCGGTGTTGTGAAAGCAAAGGAATGAATGATATGGATTGCTATCCTTCAGTTTTCTGACTGGGCCCTCTAGTTCTAGGCTGAGGAAAACAATACAAACCACAAGCTCAAAAGATGCTAATGTTGCATAAGCTCCCAGGGGCCTTGGGCTGAAACACACTTGGAGAGATCATTCTGCTGCATCCACATGTAAGCCTTTTTTTTTTTTTTTTTCTTTTAGATGGAGTCTCGCTCTGTTGCCCAGGCTGGAGTGCAATGGCATAATCTTGGCTCACTGCAGTCTCCACCTCCCAGGTTCAAGCCATTCTCCTGCCTCAGCCTCCCAAGTAATTGGGGCTACAGGCACACACCACCAGGCCAGGCTAATTTTTTGTATTTTTAGTAGAGACGGTGTTTCACTATGTTGACCAGGTTGGTCTCGAACTCCTGACCTCATGATCCACCCGCCTCGGCCTCCCAAAGTGCTAGGATTACAGGCATGAACCACGGTGCCTGGCCACATGTAAGACTCTTTAGACTCCACAGGATTCACGTTAGGAAGGTGAGTGAACTACATTTTCATACAGAGCAAGCTCCCCTGACACAGATCATATAATACATTTTGGGAAACTCCAGATTGATTAGTTCCCTCCCAATTTAGCTTTTACTATTTTACTGGACTCTAAAATTAATAGAAAAGGGTATTCTGGGGAACTTTGGCATTGACTTTCTGGCATGGCAACTTTTCCATATATCTGGTTTCAATCCTTGCTGCTGCAAAATGTACGTTAGAGCTTTACACCCAACATACACTCTGTGGAATATAAAAGTATATAAAATGGTCATATCCCTCCAAGAACTTATGCCCTCATATACAGGTAATTACAACAAAGGCAAGATTCAGTATGCGAAGAGTGTGAAAAGAGCTTAAAGTCCTTAGTACCAAGATCCTCTTCAGCCAATCATATTTACCCAGACGCTCATGGAGCCACAATCTTTTTGAGAATGTCTTAAGCAAGAAGGTGGGACATTTGGGTCTTAGGCTCAATGTGTACTTGTAACCCACCCTCTCCTGGCATTCATGGAACATTTATTGGGCACTTATGATGTGCCAGGCACTGGGAATGCAGAGATGACTATGATGTAACTCTGCCAACAAGGAACTCACGTACATGCCTTTGTCAGAGCTGAAAGCCATGTCCCACCTAACACATCCAACCAACTTCAGCAAGGTGTTTAACTTGAGAGTATGGGGGAGAGTGCAGGGACTAATGCTAATAGTGCTGAGTCAACAATTTATCCACCCACCCCCCTCCCCAACACTTCCTCAGAAAGTGAGAGAGTTGCAGGAAACCGCATGAGTTTCACTAATCCCCCACCAATGGCACCCACTGCATTACTGGCCTCATTATTTCTTAATGGGACTTTGTTGATTACAGACTGCTTAATTACAATGACAGACTCCCTCTCAGTTGGGGGGCCCTGGGGCAAGAAAATGAGGGTAAGAAGGTTGGTGGGGGGGACTATGACTGTAGGCACTCCCCTACCTCCCACCCACTGCCCTGCTATCCAGGGCAGGAGCTAGTGTGAGAAAGGGATCTCTGACCAGCCATATTGTTCCTCCTTTCCTGCCTGCCTCGCACTAATAAAAGCCTTCAGAGATAAGAAAAAAAATCAGCTTCATCTTATAACTGTTTTCCTAATACGGCTTTCTTCATTAAGCTTTGAAAATATCTGTTAATCAGAAAGAAACAGCAATACCATGTCACTATTAAAACACAGGAACAGTATAATTCTTGGCACATAGTAGGCATATAACAGATATTTGTTGAATAGATGAATGATTAGAGAGAGACAGAATAATAGGAGCAAATGCATGCAGAGACAACAAGCTGATGGTATGTCTATGTTGGGCTACCTGATCAAGTGGTCCTTTCATGGAAGCACTCCCCCACCCAACTCTCCACTAAAATGACCAATTGCATGACTGAGTTGACAACATCAGAAGGCACCTTCAGTACCATGCATATGCATCTAGTGACCAAAAGAGAGGAAAAAAGGAAGGGAAGGAGGAAAGGAGGTTTTTTGTTTGTTTGTTTTTCCTGTGTGTGTATGTATAGCAGTCCTGAAAAGGTGCAGGTGGGAAAACCAGAGAATAGAAAAGGTGAAGTAAAAAAGATTGAACCATGAGGTATGGGGCAGAATGGGCATTTCAGGCAGCAAATAGAGTATGTATAGAGATGATCCAGACAGCCACATCCACTTCAAGTAACACAATTAGTTCTTGCAATGTCTTGCATTGACCTCACCTTGCCACCTCTACCATACCTATCCCAGGCACTCAATAGTCTTGGTTTAAACCCAGGCAACCACTGGTCCTGGCCAATAAAATTAAAGTGGACAATAAAAAAAACAGAGATCATCAGACTAGTTTTCAAATTTGTTTTTTGCCTAAGGAGTTGCCTTAGCAATTATGATTTACATAAGCATTCACTGGAAAGGGTTTGCAGTGTCAACTCGGGAATGACTAGGGTAGGGAAGCCAAGGTGTATGCTGAAGGGCAGAGAATGGTCAAATCAGGATTTAAAATGTCCTGGAGGTAATATATATGCCCCAACATTTGGGGGTTGGCTATCTGTACCTTCATTCTAAACTATACAATTTTTAAGGAAAAATTTCTAATGTCCCCATCTTTTGTTTGTCATATTCATCATCAGAGGTAGATATATCTCAGGGTTCTTTCTCTCTTCTTTTGTATAAACTGGCTTATTCCTTACGCTGGGAGTGTATTAAACTGTCTATAAAATTCCCTAAATTAATCACTGGATAGTTTAAACATAATCAGCATGTTAACTGTCTCAGTTAATTGGCCCAAGAAATTGTGTTCATCCACAGAATCATATTTTT
>NW_012104410.1:586688-589360 GCF_000951045.1 Mandrillus leucophaeus | reverse complement strand
TAAAATGACCAATTGCATGACTGAGTTGACAACATCAGAAGGCACCTTCAGTACCATGCATATGCATCTAGTGACCAAAAGAGAGGAAAAAAGGAAGGGAAGGAGGAAAGGAGGTTTTTTGTTTGTTTGTTTTTCCTGTGTGTGTATGTATAGCAGTCCTGAAAAGGTGCAGGTGGGAAAACCAGAGAATAGAAAAGGTGAAGTGAAAAAGATTGAACCATGAGGTATGGGGCAGAATGGGCATTTCAGGCAGCAAATAGAGTATGTATAGAGATGATCTAGACAGCCACATCCACTTCAAGTAACACAATTAGTTCTTGCAATGTCTTGCATTGACCTCACCTTGCCACCTCTACCATACCTATCCCAGGCACTCAATAGTCTTGGTTTAAACCCAGGCAACCACTGGTCCTGGCCAATAAAATTAAAGTGGACAATAAAAAAAACAGAGATCATCAGACTAGTTTTCAAATTTGTTTTTTGCCTAAGGAGTTGCCTTAGCAATTATGATTTACATAAGCATTCACTGGAAAGGGTTTGCAGTGTCAACTCGGGAATGACTAGGGTAGGGAAGCCAAGGTGTATGCTGAAGGGCAGAGAATGGTCAAATCAGGATTTAAAATGTCCTGGAGGTAATATACATGCCCCAACATTTGGGGGTTGGCTATCTGTACCTTCATTCTAAACTATACAATTTTTAAGGAAAAATTTCTAATGTCCCCATCTTTTGTTTGTCATATTCATCATCAGAGGTAGATATATCTCAGGGTTCTTTCTCTCTTCTTTTGTATAAACTGGCTTATTCCTTACGCTGGGAGTGTATTAAACTGTCTATAAAATTCCCTAAATTAATCACTGGATAGTTTAAACATAATCAGCATGTTAACTGTCTCAGTTAATTGGCCCAAGAAATTGTGTTCATCCACAGAATCATATTTTTTTCCTCTCTTACACTTTCCCTGTCATCCTGAGCTAATGCCATAAGCACGAAAAATTGTTCTTGACTAAAGCTGAATTCATATCCAAAATTAGAGCAGGGCCTTAAATAGGAATTTAAGAAATACCTCCAAAATAGGTAGAAGAGAGGGGTTTGGATGTTTTCACCACAAAGACATGATAAATGTTTGAGGTGAAAGATCTGCTAATTACCCTGATTTGGTTATTACATGATGTATCCATGTATGGAAACATGAATATGTACAATTATTACGTGACAATTAAAAACAAAATAAAACTTGTAAAAAAAAAATCCACTGACCTGGAGGATCACCACATCTTGTGTAAGTCAGTCACTTCTGAGATGGCCACTGTGTTTTCAGGGAACAGAGGGAAAATTCAAAAGAAGGAGGAGATATAGTCCCTTCCCACTAGGAGAGTTCAGTACCATGGGGGAGATTGAAAAGCACTTGTGAAGCAGAGACCATGGCAAAGACAGACAAGGACAGAACCAGGAGGCAATTTGCTGAGCTCCAGAGGTAAGGCTAGAAAGATGTTTACAAACTAAATAGAGAAAAACCAAGTCAGGGAGTAAAGGACCAAAGTGATGGGCCATGGACAAGATTCCATGTGTGTGCCTCTGTGTGTGTACTTTACAAGGAGTGGCAGGAAAGAGCGGGGAAAAGCGGTAAACTTAGATCTGTGGAGAGAAGCAAGGAAAGTCTAGGGGAGAAGGCTAGGATGTGAAAGGCAGGGAGGCGTGCTATTAAAAAGGATGCTGAAAACTGGGTCCCAAGCCTTCTGTCCTCCATAACTGTTTATACAAATCCACACTCAACATTGGTGGGCAGGTCAGTAGATTTTTGTAAGGTTATCTGGCTTGTGTGAAACATGTGTTTGGGTCCAGATAATGAAAAAGAAGGCTGTTCTTTACATTATGGCTTTGAGCCTCTACTGAGGAATACTTAATTATTAAGTCCACTCTAACATTAAGTGATGGGAACTGGGAGATACCTGTCTTCAACAGCATAACAGGCTTCAAATCTCTGAAGAGTTATTCAGAGGACAACTGGCAGCTGTGCTTCGTTCTTTCTGAGGAAGTAAAAACCACAAGGAAATAGAATGAAGCTACAGAGGCTGTGACTCAGCTGGAGGAAAAAAAAAATCCTGATGGAAAAGACTCTCCTCTTTGGTACTCCTTAGGACAGCCCTTATAATACTCATCCATCTGGGATGACTTAAATGCCAATTTGCTGAACTCGTGAGAAAACAGGGGTCTGTGCAATGTTTCTTGATATAGTTCAAAAGCTATCTCATCTGTAAGATGAGTAAAATGACATTTCACAGAGATGATATGTGCAAAAATGCATAGCCCTGTGAGCAGGCCCAGCTTGTGTGTGTGTGTATGTGTGTGCGTGTGTGTGTGTGTGTGTGTGTTCACGCATGTGTGCTGTAGTCATTTCCTCAGTAAATACGGATCTTTCTCTTTCTCTCTCTTTGTTTTTGCTCATCCTCAGTTTCCTTAAATAGAAAATGGGTATAGACTGCCTTAGAGAATTTGGTAGGAAGATTAAAGGAGTTCAATGGATGGGAAAACATTTAGAAATTGCAAATCACCACACACAAAGAAATAAAAGTTATCATTAGGCCCTCTGTGAAAGTGTTTTACTAACTGCCACTATATGCGCACGTGCGAGTGTGTGTAGTCATGTTTGTTCTATGTGCATCTACATGCA
>NW_012104410.1:580881-586638 GCF_000951045.1 Mandrillus leucophaeus | reverse complement strand
AGATACCTGTCTTCAACAGCATAACAGGCTTCAAATCTCTGAAGAGTTATTCAGAGGACAACTGGCAGCTGTGCTTCGTTCTTTCTGAGGAAGTAAAAACCACAAGGAAATAGAATGAAGCTACAGAGGCTGTGACTCAGCTGGAGGAAAAAAAAAATCCTGATGGAAAAGACTCTCCTCTTTGGTACTCCTTAGGACAGCCCTTATAATACTCATCCATCTGGGATGACTTAAATGCCAATTTGCTGAACTCGTGAGAAAACAGGGGTCTGTGCAATGTTTCTTGATATAGTTCAAAAGCTATCTCATCTGTAAGATGAGTAAAATGACATTTCACAGAGATGATATGTGCAAAAATGCATAGCCCTGTGAGCAGGCCCAGCTTGTGTGTGTGTGTATGTGTGTGCGTGTGTGTGTGTGTGTGTGTGTTCACGCATGTGTGCTGTAGTCATTTCCTCAGTAAATACGGATCTTTCTCTTTCTCTCTCTTTGTTTTTGCTCATCCTCAGTTTCCTTAAATAGAAAATGGGTATAGACTGCCTTAGAGAATTTGGTAGGAAGATTAAAGGAGTTCAATGGATGGGAAAACATTTAGAAATTGCAAATCACCACACACAAAGAAATAAAAGTTATCATTAGGCCCTCTGTGAAAGTGTTTTACTAACTGCCACTATATGCGCACGTGCGAGTGTGTGTAGTCATGTTTGTTCTATGTGCATCTACATGCATATGCATTAGAAAATGCATCCAGGCCAGGTCGGTGACTCACACCTGTAATTCCAGTACTTTGGGAGGTTCAGGCAGGAGGATGGCTTGAGGCCAGGAGTTAGAGGCCAGCCTGAGCAAAATGGCCAGATCCTGTCTCTACGAAAATTAAAAAATTAGCCAGGTGTGGTGGCACAAACCTGTGGTCCCAGCTACTCAGGAGACTGCTGAAGCAGGAGGATCACTTGAGCCCAGGAGGTGAGGCTGCAGTGAGCCATGTTTGTGCCAGTGCACGGTAGCCTGGGCAACAGAGTGAGATGAAAGAAAGAAAAAGAAAGAAAAAAGACAGAAAGAGAGAAAAAGAGAGAGAGAGAGAAAGAAGGAAGGAAGGAAGGAAGGAAGGAATGAAGGAAGGAAGGAAGGAAGGAAATGCATCAGAATGGATGTGTATTAGTGGAGGGGAAGGTGGCGTACCTTATGCCTTGGGAGATTTGATATTTGGGTGAATGGATGATCAGTGAGTGTATACATTGTATAGCTGTTGAGTGTAGTGTATATATGTATAGGTGTAAGTGTCTATAACATGGCATAGGTGCTAGGGACAAGTGTGGCCATGGTATATGTTGTTATTTTTTTTTCTGGAAATATGATAACAGAAAGACACATGCAGATAGGACTCAATTACCAAGCTCAAGCGGAAAAATGAAGATTTATATAGCTTTGAATTGAATTGATCAGACAATGTAGGCAAAAAGCTTTGTTTTCCATTTTTAATCTGTCCATCAGCTCACTCTCCAAACTAAACCATTAAAATATAAGCATCAGGAGGATGGGGACTTTGACTATCTTATTAACTGGTATATCAACAGCACATAAAACAAACTGCACCTGGCACAGGATAGACATGAAATAAATATTGAGACAAATACTGGAATAAATATCTTATAAATGAACAAATGGTTTATTTAAAGCACTTCGGGGCCCCATTTGGCCTCTGTCAATTAATGGAAGAGTTTGGATGACAGCAGGGACAGACTGGGATCAGCAGGACACTGATTCTTGAGGCAGAGAAGGCGTATGAAGAATGAAGCTGGAAGAATTCATCCTGGCAGGCTCCTTGGAGGGATGGGAATATAGAACAGAGAATTATCAACATTCCACACAAGAACTTATCCCCTGAATATTTATTCTCCAACATTTTATGAGTGTCCATTGTGTGACAGCTGCAGTATTTGGTGATGTGGTTATAAAAATGAACAAGCTGTGGTCTTGAAGTATGCATTCTGGTGAAGACCAATGTGAAAACAAAATAAACAAAAAAACCTTTATAAAATGGGCATGGGCCTCAGAAAATGTTTATAAAAAGTATTCTGGGAGCAGATGAGATGAGTGAATATTTGCCTGGGAGAGGAGCTAGGTTCTCAACCCTCTGAGCTAGGGTTTGAAGCATGAGTTTCTTGCTCACTTCCCAAGTGCAGAAGGGGAAAGGGGTTTCCAAGCAGAGTAGGGCAAAGTCCATGTTGCTGTGTGGGAACAGGAAGGGGCTCAGCTTGTTGTGCGTCATGGACAATGATACAAAGTGTGCACAAGGAATCCAGGCTTTTAGATGCAGAGTTGCTCGCGTTGTTGTCTTAAAGGAGATCATTGTAAAGCAACCTAATAGCGTGTGTACTATATCTTGACTGCACATGCAGCATTGCTTTCATACTTTTACTCAACAGCAGAAGGAGGGCAAAGTATAGATAAAAGTATAAAGAAGTTACATGGAGGTCTTTATGAGACAACATCAAATGAACAGAGCTGTAAAATGCAAATGAGAGGAAAGTGGGAAATGACTATTGAAGAGACTACATCAAAGAACATAAATCCACTTCAGAAAATATGGCACACATATAGAAAAAGGGCTTAAAAACATTTACAAAGCAGCATATGAATAAGTGCAAATATGTGGTACAGACAGTCCCCTGGTGCTATGTGAGCATAGAATAAACAAGAAACTAACACTGGGTGAGGGTTACTTGGGAATGAATTGACCAAAGCTTAAAAAATAGACAGGATGAGGAAATTGTCAGACACCAACCAAAATTTACTCCCCTGACTTACTCCCAGCCTGGGCTGATTTTCTACCTGTCACAATGAACACGTTACTCATTTGCCCCTTTGAACAGTCAGTTTTCATTTCCTACTCTGCAGACACCCCCTCAGACACTCTATTCAGTTTCTCACAGGCAATTATGACTCTCAGATTTCCTATGGCTCCAGGAGTATGGGGGGTCAGGTTGCCCTAGACCACAAGGAGGCAATTATCCAGATAATTTGGGTATCAAATCATTTGTTTGAATAATCAAGCTCATGTGTCCAATTCTCTGCTTCCCAAAGTTCTGGCTGCTGACTTTCCCAAGATTAGCACATGCAGTACCAAGTCATAGGAAGACTTAAGAATGTCCAGTAAAATGTGTTTGTGTTGACATTGTGTAGGGTCCTTTGGGTCCTCAGCCACCTTTTATTTTATTTTATTTTATTTTATTTTATTTTATTTTATTTTAAGTTCTGGGATGCATGTGCAGAACATGCAGGCTTGTTACATAGGTATACATGTGACATGGTGGTTTGCTGCACCTATCAACCCATCATCTAGGTTTTAAGCCCCACATGCATTAGGTATTTGTCCTAATGTTCTCCCTCCCCTTGTCCCCACCCCCCAACAGGTCCCAGTGTATCAACCACTTTTTCTATCTTCCATTTGGTTTGACATGCACAGCAATCTTTAGGAGGCCATGTCAGTTTCCCATAGATGGAAGGGTGCAGACAAGTTCCTGATTTTGTTAGGTTTGAAAGTCATTGTATTTCACTCACTTAGAAAAGAAATGTGAGTCTAAAAGATTCCTCCCCATAGATATCTAAGCTGGAATAAGGTTGGCCAACACCGCTGTTTACCCAGGCTGCCTCTCCTAGAGGCAGATTTGAAAAACATTTGGGTTAAAGCCGATAGTATTTGGTCATTTAAATAATGATAGAGAGGGAGGGGAAGGGAGAAGAAGGAGTCAGGAATGATAACCAGGTTTCTGGCACAAGCAACTGGATGCCTCCAACTGAAATAGGAACTACAAAAGAAAGAGCAGGTGGGTTCTACTTCTGAGCATGGTAGATTTGAGCTACTTTGGGTAGAGAGCAGCTGCATATTTCAGTCTGTACTAGACTTGATAGATCTGTGTAAGTATCCTGATTTGGTTTATTCTCATGAGACCTATACCTCCTACCACATTTCATGTTCTTTAAGAATATGTCTGATGCCTAGGGTTTCTTTAGTATCCACCTGCAGAGAACCTCATATGGGGTTCATTCACAATGGGGGATAATATTTATTGATTGGTAGGCTTGGAAATAAAGGTTTTCAAATGTTTTCCCAGAGAAACCTTCTCCTTCACACTCCAATCCTTGCTTTTGTTTTTGTATCTGCTTTAGAAGGGAGGGGCTCTTTGGTCTCATTACAGTCAATTTAGACAAATAACTTTGCTACTTCAGTATGCTCTTTTTTTCTCTCTCTCTCTCTAAAAAAAAAAAAAAATGGTATTGCTATGTTTAGGTTTTTCTGTTGTTAAACTATATATTAAAATAAAGATTGGGAAAATGATTTCATAAGTCTGTCATCCTAACTGGATTCCTTTTTATTAAACCTTATGCCATAAAATAGTTAAGGGTCAAACTCAGATTGTCCCAACCTCATATTAAATGTTGACCTATCAAAGAGCAATAAACGGATACAGGGCGAGGACTCTGACCCAGGAGACCCAGAGACTTTTAAACCATGTATTTGGGATATAGACAAGTTCCTCTGATACCATAAGGAGCACTAGGGCTGATTCTTAACTTCCCCCTTTCCTCACCACTATGAAAATTGCCTTCACTCCACGTCCATCCCTAGGTCCCCAGGCCCACAAACTTGGAGCTAATCTTTAAACTTCCCCCTAATCTTTGCCATACACAGTTACACCATTACCAAGTCCTCATTCCTCCATCATAATATTTTGTAGTTTATTCTTCTTTCTTGGCCCAGTTTCTCTAAAAATTAGAGCCAGAAGTAAAAATGTATGTGATAATACTTTATTGAGGAATGCAGTCCCAGGGAATCCGTGAAAGCTGCTTTCACGGGATCCCCTTGTTATGTGGTAGCTACTGTTGTTCATCATATCAAATTAAAGCTCTTCCCCTTGGCCTTACTTCATCCTTTGTACAGCTCCCCCTCCTCACCACTCCCACTCACCACCCCACCTCCATCTAACAGCTTTCTAAATGGAATCTCTTCTCTGGTTTAAGTACTCTAGTTCCTCTCTTTCATACATGACATCCTCATGCAAAACCTCAGGCCTTCATGCCAAAAATGTTCACCTCCTCTGCAGTAACTCGATTTCTCTCCTTATAAAAATAATAATAGCTGAGATTTCCTGAATACTTATTACGTGCCGTGCATTGTGCTAAGGGTTTTGCATGTGTCATCGCAGTTAACTTAAAAAATCTCTTTGAAGCAGATACTACTTTATGACAGAGTTAACTGGTTTTTGGAAAGACCAGTCATTTTGCTCAAGATTATATAGCTAATAAATTGCCCAGCAAGGACTTAAACTATCGTTTGTCTAAACTCCACATGAAACTTCCTCTTTGCAGGGCGACTTCCCTTAACCCAACAGTGACAATGCTACTGCTCTGTAACTCCACGGCAGTTACAAATATAGTGTCGTTTTGCCACTTTACCATTTTTTACACATTATTAAGTGTTCTTAAGTCTTTTATTGTTGTTGGTGATGGTGGTGGTAGTGTGTGCGTGTGTGTGTCAGAGACAGAGAGACAACTTTCCTAAACTAGACTCTAGAATGGGAGATTCCAGAAGACAAGGAATGACTTTCATTGATTTATTTTATTTATTTATTTTTTATTATACTTTAAGTTCTAGGGTACATGTGCATAACATGCAGGTTTGTTACATATGTATACTTGTGCCATGTTGGTGTGCTGCACCCATCAACTCGTCAGCACCCATCAACTCATCATTTA
>NW_012104410.1:568204-578030 GCF_000951045.1 Mandrillus leucophaeus | reverse complement strand
AAATAAAATCCTTTACAGATAAGCAAATGCTTAGAGATTTGTCACCACCAGGCCTGCCTTACAAGAGACCCTGAAGGAAGCACTAAACATGGAAAGGAACAACGGGTACCAGCCATTGCAAAAACATGCCAAAATATAAAGACCGTCAATGCTAGGAAGAAACTGCATCAGCTAACGAGCAAAATAACCAGTTAATATCATAATGACAGGATCAAGTTCACACATAACAATATTATCATTGATTTGTTTTTTAAAGATCACTGTCATCTGTCATTGGAGGGCAGAGCCCTGCTCTTTGGCATTGGCAGCACAGGAATACCAGAATGCTCACAAACCAATATTCAGGGGTGACTTTGTACAAAAGAATGGTGTGGCCACACATAGGATAATGAACTCACTTTTAGATTCTTCTCTAAGACACATAATAAAGTTAGAGATGGTCCATGGAAGAGGATGAGAGGCTGGCTTATGACAATAGTGATCTTTATGTAAAAAGATAAAATTTGGAGGGTAGGACATAGTGAAAATACTTAAATTCAAGATGGCTATCCTTGGGTAAATATAATATTTGTCAATCCTGAAATAATGGAACAAGAGAAGCACATTTTGAAACAAATGAATAAACTGTTTTATGTTCAGTTGGCAGACTAATAGAACTTACTTCCCTGAAAGTATTGCTACAAATTGAAAATACAAGAATTTCTAAGATGGCTTAGACTTCCTGTTCAAAGACGGCAACGTGAAGATGGCAGCATAAAAATGACATATTCCTTTTCTCCTCTTGAAAATCGCCAAAAATTAAAAAAAATGACAAGGAGAATGAGAAATCTTCAATGAAGCTACAAGAAAGATGAACCAAGAAATAGAAAGAAAGGCATCAAAAGGAGTAGCCATGAACAGGACTGGTGAGAAGAGAGGATGCACCCAGCTGCAGATGTAAAGAATCAGTATGTACACTGCTTCTAGGAGCACACCTTCAATACAACCAAAATCTCTCACAGCAGGGTGTACAGGCTGGCAGCAAGAGCTTTCCGAGACCTACTTTGCTTCAGAGAAACAAAAGAAGTGGGGCTGAAGGAATTATACAAACAAGCCTATTTTCAGAAAGCAGTGTGATGGAGGGAGAAGATAAACCTTGCCTCCCGACTAGTCCTACAGCAACCTATATCCATTGGGTGGGGAAATATAAAGGAAAAAATTCATACATAAACCTGAGATATAAGAAAAATTTATCTTAGCCTGGAACTCTAGCTCTCAACCACTCAGTCTTCCTATAAATAGTGATACAGGGAAAACTTACCTCATTCAAAGATGAGTAGTTATAAAGAACAGGCTTCCACAGTAGGTAGCAGGAAAGAATAAAGAGAGTTTTTTTTCTTTAATTTAAAGAAAATCTAAAGGCTATAAAGGTTAGAAATAGCATGTCCAACAATCTAACAATAGAAGCCCCAGAAGGAGAGAAAAGTGGAGGAGAAAATATTTAAAGAAACAAAGAAGAAACACTTTCCAAAATTGAAGATGAAAGACCTTAGATTGGAAGGGCTCATACAGGGTCAAATAAAACAGGCATTGTCAGTCTTTTTATTTTGAGCCATTCTAGTGGTGTGTAGTGATATCTTAGCGTGATTTTAATTTGCGTTTCCTTGATGACTAAAGATAGTGAGCAACTTTTTATGCATTTATTGAGCATTTACATATCTTTTTTGTGAAGCCTGTTCACAGTCTCTGTCCATCTTTAAATTAGTTTGCCTTGTTATTGTTGACTTGTAAGAAGAGTTCTTTGTCTGTACAAAGGACTACACATGTCCCTTGTCAGAGACATATGTATATATAGCTGGGTGTGGCAGATGCCTGTAATTCCAGCTACTTGGGAGGCTGAGCAGGAGAATCGCATATATATACATATCGCGCATATACATATATGTGTATATATATAAACATCACCCTTTGTATAATCAATACAAGACCATGAGAAAAGATCCATATATATTTTCATTTGCTTAAAAGTCTCTTTCAAAGAGCAGAAGTTCTTAATTTCAAAATCAAATTCATACTTAAAAAATTTTATGGATCCTGCTTTTTGTGTCCTATCTGAGAAATTTTTACCTATCCCAATGTTGTGAAGATTCCTTCTTATGTTTTATTCTCAAAAAGACTTTGCTCCATCTCAAACTAATTTCTGACTATGATGTGAGGTAAGGGTCAAAGTTGTTGTTGCGATGGATATCCAGTTGTTCTAGCATAATTTGTTATAATAGTATCCTTTCCTTCATTGAAATACCTTGGCACCTTTATCCAAAACTGACCAACAAAATAATAGAAACAGAGAGTAGAATGGTAGTTTCTAGGGGCTGGAGGAGAAGAAAAATGGGAAGTTATTGTTTAACAGATATAGAGTTTCAGTTTTACAAGATGAAAGCAGTTACGGAGATGGATGATGGAGATGGTTGTAAAACAAACATTATGAATTTATCTAAAACCAATGAACTGTACATTTAAATAGTTATGATGGTAAATTCTATGTTATATGTATTTTACACAATAAAAAATTGGAAAATAATTTTGACTAAAGGTATGGCTCTATTTTTGGGCTCTCTATTCTATCCCATTTTCTATCTTTATGTCAGTATCACAGTGTTTTGATTACCACAGCTTTATAGTAAATCTTGAATTCAAGTAAGTCCTCCAACCATTCTTTTTCAAAATTGTTTTGGTTATTCTAGGTCATTTACATTTCCATATGAATTTTAGAACCAGTTTGTAGATATCTACAAAAAATATCTGCTGGGATTTTGATTGAAATTGCACTGAATCTTTCTAAATTTAGTTTCTTTAATAACCATATTAGGGAGAATTAACACTTTAAAAATACTGAATCTTCCAATTTACACACACAGTATATCTCTCTTTATTTATATCTTCTTTAATGTCTTCAGCAGTGTTTTGTTGTTTTCAGTGTTCAGGTCCTGCACATATTTTTTCAAATTAATCCTTAAATATTTTATGAATTTGGGGATGTTATTATAGATAATAGTTTTAAACTTTTTATTTTCTAATTGTTCATAGCTAATATGAGAATGCAATCAATTTTTTTCACATGCTGACTTTATATCCTGCAATATATCTAAATTTATTAGTTCTAACAGATTTTTTCTAGATTCCTTTGGATTTTATATATATATGCAATCATGTTACCTGCAAATAAAACCAGTTTTACTTTTTTCTTTTCAGTGTGTATGCTTTTTATTTCCTTTTCTTGCTTTAGTGTATAGGCTAGGACCTCTAGCAAAACACTGAACAGAACTCATAGGAATGAGCATATTTGCCTTGTTCTTGATCTTAGGGGCAAAGTGTTCACCATTAAATATAATGTTAACTGTAGATTTTCTCTAGATGCTCCTTATCAGACTGAGAAAAGTTTTTTCTATTTCTAGTCTGGAGAATTATTAGTGTTGAATTTTGTAAAGTACTTATTCTGAATCTGCTGAGGTGATCACATGGTGTCTCCATTTTTTTTGTTTATATGGTGAAATATATTGATTGATAGTCAAATGTTAAACTGACTTTGCTGGATTCAATTTGTTAATATTTTATTAATAATTCTTATATCTGTGTTTATGAGAGATATTAAACTATATGTTTATTTTCTTATGATCTCTTTGTATGGTTTTGCTGTCAGGGTAATTTTGGCACCATAAAATGAGTTATGGAATGTTTCCTCCTCTCCTATTTTCTGAAATTTGCAGGACTGGTATTATTTCTTTATTCAGTGTCTGATAGAATTCACCAGTGAAGACATCTTGGTTTGGTGTTTTTCTTTAAGGGAAGGTTTTAAAATTATAAATTCAGTTTTTTCAATAGAGTTAGAGTTGTTCACATTTTCAACTTACGTGTCAGTTTTGGTAACTTGTGTTTATCAGAAATTTGTCCATTTCATCTGTCAAATTTATTAACATAAGGTTGTTCATAATATTTATTTATTAGCCTTTAAAGTCTGTTGAATCAGCCAAGCATGGTGGCTCATGCTTGTAATGCCAGCACTTTGGGAGGCCATTGCGGGGGGATCACTTGAGGCCAGGAGTTCGAGACCAGCCTGACCAACATAGTGAAACCCCATCACTACTAAAAATACAAAAACTTAGCTGAGCATGGTGGCGCACACCTGCAACCAAGTTGTTTGGGAGGCTGAGGCATAAGAATTGCTTGAACCTGGGAAGCAGAGGTTGCAGTGAGCAGAGATCGCACCACTGCACTCCAGCCTGGGCGACAGAGCAAGACTCTGTCTCAAAAAATAAATAAATATATAAAAATAAAATAAAATAAAATAAAGCCCTATTGATTTACGGTATCTCCTTTTTCATTCCTGATATTTGTAAGCTGTATCTTCTTTGTTTTTCATAACCTTTCTAGCTACAGGTTTATCAATTTTGTTAATTTATTCAGTGATACTGCTCTTGATATCATTGATTTTATTATTTTTCTGTTCTTTATCTCAATGATTTCCACTCTAATTTTTATTATTTCATTCTTCTACTTTTGCTTCATTTTTGTGCTTCTTTTTATAGGTCTTTAAAATGGAATCTTAGATAATTGATTTAAGATCTTTCTTCTTTTCTAATAAAAACATTTACAGACACAGGTTTCCTTTTAGATACTTCTGTAGCTACATTCACAAATTTTAATATATTGTGTTTCATTTTTTAATAGTCAAAGTATTTTCTATTTTACCTTGTGATTTCTGTTTCATGGACTATTTAGGAATATTATGTTTAATATTCTAAAATATGGGAATTTTTCAGATATACTTTCAGTTAGCTTTTTAATCGAATTCTGATGTGATCAGAGTATACTGTATATGATTTCAATTCTTTTAAATTTAGTAATGCTTGCTTTATGGTACAGCAAAATGGCTTACCTTGGTGACTGTTCCATATATACTTGAAAATAACATGCATTCTGCAATCACTGCAGGTAATGTTCTATGAAGGACAACTCGGTCAAGTTGGTTAGTTACGTTGTTCGAGTCTTCTAAATCCTTAGTGATATTATGACAACTTGTTCTATCAATTCTCGAGAGAACAGAATTTAAAATCTATTCTAATTGTGGGTTTGTCTATTTCTCTTTATAGTTATGGCACTTTTGCTTCATGTATTTTGATGTTCTGTAATTTGCCAACTGTTTACTATTATTATTGTTATTTCCTTTTGATCATCTGAACCTTTTATCGTTATGAAAAGTCCCTCTTTATCTGTCTTACTATTTCATGTACTGAAGTCTCCTTTGCCTGAGATTGATATAGCACCTTCAGCTTTCTTATTATTTACGCTTGCATGCTACCTCTTTTCCCACCCTTCACTTTTAATCTATCTGTCTCTATATTTAAAATGCATTTCCTGTAGACAGCATATTGTTTGATCATGCTTATTTATTCTATTTGACAATTTCTAGCTTTTAATTGGAAGGTTTACACCATTTATATTTAATGTAATTATCAATATAGTCGACATTAAATCTAATCATCTCTTGTTTCCTTTTTCCTCTTTTGGATTAATTGAGTAAGTTTTAGGATTCCTCTTTTGAATTGAATAAGTTTTAGGATAGTTATACTTTTTCATTTGATTATTTTATTGATTATTTTACAGGATTTATATTAGGCAACTTTAACTATCAATGCCTATATTCAAATAATATACCCTTTCACATACAAAGTAGGGACAATAGTTTGCTTCCATTTCCTTTGTGCTATTATCATCATACATTTGACTGCTATGTATGTTATAAACCCCAAAATACATTGTTTTCTCTTTTGTTTTAAATAACTTGTTATCCTTTTTTAAAACTTTCTTTCATTTAAAATTTATTTATTTATTTATTTATTTATTTATTGAGACAGGGTCTCACTCTGTCACCCAGGCTGGAGTGCAGTGGTATCATCTCAGCTCATTGCAACCTCCACCTCACAGGTTCAAGCAATTCTCCCACCTCAGCCTCCTGAGTAGCTGGGACTGTAGGCATGTGCCACTGTGTGTGGCTAATTTGTGTATTTTTTTTTGCAGAAACAGGGTTTTGCCATGTTGCCCAGGCTGGTCTCAAACTCCTGGGCTCAAAGTGATCTGCCCTAAATAGCCTGTTAACTTTTAAAGAAAATTTAAAAACGGCCAGGGGTGGTGGCTCAAGCTTGCAATCCCAGCACTTTGGGGGGCCGAGACGGGCGGATCACGAGGTCAGGAGATCGAGACCATCCTGGCTAACACGGTGAAACCCCGTCTCTAGTAAAAAATACAAAAAACTAGCCGGGCGAGGTGGCGGGCGCCTGCAGTCCCAGCTACTCAGGAGGCTGAGGCAGGAGAATGGCGTGAACCCGGGAGGCGGAGCTTGCAGCGAGCTGTGATCCGGCCACTGCACTCCAGCCTGAGCGACAGAGCGAGACTCCGTCTCAAAAAAAAAAAAAGAAAAAAGAAAAAAAAATTTTAAAAACAAGAAAAAGTCTTAATATTTACCCATATACTTACCACTTCTGAAACTCTTGTAAGTCCAAGTTTCTATTCAATATCATTTTCATTCAAAGTAATAATCTTCCTTTAACACTCAGTATTCATTTGGATTCTGTTTGTGTGGAAACAAGTCTTTATTAACCTTTATTTTGAAAAACATTTTAACTGGACATAGAATTTCAGGTTGGCACATATTTTTCATTCAGTACTTTAAAAATGTTCTTCCAATGTCTCCTGGCTTACACTGATTCTAACAAAGCATCTCTAATAATTCTTATCTTTGTTCCCTTATATTTAATATATCTTCCCTAGCTACTCTTAAAATTTTTCAGCAATTTGATTATGATGTGCCTTGGTGTAGTTGTCTTTATGTTTAGCCAGCTTAGGGTCACTGAGCTTCTTAAATTTATAGGTTTATAGTTTTTATTAAATTGAGAAGAAGCTATCCATTATTCCATCAAAATTTTCTTAATCCTATTACATAAATGTTAAACTACTTGATATTGTCCCTGCAGTCATTAATGCCTTCTTTTTGTTTTTCAGTATTTTTTCTATCTGTGCCTCAGTTTGAATGGTTTCTTTCTACGTCTTCAAGTTCATTTATCTTTTCTTCTGTAGTGTCAAATCTGTTATTAAACCCATTCAGTAAATATATATACAAATATATACACACATTTTTTTTTCATATATATAGCACTTGTTTAGGATGGAAGGATGAGTTCCATGTCAGTTACTTCTTTGTGACCAAAAGCAGAGGTTTCCTATCTCCTTATTTTTCTTATTTTTATCTTTTTTCTTATCTCCTTATTTTTCTCTTCATATATCATGTTCTGCAGTTTCACTAACATATGTTAGGGTTGGATTTTTTTTTTTTTTTTTTTTAATCTTCCTTGGAATTCACTGGGCCTCTTAGTGACTTTAATCAGTTTAAGAAAATCCTGTCATTATTTCTTCAAACATTGCTTCTGTTCTATTCTTTCTCTTGTTTAATTTTGGAGCCTTAATTATTGGTTGATATGGGTCTTCTCCCTCTATTTTCCATATATCTCAACTCTCTTTCGTATTTTCATACTTTCACCACATTGTGCTTCATTCTGGATTTCTTTTGACCTGTCTTCTAGTTTTCTAATTATCTCTTCAATTGGGTCAAATTTGCTGTTAGAATCATTCTACTTGGTTCTGTTTTAAATCCACTAGATCATTTTTTACATTCCCTGAAACTATTTTCAGGCTTGTTTTTTAACATATGCCGGACAGTTAGTTTCAATTTCTGAAGTCTTTGTGCATCTGTTTCTGCTGTCTGTTGTTTTTGCTGATTCTCACTCATGGTGCCTTCTCTCCCTATGTGCTTATTTGCTCATTGCCTTTGAAGAATTACTTGTGGAGATTTTTGAGGCTTAGGATGAAGAGGTCTTCACTGAAGGAGGATTTGCCTTTGCTTTTGCCAGGTGCCCAAAGGAAATACTAATCTGGAATCATTTAAAATTAAATTCAAGGTTTGAGGTTTTCTTTTACTACCTAGGTGATATAAATTTGGGCTGCAAATCAGTCTGGCTTGGACTTTTTCCTTCAGCTCTGCTCAGCACCAAGGAAACTTTCTTATAGTCCCTTGGAGATGTGGCAGCGAGGGTAGGTTTACTTTTTTTTCCTTGGAGACAGGGTCTCGCTCTGTCACCCAGACTGGAGTGCAGTGGCACAATCATGGCTCACTGCAGCCTCAGCCTCCCAAGTACCTGGAACTATAGGTGTGTGCCACCACACCCAGCTAATTTTGTTATTTGTAGAGACTGGGTCTTCCTACATTTCCAGGCTGGTCTCGAACTCCTGGGCTCAAGAAATCATCCTACCTTGGTCTCCCAAAATGCTGGGATTACAAGCATAACCCACCATGCCCAGCCTAGACTTATTTCTATTTCACCCTTACACTAAGGGTATAACTCTTTGATTTTTCAGTTTTATATGGGGACAGTCTCCTATTAGATTCCTAACTTTGGGCCAGCCATGAGTTTGACGTTCTCAGACCAACCATCAAAACCAGAGTGTAAGTTTGCTTCTATCAGCAAATACCTTCTGGTTAAAAGTAGCCTTTTTGCTTCACTTATCACTTTGAGTTTTCACTTTCAACTAGATTTTGACCTGATATTTCCTTACTATTTTGTTGGCTCTTTCATGCTTTTAAGATGTCTTAACTATTTTATCCAGCATTTTAAAGCTATTTTCAGCAGGAAAGTTGATTCAAATAACCCAGCCCAAGCCTTTCACATTCCCAGAAACTGAAGTCCACTTAAAAAAAACCCCATCAAATGGCCTCTGTAGGTAATCCAAACCCTCATTGATTGTTTTTCGTTTGTTTTGGGGTGAAGAGGTTGTTTGGTTTTTTTTTGCTTTTACAGACTAATGTGTCTTCCTTAAAAAGCAATTGAGAAAGTACCCTATGAGACTTTGTAAGGATTCAAATATAAAGTAACTTCCTCTTTTCTGAGAAAGTAGTTTGGGAAGATAAAATCTCACCTTATGTTGAGTATATATGATATATAAAGTCTTTCACAATACCTAACATACAGTAAGTATTTAATAAATGCTCTATACCTACTTTCCCTCCTCTCTCTCCTCTAGCTCTTAAGCTTTGAATAAAATCTAAGTTGTCCCGCTGCTTAAGATGATGTGATTCAAAAATAAGTAACACGTGAGTCTATCCCTGATTAGAGTAAGTGGCATGGTCAATATGACATTTCTCTAAGACTCCTCTAGTCCACAGTGACAATCACATGAGTTTCTTTCTCTCTCTCTCTCTCTCTGTCTCTCTCTCTCTCTCTCTCTCTCTCTGTCTCTCTCTCTCTCTCTCTCTCTCACACACACACACACACACACACACACACATACACACACGAGACCACATAACCTTACAAATTACTGCTTTTACAGTCTTTATTTTCAGGGATTGTTGTGACGCATAATGACCAACATATCATAGAACAAACTTAAGTTCTATTTAGAAAAGGAAGACCTTTGGACTCCAGATAGAAATGGTCTTCTCTACTCACATAGGACTTGGGAATTTCCCAAGAAAAACATGAGTAAGAACTTAATGTAGGATCTTCCTTCAGTGACTTGAATGAGGGTGGAGCAACCTTTTTACATTAGTACAAGCATATTGCTAGGATATGCCTGATGGCCACTGTGCTGATGTGCTGAGGATGTAGAAATTAGGCCAGAGCCACTTCCACTTCCTTACCTTTTTTTTTTTTTTTTTTTTTAATCTTCCTTGGAATTCACTGGGCCTCTTAGTGACTTTAATCAGTTTAAGAAAATCCTGTCATTATTTCTTCAA
>NW_012104410.1:554673-568154 GCF_000951045.1 Mandrillus leucophaeus | reverse complement strand
ACTATTTTGTTGGCTCTTTCATGCTTTTAAGATGTCTTAACTATTTTATCCAGCATTTTAAAGCTATTTTCAGCAGGAAAGTTGATTCAAATAACCCAGCCCAAGCCTTTCACATTCCCAGAAACTGAAGTCCACTTAAAAAAAACCCCATCAAATGGCCTCTGTAGGTAATCCAAACCCTCATTGATTGTTTTTCGTTTGTTTTGGGGTGAAGAGGTTGTTTGGTTTTTTTTTGCTTTTACAGACTAATGTGTCTTCCTTAAAAAGCAATTGAGAAAGTACCCTATGAGACTTTGTAAGGATTCAAATATAAAGTAACTTCCTCTTTTCTGAGAAAGTAGTTTGGGAAGATAAAATCTCACCTTATGTTGAGTATATATGATATATAAAGTCTTTCACAATACCTAACATACAGTAAGTATTTAATAAATGCTCTATACCTACTTTCCCTCCTCTCTCTCCTCTAGCTCTTAAGCTTTGAATAAAATCTAAGTTGTCCCGCTGCTTAAGATGATGTGATTCAAAAATAAGTAACACGTGAGTCTATCCCTGATTAGAGTAAGTGGCATGGTCAATATGACATTTCTCTAAGACTCCTCTAGTCCACAGTGACAATCACATGAGTTTCTTTCTCTCTCTCTCTCTCTCTGTCTCTCTCTCTCTCTCTCTCTCTCTCTGTCTCTCTCTCTCTCTCTCTCTCTCACACACACACACACACACACACACACACATACACACACGAGACCACATAACCTTACAAATTACTGCTTTTACAGTCTTTATTTTCAGGGATTGTTGTGACGCATAATGACCAACATATCATAGAACAAACTTAAGTTCTATTTAGAAAAGGAAGACCTTTGGACTCCAGATAGAAATGGTCTTCTCTACTCACATAGGACTTGGGAATTTCCCAAGAAAAACATGAGTAAGAACTTAATGTAGGATCTTCCTTCAGTGACTTGAATGAGGGTGGAGCAACCTTTTTACATTAGTACAAGCATATTGCTAGGATATGCCTGATGGCCACTGTGCTGATGTGCTGAGGATGTAGAAATTAGGCCAGAGCCACTTCCACTTCCTTACCTTTTTTTTTTTTTTTTTTTTTTTGAGACAAAGTCTGGTTCTGTTGCCCAGGCTGGAGTTCAGTGGCACAATCTTGGCTCACTGCAACCTCCACCTCCTGGGTTCAAGCAATTCTCCTGTCTCAGCCTCCTGAGTAGCCGGGACTACAGGCATGTGCCACTATGCCCAGCTAACTTTTGTACTTTTAATAGAGATGAGGTTTTACCAAGTTGGCCAGGCTATTCTCGAACTCCTGACTTCAAGTGATTGGCCCACTTTGGCCTCCCAAAGTGCTGGGATCACAGGCGTGAGCCACTGCGTCCGGCCTCCCTACACTTTAAAACACATCACAGCAATGTTTGTAAGATTGCAAGAGGATAAAGAGGTGCAGCAGCCTGCGCCCATTCTCACGACAAATTTCCAATTATTATGACCAGCACTACCTCCATATTAAAATGAAGCTTTTTCTCTATCAACTATGACTTTTAGTTCATATTCTCCTATTCTGTGATTTCCCTGCTTGTAGAGTTCTGTCCATGATATTGAAAGAGACCAAGAGAGGAAAGCACAAATTCACAACATTTTTAAAGTTAAAGAATTCTTCGAGATGGCCTAATTCAATGCTTCCTTGTCCATACATAATTAAGCAGAAAGGCCAGAGAGGTTATGAGATGGACAAGGTTATAGACCTACACTAGAACTCCCAAATTCTTGACTTGCTATCCACATCTCACTACACTGTGCTACTGGTTCCCTGCAAGTTCTCAGACCTCTTCTTATCCATGCTTCATGCTTGGAGAGAGTGAGGCAAGGGCAGACGTTGAGGCCAGCTGAATGAAACTCTTTACATTGCTGCTAGTGGAATTCAGAAGAATCGGGAATACAGAGAGAATGCAGAGTTAGGCAACATTGTCTAGAGAGGGAGAATGGAACAGGATTTGAAAGTAATGGAAGGTCAGGACTGATGAGAGAGGGAAAGGCATTCCAGGTAGATGAAACTGATATTTGAAGTCTCAGTGCAAAGAAAGGATGAGATATGTTGGTGAGGAGCACAATAACAAAAGTGATAAAAAAATATGGAATACTAGCTCAGGCCAACAATACTCAGATAATGGGGCATATTTCATATAACACTAATTTTCCTCCTCTAGCACAAGGAAGATAAGGGATCAAATTAATATCTGAGAAACACTGTAAAAGAAGTGAGATAATTTTAGCTGGGAAGGTATGAGGGAGATATGGATCTTCCTTTCCACAATGAAAAGAAATGAGCTAGAATTGCCATTAGGAAATTAAGATTGGGCATCAGGGCAATCAGCTGTGCGCTTTTAACTGAAAGAGGCCAAAGAGTCAGGAAATCTTGAAACAAGGTCTAAGGGAGACACCCTTCAGCCTAGGATGAGTTAAGTTCAGTCCTGCCTGGAGGCAGAGGGAGGGATGAAATGTCCTGTCATAGAGTCTAGAAATCTGGATCAGAGCCAATTCATGGAAACAAAGCATCTCATTATGGAGAAAGGTGGAGAACAGCAGGAAAAACCTCCAGCCTATTTGCCTGGGACTTCAGAGCAGTGTAGAAGTTTTCTAGCTTGATCAATTTTAGACTCTGATGATTATAACAAAAACAGATTTCAGTTAAACCAAAATGAAAAAACTTCCCATGATACTTCCATGAAGCTTGGATCTCACTCACTGGGGAGGTTAGCACCTGAGAACAACCAGCATGAACAACTTAGGCACTGCTGATAACGAAAACAGAGAGGGATAAAAATTATTGCTAAGTTGGATGCAGCCATAAAAAAGAACGAAATCATGTCCTTTGCAGCAACGTGGATGTAGCTGGAGGCCATTATCCTAAGTGAACTAACACAGGAATAGAAAACGAAGTACTTCATCTTCTCACTTATAAGTGAGAGCTAAACCTTGAGCACACATGGACATAAAGATGGCAACAACAGACACTGGGGACTACTAGAGAGGGGAGGGAGGGAGAGGGGTAAGGAATGAAAAACTATCTACTGGGTACTATGCTCATCACCTGGGTGATGGGATCATCCATACCCCAAGCCTCGGCATCATGCAATTTTTAAAAAATTATTGCTAAGTTGGAAATTTAGAATTCAACTCTGAGGCCTTGGAGCTTGTCAGGGAGGGTTGGTTAAGTGAGGGTCCTCCCAGCCTAGTGGCTATGCAAGAACTTGCTTCTGGGAACCCATGGTGAAGGCTGGGTGTGTCTGAGCGTGTGCTGAATTCCTGGCTTCAATTACAGACTACCAGGCGGCTGAAGAGTCTGTCTTGCAGATGTCATCATATTTACAAGATTCATAGGTCCCCTCTCCAGAATGAGCACCTCTGTGCCCCTGCTGCCATTTTCCACCACTGTGTGCACTGTATGAAGAAGCAGAGCATCGTGGGAGGCAGGGTGAGGGTCTCCCAGGTGTGTCTGCCCACTCCCACCCAATGAATGAGGAAATGATTGCTTGGATAATTCACACTGCACTTCCACTGTCCTGGTCATGGCTTCCATGTTGCAGGCTAGATTCAGCTAGATTTAACAGTGCAATGCTCTCATAAGTATGCTGTGGTGTAGTGGTTACCATGGTCACCTAACAGTGGAACCCCCTCACTTTAGAAAATCTTCAAAGGGAGATTTTGTACTTATCTGGGATGGAGGCAGAAGTATGGATAAGAGGATGTCTTAAATTTTCCTTTCTTTTTTCCTTGTGTGTGTGTGTGTGTGTTTTGTTTTGTTTTGTTTCGTTGAAACAGGGTCTCACTCTGTCACCCAGGCTGGAGTGCAGTGGCATGAACAGGGCTCACTGCAGCTTCAACGTCCTGGGCTCAAGCAATCCTCTCACCTCAGTCTCCTGAATAGCTGAGACTACAGACACGTGCTCCCACACCTGGCTAACATTTTATTTTTTGTAGATATGGGGTCTTACTATACTGCCCTGGCTGGTCTTGAACTCCTGGGCTAAAGTGATCCTCCCACTTTGGCCTCCCAAAGTGCTGGGATTACATGCATGAGCCATTGTACCCAGCCTCAGATTTCTATTGAAATACTCTACAATACTTTTCTGTCCTGTGCCTGTTAAAATCTGTATAAATTATCTTCCTGCCAACATCCTAGGGGTCCAAAAAAGTGTGGGTGCTTCGTCTGACTCCTTCAAGTAATTGTTTCTAGGCTCTGCCTCTGGAGATGCCATTAGAAAACTGATAGGCATGGGGAACCAGCTTCTCCCCACAGAGTGAAACTCCCAAACAACCAGTCCCACATTCCTCTCTGACTCATGCTCCCAACCTCCAACTGTGCCCTAAAGGTCAGTGGGCTGGGAAACAGGCCACATCTAGGACAACTGCAGCTGGAATAAGATGTCTATCCTGATAGCCAGGACTCTCTCCTCCCATCCTCAGACCTGGGTAACTCCCTGGCCCGTGCCCCAAGTATTGTGATAAGATGCTGCCAGTGATGAGAAAAGGATAGTCAACAAGGAATCTACCCTAGGGCTGACAGCCTCACTGGGGAGATCAGATCACAGGCTCCATGGCTCATCTCTGATTCCTCCACTTGCCATAGCAGAGCATCCTCCTGGTCCCTGAGGAGGAGACACTTCTCATTATCTAAGTCAGTGGATGACAGCAGAGGCCATATGATTTTGTCATTTGCTGAGTGTCTGCCATGTGCCAAGTCCTATGCTAAGTGATAAATATACAGTGGTGCATAAGCCTTGTATGTAGCTTACGATCTAGTAGTAGAGGCCACCATTAAACAGGTTCACAAATGTAATTAGTGTTACAAAGAGAAAACAGAAGTGAAATAAATCCTCATTGCTTTATCTTTGGATACCTGCACTCATACTCATACATACAAACACACCCTTTGTATCTATCCTTGATGCTTGCTCTGACTCAGTGTTTCTGTCAAACCCAAGGCAGTGGAAGTATGGAGTCTGCAAAAATCCACAAAGTGGATAATGCACAAATCAGGAATAAAGAGTTGACCCTATTCCAGTATGAAAATTAACCCCTGGCTATAAGTCTAGGTATAAAAGTCATATCAAAACTGTTCACAAAATTCTATTTACACATCTAGGTTGAATAAATTTTATCTTCACTTCCTCAAAGCCACCCATCTTTGAAGCAGAAAGGCAAAAAAAAATTTTTTTTTTGAGAAACCAGAGGTACACACAACCATAGGGAAGAGAGGACTCAAAAGATGGGTTTGAGTCACCCTTGCTTCCTCTCTCTATGTCCCATTATGAAATCACTGAGTCTTAGGCCTGCACACAGAGCTTGGGGACAGAGTGAGACTCTGTCTCAAAAAAAGACCTGGGGAGTCTTCTTGTTCATTTCGCTGCCTTCAAAATCTGCAGACAAATGCTAATTGACCCCATTCTTCTAGATCCTCAGACAGAGGGACTGCCCAGTTTCCTTCAGTAAACCACGCTGTTGGAAAGTTCTTCTTTGCTAGCTCTTCTTTGCTAACTCTATTCATTCTTTCTCTACAAAATTAATTCCTTTCTTGATATTTTGTGTTTTAAACCTAAATGTGCCAAGGGGAAGAGGTAGACACATTATAATATTTCCTCCTCATCCCTGCATAAACAGTCTGAAAAGTGACCACCTCTTGTTTTGCTTCAGAGGAAATTCCAGCAGAGGTTCCAGGTGGAAATATCATAAAAATTTGGGAAGCTGGGCACGGTGGCTCACGCCTGTAATCCTCTGGGAGGCCGAGGCGGATGGATCACAAGGTCAGGAGATCAAGACTATCCTGGTTAACATGGTGAGACCCTGTCACTACTGAAAAATACAAAAAATTAGCCGGGCGTAGCGGCGGGTGCCTGTAGTCCCAGCTGCTCGGGAGGCTGAGGCAGGAGAATGGTGTGAATCTGGGAGGGAGAACTTGCAGTGAGCCGAGATTGCACCACTGCACTCCAGCCTGGGTGACAGAGTGAGACTCTGTCTCAAAAAAAAAAAAAAAGGTTGGGGAAGCTGGGACTGGGACTCTTCTCCTCTGCCATCAGTTAGCATAACCCAGGTTTGGAAGACCTCCGTGCAGCAGGCTGGGAAAAATCCAGGGGCAGTTTCTAGGTGGTATTTCCTTCCCTCAAGTATGGTCACTCCAGAAAGTTAAAGGTCAAAGGACAGAAGCTAGGTGTAAAAGTTTCTTTGCTTTACTGTGAAACCTTTTCATACAGAAAAAATGGGTAGGCTGAATGATGCAAGGAGCATGTGGCTGGTTAAGTTAAATTCCGCAGGCCATTATATGATTACAGAATAGAATCAGGCAAAACAAAGTGTGGAGTTCATTAGGACAGATAACTACAGCTGAAATTAAAACAATATTATAGAAAAATCTAGACACTGGGTTTACATTATACTTGGTCTTTATGCTTTACTTAATGTAAGAGGAGCACCTTAGTCATATAAAGTCAGAGTCCCAGAAACCTTAGTCTTTTGTTCTCAAAAGCTAAGGGGAAGAATAAATATTTTAGCCCTCCTCAAATTATTTTATTTATGGCCCTGCCTTCAGCTAGGAAGACACATCCTAGGTTGGTCATTTAGGTCCTCTAGCAATTTCATCCTAATTTCTAACTAAACCCATTTCTTTGGACTTTTCCAACTTAGAGCTATGCTTCAGTCAAGATAACCTTTTCACCAACCCCCACAGCCTGACTCTTCTCACATTTAAGCCTCAGATTGAACAATGAACGTCTCCCATCACCTAGAGTGTTGTCTTCACAGACTACTTCCCACAATCTCCCATCAAAACCCAGTTCAAATCCTTTTCTTGTAGTCTTTCCTTATTAACTGCAACTAATTGAGATTACTTCTTTACTCCAGTTTAACTTAGCCATTTAATTTCAACAACATGTAATTACATAAGCCTGCAGGTGAGTGCATATGTGTGTGTTTCTATGGAACAGTGGGAGATTAGACTATCTAGTTTCCCCACTCCACTCCTTGGGGTTCTTCAGTAAATGCTAAAATTATTTTTGAGATGGACTAACTGCTCGTCACAGAATGAGACACAAAAACTCTTCTGTATCAAGTTCTGAAAGACGGTCCAATGATGAATAGCAATTTCAAGAATGGAGAGAATGACTTACAGAGAAGAGATATCCTAATTCTGTACTCCATCAGAATTCACACTTATGACATCGTTTGGGAGCATTTGATTAAGTATTTCTAGTATCAGACCAATATCTAAACTCCCATTCAGAAAGAGCATCGAGTATAAGCTTTATACAGGGGAGAAGCATGGTAACCTAGAGCAGCACCTAGCACATAACAGAGACTCAGCCAGCATTTGTGGAAGGAAGGAAAGGTTGAAAGGGGGGCCTGAGAGGGGAAGGAAGGGATTGAGAGGGTCAGTAGGTTCTAAATCTCTCTTTATTGTCATTTCCTAAAGTTGGTTGACTTTCCAAGCAAGAGAAAGCCAGTCAACGATTTCTCTGACTAGAGGAACTGGAAGTCATGGATATGAATATGAACTCTGGCTAATAGGAAAAGGAATATCAGTATGGGGAAGCTTCCTGCACAATGGAAAACAAGATACAGATAAATGAGATACAGAGAATTAATGCTGGAGTGCCATCATTGCTATCAATGTTGGGAGAATTAGGGGTAAGGACATTTCTGGAAGCTAGTTAAAGAAGACTTTCCAGAGGAGGAAGAGGAGATAATAGACCCGACTTTGGCAAGAAGGAAGCTACAGGATTAAGCACACAGGAGTAGGACTGATGAGAACAGCCGTGTAGACCATCAGAAATGAGACAGGGTAACTATGGAAGGGGAAGCAGTTAAATCGCTTATCTTAGCATGAAAAGGCTTCGTTGAAAGTCAGGAGAACTGAAATGCTGGGAGCGTGAGTAGTTGATGGGAGAAATTGGTAAGAGACCTAGAAGATTTAGATTTGTCTTTTCTTAAGCATATGAAACAAAAGCGCTCAAAAAAACATTCCTTTCTTCACATTTTACCAACAAGCAAACGGGAGCAAAATGTGAGCCCTTCCTCAGGCACCTGACAAGAAAACTGCTGTTGGTGACATTATTGTAGCATAAAACAATCAGCTTGGTGCCAAAAGTGAAATGAATACTTTTATGCAAATACATTGCCCTTTTTGCTGACACACAAAATCCTCAAACTGACCTTGTTCCCAGAAACTAGTTTATTTTCATCTTCAACTGTCTCTCCCTTGATCCTGGTTTCTCCCTGAGTGGACCTGCACAGACAACCCTTCAAATGCCCTTTGTCAAGCAGGAAAGCTAATCTCAAACCAGTCCAAAAAGTTTCCAAGGATGAATCTGTGTTCAAGCTTGTTGAACTGATTCTCAAGCCTGTCAGTTCCACCTGCAGCCTTATTTTAGATGCCCTTGGATTTTACCATGAATAGGGCTAGAGAATATCCAAAGACAGAGCAAAATGGTGACATGGTTAGAGAAGCAACTGTAAGAGCAAAATAAACATAAAAAGCTTGGCTCTGTAGTTTGGAGACTTCACAAAGAACTAAGAATTGAACTACCATTCGACACAGCAATCCCATTACTGGGTATATATTCAAAGGAAAGTAAATTGTTCTACCAAAAACACACACGCACCCCCATGTTCATTGCAGCACTGTTTGCAATAGCAAAGACATGGGAATCAACCCAGCTGCCCATCAATGGTGGATTAAATAAAGAAAATGTGGTACATATGCATCGTGGAATACTATGCAGCCATAAAAGAATGAAATCATGCCCTTTACAGCAACATGGATGCATCTGGAAGCCATCATTCCGAGCAAACTAACACAGAAACAGAAAACCAAATACCACATGTTCTCACTTTATAAGTGGGAGTTAAATATTGGGTACACATGGACATAAAAATGAAAACAATAGATACTGAGGAATGAAGATGAGCTTGATAAAGCTATACAACTCTGCTACCATGGACATAAAAATGGGTGACCAAAGAAGAGTGTAAATTCTGTCTGTTTACAGGTGGGAGGGGCTTAAGAGCTGAAAAACTCCCTACTGGGTATTATGCTCACTTCCTGGGTGAAGGGTTCAATTGTGCTCCAAACCACAGCATCACATAATATGCCTTTGTAACAAACCTGCATGTGTAGCCCTGAAATCTAAATAAAAGTTGAAAACAAGAAAAAAAAAAAACCTGGCTCTATTATCCAAATTAATTTATATTTCTTCTATGCAAAGCATTACATTAAGCCCAAAAATGTAAAGGGATATACAGTTAAAAAATAAATAATCTTGGGGGAGTTAGTTTGAAATTGGTACAAGATGGCAGAGAATAAGGAGGGGAAAAAAAAGAAGAGAAAAAATATATACAATTTCCACCTTCCCATAACCTACAAAATAGTAAAAGAGATAATAAATATGTAAATATTATTCTAGTACAAAACAGCAGTATAATAGAGACTCAAACAATGTGACACTATAGTTGCAGGAGGGTCAGAAATGATTCTTGCTAGAGAGATCTAGGATGTAATCTTGGAGAAGATTTTAAGCTGGGCTTTAAATGAAGGATCAGATCTTGGCAAGCTGATGAGGAAAGGATGGCATTCCAGACAGAAAGAACAGCATATGCAAAGGTCCAGAGGCATAGAACAAGTTGAAGAAACTCAAGTAGACCCATGAGATTGTAGTCTAGGTTATGTAAAAGAATATTGATCCCAATATTATTGTCGCCATGGAGGGCCCTGAAGATCAAGCAACAGAATTCTAATTGTATTATCTGTATATTGGAAAACCAGGAATTAAGATAGATGCACCATATTTCTTTGAAATTTCCAGATAACTGACTCATTTTCTGAAGTTTGAGAACCAGTAATGTCCTAGTTATTATAGGAAAATGAGATTTCACATGGACTCCATCATGGAAGCTGCTATCTTTCTCAAGCTCATTTGCTCCTATACAACTTCACTGCCACGGACACCAAGGAAGAGTGTAAAGTCTTTCAGAAGAGACAGGCCTTTAACAGAAGAGATTTTAATCCACTGAAGAAGGTGACGGTAATAACTCTGCTCTCAGTCAGGAGGCTAATTGAGACAGATACACAACATCCCTCCACGGACACAGGCAGACAGTAGATCACAGAAATAAGTGCAAATAACACAATGGAGAAACAGTACCTGGAGTAGGTAAGGAGGACACTGGCCTGTATACATGTTTGGAGGCAAGTATGAACAAGCACATGCAATGAGCGTCATGTGTGAGAGACAGAAGAATGAACTCAGCTGGAATGGAGAGTCTGTAGCAAGAGCTAACACGGATCCAGTCTGTAGGTAGACCGGTTTCCAGCACAGCAGCCTGGGTTAATATTGGATACTACCCCTGGCCTCTCCAGAGGGAATGATAGGAATTTCAGTCTTTCTTTTCTCCTTATATTTTCATGAGACATGGGTTACATTTCTAGTTGTTCTGGAACACTGACTCATCCTTCTGTAATGAATGTGAGTGTGCTAGGGTATGATGCTGTCTATTGCACTGAGGGACAAATTGAGGCCACAGCAAAGGAGACTATTAGGCCCAAACTCAAATTATAATTAAAAACTAAGCTCTGGCCAGGTATGGTGGCTCACACCTGTAATCCCAGCACTTTGAGAGGCCGAGGTGGGAGGACTGCTTGAGCCCAGGAGTTTAAGACCAGCCTGGGCAACATAGGGAGACTCTGTCTTTGCGAAAAAAATAATTAGCCAGGCATGGTGGCACATGCCTATAGTCCAAGCTACTCAGGAGGCTTGAGCCTGGGAGGGTGAGATTTCAGTGAACTGAGACTGTGCCACTGCACTCTGCCCTGGGTGACAGAGTGAGACCCTGTCTCAAAAATAAAACAAAACCAAACAAAACCAAACCACTAAGTTCTGTTGGGCTTTGGTATTCTTTGGTATTCCTCTATTCCCCTGTACACAGGAATGTGGAATTCTGCCTAAGCCAAGGGAAGAAGTGGTCAGATGTGGAGGTAGAGGTTATTACAGGAGACTGCAGAAGGCCTGATATGCTGCCTCTCATAGCCCAGGCTCCGTTGGTTAATGCCAACATTCTCATTTCTAATCCCATCTACAGTCACAGATACAAGTGGCCACAATGGAAATTTCCCCAAAAGTCTGAATGCTGGAGTAGAAACTGCCCATTGACCATTCTGAGCAACCAGTGAAGTCATGTTGACCCTATACCATGAGGGAAAAACTAAGTCTAAATTTTGTTGAGTAGAGCAGAACTTTCATACAGCCCAGCTACAATTAGAAGCTGGGGACCAAGGCATCCCTGAAACCCAGCTAGGGAATCTTTCCCTCATGTTCTCTCTAAGCTTCACATTCCACCATAGAACACAGTAAAAAAGAGATTGCCCCACACCCTTCTGTAGGAAAAAGGTACATTTTGGGATGGTTTGGAGGCATCAAAATGGTAAGCAATTTTAGGGTACAATTAAGACCTGGCTGCTCAACCCTACAATAAATTACCATCAAAGGCACTCACACGTCAACAGGGGAAAAAAACACATGTGCTTGCAAGACGATGTGTGTTTGATGCTCATAAAAAAGATAAAAATATAGGTCATCATCATGTAACGAGCTTGTAGGTGTCAGAACGTGTGCTGTTGGGGGAGGTAAGGGAGGGGAAATGGAGAGGGATCAGCAAACCAAGAAGGAGCTGAAGTCAGACTCCTATCCCCAAGTTCTTCCCTTCTGCTGAAGACAGTGGACTGGCAATAAGGGGGCGAAGGACCCCTCCCCCATTTTCTTTTCCTTGGAACATCCCCTTTCCTGCTCCCCCCAGCTGGATTTCCGACATATTAATCATGTCTCTCATTTTGAAATCAGCCAGTCAGGCTATTATTCAAGCATTGTTAATGACACCATCGGCCAAGGTATCAATTAGGCAAGTTGGGATAAGAAGAGCAGAGAATAGGGCTGGCCAGAGAGCAGAACACAAATCTGTTTTGGTGTAGGTAACCCACATGCCAGCAAGGGCTCCTAATGCTCTTACTTCTACTCCTCTTAAAGGCAACTTCAAACGCACTGAATTCTCCAGTCAAGACCCAAGCCAAACTGTTACTTCATAGGATCCCCTCACTTGCTCCGTCAGTTGACCCTTAACTGGACTTCAGGTAGTCACATCAAATCACTCAGGATATGCAGGAACAGGGTCACAGCTAACTAGCTCTGGGCAGCACTTATTCCTGTGACTAAGGCCCAACATCATGGGAGAAAATGCTTCCTCCACCATGCTTACGCTGGCTGCCTTGGGTGGAGTTTCTTCTCCTTTGCCACAATATGCATTCTAAAGGTCCTTTAAAATCTAGCTCAACGTTTTTTTCATCAAGGAAGCTTTTGTTCTAATGAAGAAAGTCTTTATATTTGTTGATTCTTAGTTCTTAAATCTGATTATTATTTTCCCCATCAGGCTGAGAGTTTCCCAATGACTACAGCTATTAATAATTCTTTTTTTTTTTCTTTTTTGCTAGATCTCCCTGCCTCCCACACCTACCAATACTCCTTTTCTCTGTCAAGAAAGGCTCTGTTCAAAGGGGCTATTCAGAACAAATAGGTGTGACAGGTACTCAGGTCACTGAAGTTTGGATCCTGGAGAAAGGACATAAAGAAAGATTAGAATAGAAACTGCAGCATAGTAGTTCAAGCAGTCATCAAGACATCCAAGTTGCTTCCCATTATATACCCAGGGAAGTCTTCAGAGCATTGTGTTTCTAGACTCCAGTCTTCCTGAGTCACTCCCTGGTTTCCTGTCACCCTTCCATTCTCAAGACAGACAGAAGGTTCTCCCTGGCTTTCTTCCACACCCACCAATTATCCAGATCTTCAGAAAGATGAAGGAGACTAAGGACAAGAGGTCAATGTTTCACATTTTTAGTGTCTCTGGACCCAAAGAAGGTGGCTGGGTCAATTAGGTTTCAAACACCACAACCAAAACTAGAAAGCTCAATAAAAAACAGTCACATTTGGAGTCTTGACACAAAACTTACCTAATTACATTGGCTAGGAAAGTGAACACACTTCTCAGCTTTTCCCAAAAACTTAGCAAATTGAATTCCCTTTCATCTTTGTTCCACTTCTTGTTTCTCCTTTAAGATCCACCCTACTGGCCGGGCACACGGGCTCACACCTGTAATCCCAGCACTTTGGGAGGATGAAGCGGGCAGATCACTTGAGCTCAGAAGTTTGAGACCAGCCTGGGCAACATGGCAAAACCCAGTCTCTACTAAAAATACAAAAATTAGCTGAACATGATGGCACACGCCTGTAATCCCAGGTACTCAGGGAGGCTGAAGGAAGAGAATTGCTCGAACCCGGAAGGCAGAGGTTGCAGTAAGCCGAGATCGTGCCACTGCACTCCAGCCTGGGCCACAGAGCAAAAAACCCTGTCTCAAAAAAAGAAAAGAAAAATCTGCC
>NW_012104410.1:526768-554113 GCF_000951045.1 Mandrillus leucophaeus | reverse complement strand
ATACCCTGAACTTATACCCTGAATATAACATATACCTATACCTTTACCTATGCCCTGAATACCTCTACCCCAAATATAGAGCATACCTATACACTGAATAATTCATATAAATGAAATTATACAATATGTAGTCTTCTATGACTGGCTACTTTCAGTTGGCATAATGTTTTCAAGGTTCATTCATGTCATAGCATGTATCAATACTTCATTTCTTTTTTATTGCCAAATAATATTCCATTATATGGATGTCCCACATTTTATTTATGCATTATCAATTGATGGACATTTGGGTTTTCTGCTACTATGAACAATGCTGCCATGAACATTCATATAGAAGTTTTTATGTAGATATGTGTTTTCATTTCTCTTAGGTATATACCTAGAAGTGGAACTACCGGGTCATGTGATAACTCTAGGTTTAACATTTTGAGGAAATGCTGTTTTCCAAGATGGCTGCATTATTTTATATTCCCACCAGCAATGCATGAGGATTCCAATTTTTCCACATCCTCACCAACACTTATTATTACCTTGTTTTTACTACTGTTGTAATCATCCTAGTGGTATCACATAGTGGTTTTGATTTGTATTTTCTTGGTAGCTAATAATGTTAGGAATATGTAGGAAACATTTTCATATGCTTACTGGCCATTTGTATATCTTCTTTGAAGAAATTTCTATTCAGATCTTTTTTTTTTTTCTAAGACGGAGTCTTGCTCTGTCGCCCAGGCTGGAGTGCAGTGGCATGATCTTGGCTCACTGCAAGCTCTGCCTCCCAGGTTCACGCCATTCTCCTGCCTCAGCCTCCCAAGTAGCTGGGACTGCAGGCACCCACCACCATGCCCAGCTAATTTTTTTTTTTTTTTGGTATCTTTTTAGTAGAGATGGTGTTTCACCGTGTTAGCCAGGATGGTCTCAATCTCCTGACCTCATGATCCACCCACCTCAGCCTCCCAAAGTGCTGGGATTACAGGTGTGAGCCACCGCACCCAGCCAATACAATTCTCTTATCAGATATATGAATTGCAAATATTTTCTCCCACTCTGTGAGTTGTCTTTTCACTTCCTCAATGGTGTGCTTTGAAGCAAGAGTTTTTAATTTTGATGAAGTCCTCTTGATCTATTTTTTAAATTGTGCCTTTATCTAAGGAATCATTGCATTATCCAAGGTCACAAAGACTTACACCTATGTTTCCTTCTAAGAGTTTTACTGTTTTAATTAGCTCTTAGATTTAGGTCTTTGACCTATTTTGAGTTAATTTTTATATGTAGTGTGAAATAGAAATCCAATTTAATTATTTTGCATGTGGCTATGCAGTTGTCCCAGCACTACTTGAAAAGACTATTTTTTTCCCCACTGAATTGTCTTGGCACTTATGTCAAAAAGCAATCGACTGAAAATGTGAGGGTTTATTCTTGGACTTTTAACTCTATTCCACTGGATAACTATATCTCTATCCTTATGCCAGTACCATGCTGTCTTGATTTTAGTAGCTTTGTAGTAAGTTTTAAAATAAGGAATGTGAGTTCTCCAATCTTGTTCCTCTTTTTCAAGATTGTTTTGGGTATTTTGGGTCCCTTGGATTTCTATATAAATCCTGGGATCTGTTCATCAATTTCTGCAAAGAAGCCAGTTGGGATTTGACAGTGATTGTGTTTAATCTTTTGATCAACTTGGAAAATATTGCCATGAACATGGGATGTTTTTACATTTATTTAGGTCTTCTCTAACTTCTTTCAACAGTGTTTTGTAGTTTTCAGAGTATAAGTTTTGTGCTTCTTTGTTGAGTGCTTTTTTGTTAAATTCATCCCTAAGGATTTTATTATTTTTGATGGTATTATAAATGGGATTTTTTTTCTTAAATTCATTTTCAGGTTGTTTGCTGCAAGTATTATGATGTTCTTTTAAACACTATAGTGATAAGCATAATTATTTACAGAGTACCTAGTAGGTGAAAATGCTAGATTGATGGGAAATAAAAAGTATAAGACTCAGTTCCTACAATGAAGAAACTTACAATCTAGTTGAGAAGAAGCAATGCTTTACATGTTTCTCCTTTACAGTTTTCCAAAGTGATTTCAAATACTTCATAATACTCGACTTTGAAAACACCATTCATCCATTTACTCAAAAGTGTGTATGAGGCTGGGCACAGTGACTCAAAAGTATGTATGAGGCTGAGCACAGGCAGGGCCTGTAATCCCAGCACTTTTGGAGACTGAGGCAGGAGAATCGCTTGAGGCCAGGAGTTTAAGACCAGCCTGGGAAACATGGTGAGACACCTCCCATGTCTATAAAAAATAAAAAATTAGCCCAGCATGGTGGTGTACCCCTGTAGTCCCAGCTACATGGGAGGCTGAGGCGAGAGCATCACTTATGCCCAGGAGTTTGAGGTTAAGGTGAGCTATGATCATGCACCTGCATTCTAGCCTGGGTGACACAGCATGATCCCATGTCTAAAAAAATAAAAAATAAAGTATTTATTGAGTGACTACTATCTAGAAACACCATACTAGATGCTGGGAATTAAATGGAGAAGAAAACAAATAAAATCCTTGCATTCATGAATCTTACCATCTAGTTAGAAAGACATACTAATCAAATATAAATTATAAATTTTGGTAAGTACTATAAAAGAAACACACATTAAATAATAGGGCAGGAATTGTGAATAAAATAAAGTTCCAGTGCTTGCCATCTGCTTCTCAAGAGACCACCCTCAATGCAGCCCCCATATTACAGAAAAGAAGATGAAGGTAAACAAGAGTTTTGGTGTTCCGGAGGTAAACAGCAAAGGATACTATGAGAAGGATCAGGCCCTCCAGCTATAATACTGAGTTGTTCGATTAGATGTGCAACATTTGGGTTTTATTTCCGTTCCTTCAAGAAAAAGAAAGAGGAAGCATGATCATGAGGGATGCAAGCCCTCCTGTTGCAATCAGGTCAGCACACTTTGGCCACCAGCCTCACACTCTGCTGGGCTCAAGCAGAGAAGCAAACAGTAGTTCTATGGAGGACACAGTGAGGACCCCAGGCTCTGCTGCTCCACTGCCCTAAGTGCAGGCTGGGTTTAAATTGTTTTTCAGCACTGGCAGAACTAAGCCAAATGGGCTTTTTAATATGATCTCACTTTCTCCCAGGTTCCAGCTTCCTTAGTACTAGTCAATCTGCCCTAACTTTTAAAAGTGCCACATGAAACTAGAAAAGGACAAAATTATGGAGAGCTGACAACTACTTTATGAATGGATTATAGAAAGAAAACTTTGATTTTATTTCTTATACATTACAGACATATTGGAAGGAGGGGCAGTATATTTTATTTAAAGAGGGAAGTGGTGGCCTGGTATTGGTCCAGGATCTCTCCCTAATTTCATCTTGACAAGCAGTGACATGGCCAAGCCACCAACTGCAATAGCAGAGCCTAGACCAGAACCCAGACCTCCTGACTCCTATTACAGTGCTTTTGCCACTGCATTTAAAGAGACTTAAATCCTTGGTCAATTCATGGAGCAAACATGGCACCATCATTAGGACTAGGAGATACAAAGGTGAATAAAATAAAGTTCCAGTGCTTGCCATCTGCTGCTCGAGAGGCCACCCTCTGCGCAGTCCCCACTCCAAAGAGTGGATTAGATTCTGCTCATTTATGCATTCGTAATACCTTGTGCATTATTTCTACCAGTACACTTAAAACACTATATTATAATTACCTGTTGATATGTTGATTTCTTCTGCTAATTCAGTGAGTACCTTGTAGGCAAGGATCTTGTTCTTTACCATCCCAGAACATAGCACAGCACCTGGTACATTGTAGAGGCTCAATAAACCTTCATTGAATGAATAAATGAGGTGCCGGTTCAATCCTCCTCACCCCACTTCATTCTGCTGGCACAAACCCATATAATATGTGACTGTATATCTCACAGGTGAAAACCGGAAAGCTGCTATGTGCCCACTGTAACTAGTGGATCACCAGTAGTATGGGTGAAACAGCAACTCTATGAAACTCACAGAGCAGTCCTACTCCCTTTTCCTACACAGCCCTGCCAAAGGGGAGATTTGGATTCAAGAAAACAACAAAGTTGATTTCATGTTGTACGTATTTAATGAAATGGGATATCTAAGACTGAACAATCCAGAAAACTCCCTTTTTAGTTCATCCACGGGTAGCCAATCTTGGCTTTGGAGAGGGTTGTCTTTTTCCAAGGCCAGGTTTGTTTTTGTCTCCCCATATGCCTCAGTTTGGTCTTGCCAACAAGTTAAGAGAAGCAGTTAGGAGAATGAGATGCATATTTAAAGCTAAGTTGTTGCAGAGCCAGCTCAGAGAGAGAAGAGTCTTATTAAAACTCATCTATATTCTTTTTCATAAAATATCACCATAAATGGACCTGTTAAGCCGAGTTTCGGGAGCCTCTGTAGTCGGCTGAGCTCCAACTACCCACAGGGGACAGGAAGATGGTAGTGGATGGCTTCCTTCCCACCCTCCACTGTCCACCGTGTGACCCTGAGCCCCAGCTCTGGGAGGTGATCTGGGGAGACGCAATTCCAATATCTGTTCCATTTTGGATGCAGAATCAAACTATGTTAATCAGACAAGCAGAAATGGCATAGAAATCAGATAAGGATTTTATAGTGGTTTGTAGACAATTTCTTAAGGCCTTTGGGGACAAAAGCGTATCTCTACATATGTTAGCACATATCGACATATATGGATACTGTGTGCTAGTCTATCATTGTCTCTGGAGATCAGTTAGGTTCACTTCCTCCCCTTCATGGGCCATCAAGCTGCAGTCATTTAAGCCCAGAAATATATTAGGGTCAGTTTGACAAAAGAGCAAGTGTGTGTGTGGGTGGGTGGGTGGGTGTGGGTGTATTCACTTATTTGGCACCTGTATGTGAGAGCAGGCTAAAGAGAGAGAGATTGAGATTCTGACTTCATTACAAAGCCAAATTAAAATTATTTTTCTTAGCTATTTCTTGGGTAGTTTTCTACTCCCTCTCTCCAAGAGTGCAGATAAGTAAAAGTTGACCCAAAGGTCCTAGCAGCTATTCACACACATGCATCCTCAAAAGTAAAATGAAGTGCATTCATCTGGTTCAAATTACAGAGGCTGTGTCTATATAGCACCAAATAAGTGAAGAGTTTAGAACCGGATTCATATAACTAGTAAACTCAGATTACCTAAGCCCCAGAGTAGATTATTCGTGTCTGAATTGCCCACTTTGGCTATCTACACACAGACTCAGTACCATCTCTTTGAAAAAGCTAAGATAGATAACAACGAACATCTGTATACAAAATAGAAAATGTATACATACTTTATAAATCTAAATAACTTGGAAGCATCAGCATATTGATGAAATTTTCGGTCAAAATATTAAAATGGCTACAATTCTCAAAAAATATGCCTGAAATAGCTTCATAATTATTTCCATGCCCCATAAGGCTATTGTCATTACATACATAAATTTATATAGCAGTCTATTTAAATCTACGCACATGCATACGCAATATGTAAGCTACTAATATATATAAACCCATATGTTTATAGGCTGAGATATATGGGGATTCATAGGCACATTTGTGTTATTTATTTTATTAATTCATTTACTAGATTTCCATTAAACATGTCTATTTTGGTTTATTATATGGTAAGAATCTGTCTTCACACAGCTCTACTCACCCTGTTTCCATAGTTCTGGCTGCCAGGAGGGCTTGTGTCCTGAAGCCTGGGGGTTTTTAGCTATTTTCTTTAAACTGTGGGAGAGGTCAGCCATGGCTTAAGCGAACTCATAAATACATCTCCATGTCCTGGAATGTCCTAGGTGTGCCAGCCTGCCCATATAGCACCTGTCACCTATGGAAGGTCCACTGTCCTCCCTAAATAATCTTTATGTCCTTCTGTATGTAAACAGGGATAGAGCTTCAATAGAACTGTCACCTTTCCTGGAAAGGGGAAAGAGGTGGTAGGGGACAAATTGTGGAATCCTTTCTGTTCCCATCTAGGTTTAAATATAACTCAGAGTCTGGATAAACAGATAACACTCTGCCCCTATGTTTACATGGCCTAAAATAACTATACAGTGAGCCAAACAATGCAGAGAGTCAAACTGAGTCTCATGACCCTGTTTGGATGTCTTTACTAATCAACCAAATCTCACATCATTTGTGTGATCCAAATACAGCTGCCATCTCTCCAGTAGTTCTCATCCCTGGCTGCACGTTAGAATCACCCAAGGAGCTTTTTAAAAATATGGATGCCTGGGTCTCATGGCACACCAGTTGACTCTATACATCTAGGAGTGGGACCCAGCCATCTCCATGGTTTAAACGTTCCCCAGGTGATTCAGATCCACAGTGAAGATTGAGAGCCACTAATTTACACTGACCTAATTCAGTATAAGGCAGAGAAGTATACCAGGAACTGGGGACTGGTAGACAATTGGGGTGATTCTAGCCAAAAATTAAGCCAACAAACAAAAACCAAAGTAAGCTTCCTTTTGCAGAAGATTTTTCACCATGTTAATATCTGCTCACATAGATATAGCCAAAGAAATTGGGCTGAGAATGTGAAGACGATTGTCACATTTGAGAACCCATTCCCAGAATAGTTACAAGGAAAACTGGGGCATACACACGTACGCGCGCGCACACACACACACATGCACACACACATACATACCATGTGACTGCTAGCAACTTAAAACAAAAAAATTTTAATTGAATTTCAGGGCCTGGGGAAGATCTGAACCTATAATTATTTCTTAGCAAACTTGCTGAACACAGGGTTTTCCTCCTCTGGGACGAGATGAGACGGGTAGCATAATGAACCCTCTTTAATTAAAAAATAAAATGTTTTAGGATAATCATATTCTTCTAAGTTACATTTTTTTTTAAAGGAAAGGACAGATGGTGAGAAAATGTCAATTTTCAAGTGCCCCGTGTTAGGCTGCCTCAAATGGACTAGTTTCTCATTCAACCCTGTAGATTCAAAATTAGATCCTTAGGGAGACACTTGAGTCCTTGCAGTTTCCTAACAAGAAGCTAACTTTTTAAAAACCCTATCTCTACTCCCACTTCTCTTAAATGCAATAGGCAGGTTCGATGTCAATTGATTCCAGCCAAGCAAAGCAGTGGGGAGAGAGCAAAAGTCAGGGTACTGAGAAACAGAGGCTCCTGGTCCAGCAGTTCTCTGACCTAATTTTGTGGGATTCTCTAATAGAGAAGTGGAATGTTCATGTTCCCCATTAGAGAGCTCTTCCCCAGTTTCTTTGGAGATATTTGGGATGTGAGTAGAAAGACAGAGGTGGGAAAACACTCATCTAGATCTTAAGTTGGAGGGAGGCGCAAGCTCTGATGAACTGAAAATGTCTCTCTTCCAGCAGGAAAACTAGACTAAGACAGAAGTGGGGGAGAAGTTTTGCCTGAGTTCTACCTCTCAATGGGATCTGTGTGGGTTGGCGGCCTTGGAGGACAGACAATGATCTCCAAGATAAATATGAGAAATCCAATTCAGGAGGTTTCTTTTCAGTGTCACCATTCTCATTTGCTTTGATTCCTATTTCCTCTTCTACTGCTTCTGGGTGCAGCCCCCGTAAAGCGAAAATTTCCGAATCCTAATGAAGATATCTTTATTCAAGGGAAAAGGTAATACATTGGAAAATTTAAATGGAAATCTGTTTTCCCCCACCAAGCTTTTCCTATACTACTTTTCTGAAAAGAAAGAGCAAAGATACAAAGCAGCCTAAAATCTATCACTATAGTTTACACCAAAAATGATCTCTGATAGAATCTACATATTAGGATGTGTCTATATCCCCCCAGAGCAGGTATTGTGGCCTCTTGTAGGCAGCTTCTTTCACCTCTTAAGATACATTACAGCCTTTCCCTAGGCAGTATAAATCTGTGTTCTCATAGTTCTATGAGACTGTAGTGTCTAGCCACTTGCGGAAACATCTACACTTCCAGCTACATTTAGACAAACACACATGCATACACCCACACGCACCCCCTCCCTATATCCAAATCAGACACCTGTGGTGCATTCACTGGTCTCAGATGCACTTACACCAGCTACCTGGGATTCCTCTAAATTCCTACTTATGAATTTAGAAAAGGCAAAAATAATGTAGGCAAGCATTTGCCCCCAACAGGAGTCTAGATGTGGATAAGTAAAGGTAGTGTGAGTGGGAAACCCATTTTCTGAGATTTTATAAGACAAAATAGGGTAAGGACACACACATACACACACATACACACTCCACATGCACCAGAAACACTCACCTGCTGTGGCTGAATGCAAAACTGAAGAGGCCTGGAAATCTACCGGTGGGGAGGGGCCTCACAGTCAACAGCCCAGAGAACTTTGCCCTGCCCAGGTCTACACCTGCCCAGAGAGAATTTTGGTAATTTCAATAAAACCAAATTAAATCCTAAAGTAAGCCTAGTTGGTGATTCAGGAAGGGTAGCCCCAGACCATTATAGGGTAGCTATAAAATAAAAAATAATATATAGATGGATAAGAATAGGAGCAAAGCAAATAAAATCATTTTAATGGTGGAGAGAGGGAACATGGCAGAGAAGAGGGAAAACTGCCAAGTGTAAAGAGGGAGTTACAGGATTCTCCAGGATAAGAGAACCTCTCTGACAACCTTTTCTTTTTGTAGCTTTTGAGATGGGAGCCTGCAGAAGACAGAAAAGATTGGCACAAATCCTGGGATTTGTGCATTTGTAAGGAAAGTGGAGCATGCTTCAGTAAAAAATGCCTCTCTACATAAAACAGAGGCAAAGAGGTCTGTGGTGTTGGAAAAAGTGGAGGGGTGTGGAGGGCAGCAAGCCATTGACATCCCTGCTGTCAATAAATGTTATCTTTTAATTAGAGGGACAAGTTTGGACGCAAGACACTTGATGGATGTTGACGCTTTATGTAAGCATGTTTTAGTTAGTTTTTCATGACATCCTATGAAATTAATAGTATATTACTTAATTTAGATGAGGAAACTGAAGCTCAAGGGGTTAAGCAACTTGCCCAAGGTCAAAAAGCTAGAATGTTGAAGTTCTAGGATTTGAACCCAGGTCTGGCTTGCTCAAAGTCTAAGCATGTTCTTTCTATTGCCATGAAAGAGACCAAATGTAGTGCCCACGTTTCCCAAATAGATACAGATCTGGAAGGATGGTTGGTGTGTCAGCTTGTCCAGCTTACTGCTCTTTGTGCAAAATCCCTGCCCTACTCCCTGGAGCCCCTTCCCTCACCCGAGAACTATCATGGGCAGGACCTCTTTGGCTAAGGTTGGCTTCTTTCTCCCCCACCACCCTTCACAAGAAGAAGACATCAAAGATTGCGCAGGGTCATAAAGAGAGGGAGGGTGTTAGAAGGGAGGAGCCACCCTGGGCTCATAAACTGGGCGGGGTGGGGGGACCCACCCATTTGTCAGGCAACGCTGCATCTCACTTTCCCCAAAAACTGACATCTCAGCTCTTGCTTCAGGGCAGGGTGCTTAAGCAAAGCGAGGGTGGCGGGAGTGAGAGGAGGCACATCGGAGCGATTGGAGCACCAGGTTATTCTGACAGAAATGGCGCCTCCTCTCCACCCGCACCCTGTGAGACTGAGATGTTTAGGTGGATTCATTTGGTTCTCGTTTCAGTTCTGCTGCTCTGTGGCCTTAAGGAGCTTCTTCCTGTCTTCTCATCTCTTCACCTTGTTCTGGGGGTAAATCATCACTGGCCCACCTTACCTGCTGAGCAGCTCACTGGAGACCACATAGTGGAGGCGTACCACACAGAACAGCCAAACTCCCTGGGCCACAATCAGGCTACACCTCCTGAAAGACAACTGGAGAACCAAAGAGCATCAGTCTTTGTGACCTCCCTGTACCATCTCCTCCTACCGTCAGAGGAAACCAGAGCCTACAAACTCTCGGGTACTGTCAGAACCTGCAACGGTCACATTAACTTAGTAAAAACGTCTGTGTCTTAGATCTGAGTGCAGTTGCCTCCATTGGCCTGTGAGCTCCCCAAGGACAGAAATCAGGTCTTAGCCCTAGAGGGTTCCTCCACTGAATGGAGAGCTCTGCACATAGTAGGGGCTCTTGAAATGGTGTCACCAAAGTCCATAAGAATCAAGAAGTTTGTTCTCCTAGGCAAATTGGATAGTCGAAATTAAGATTCCCCTTCCTCCTGATTATTTTGGCCATAGAACTGTTCTTTTCTTCATCAACATAGTCATCAGCAAGCATTTATTGACCATTACTAAATAGAGGGCTAGGCTCGGTGTTTGGTACAACAGATGTCAGGTCCTGCCATCAGGAGACATGAAATATACATTTTAATATATACAGAGTTTCTCAGCTCCACCACTTGCTGGTCATGAGATGTCAGACAAATTATTTAACTATTCTGTGTTCCTTATGTTAAAATGGAGAAAGAAAAAGCCCCTACCTCACAGGGTTGATGTAGCAATCGAATTAGATCATGCGTATAAAGCACCAGTGCGTGACATATAGTAAGCACTCAACAAGCTGGCTGTGGGAAGCCAGCAAAAGTATCTAAGCAGAAAAGTGGCAGAGAGAGAGAGAGAGAGAGGTGGAGATTGGAAAGCTTTACTCTACTCCCACTAACACAGAACTAGTGGGATAACAGCAAAAGATATTTAGATTGGGTCTAAGATAAAGTTAATAATAGGTGAGTCAAATAGTACATGAGCTCTTGTTCCCCTGACATCTTTAAGAACTGGGCATCCCATTTAAAAAAAAAAGAATGAAATTATGTCCTTTGCAGCAACATGGATGCAGCTGGAGGCCATTATCCTAACCAAATTAACACAGGGGAAGAAAACCAAATACCACATGTTCTCACGTATAAGTGGGAGCTAAACACTGAGTACATATGGACATAAAGATGGAAACAATAGACACAGGGGAATACTAAATGGGGAAGGAAGGCAGGGGTGAGGGTTGAAAAACTATCTGTTGGGTACTATGCTTACTACCTGGGTGATGGAATCATTCCTATCCCAAACCTCAGCATCACACAATTCCCCATGCAACAAACTTTCACATGTACTCCCTGAACCTAAAATAAAAGTGGAAAATTTAAAAATTAAATAAATAAATAAACAAAAGAACAGGGCATCCAACCACATGTTAGCAGTATGGCCTAGAGATGGGACCCTGGACAGATTAGCCTCTGGGGATTCCTTCTAAGTAAGACTGCTTAGAATGTTCAAAACTTCAGCAATAAAATACTATCTGCACGTAAATGACGGCATTTTTTTCTCAGTTTTCTTAATATTTACCTGACCTTACAGTTAGATTTACTTTATATTTTACACCTAATATCTTTTGGGCCCCAGGCTGAGGTCATCTTATCCTGATTCTATGAGTTAGGAACATTTCTGTGAATTAGAAACTCTGTATCCCCATCCTGAAACGTTCTTCAGAAAGGGCTCCCTAACTCCTTCTTCCATAGCTGCACAATAAAAAGATCTTCAGCCTCCTTGCAACAGTTACTACATTTTGATCAAGTGCCAACTGGGTCACTTACTAGTTTTGTAACCTTGAGGAACTCACTAAACACTCTGTTCCTCAGTTTTCTCATCTGTAAAATGTGGGCAAGAATTCCAAGCACACAGGGTTATTATCGAATGATGATAAACGAAAACACTTTGGAACTGTAAAATGCTCTTTAAATGTTAGTTATTATTGTTACTCCCATGTTTCAGTGTTATGGAGAGAGAGAGAAAAGGAGGCAGTTGGCAGGAATTCTGACACCAAACCTCTTTTGATTTACATAGTTTGATTTATACATTTGGCTTTTTTTCTAAATCGAACAGTATTTTTGAAATCCTCAACAAACTGAAACACTGGTGTTTGCCAAGTGGGTAGCACCTGGGAGTTGAGAAGACTTCGTTTAAGGGACTACCGTGTGCCATTCAAAGGATGAAGCATTGGGGACGTCTCTTATAACATACTGCAGGTTAGGTCCTGCAACTGTCAGTTCCTAGCTGGCTTTAAAGAACTTCTAACCTCCAAACCCAGCAAAGGATGCTGGGACAGGAGCTAAATCTGTAATGGGAGCGGTGTATAAATTCTGCTCCAGGGTGTGAAAATGAGGCCTAGAGGGAAGACATCAAGCAACCAGGCACCCTCCTTCCCCAAAGTCCTGTTTATAGTGTAAACAGTAATAGGATTGGCAGATATGGGCTAAGGATAGGGAAACAAGGAGCAGAGCTTCTCTGAGCCCCAAAGACAGCAATTGCAATGAACTACATATGTTTACAGTCAGGATGATGGCTGTCTTGCATCCTCAAGGAATAAACAATAATAACCCTAATCATCATCTCTCAATGTCAGAAAATAGTCATTAGTGTCCTGCTCCTTCTAAACCTTCCCCAAGAGTAAGGCTCAGAGTTGGTCCCATTTTGTAGATAGAAAACTGATGCATCATGACTGATGTTAGATGGGATAGGTACCAAGGTCAGGAAAAAGGTCCAGGTGTTTCCAGTTGCTATTTTATCCACAAGCACAGGTTTACCCCCATAAAGATCTCTATCCAGCCGCAGCGGATGCCTATCTGAATTTTGGCAGCGACTGCTGTGGGAGGGAGGTGGAGTAGCATGGGCATTGCCATGAGAGGGCACAGGGCAGAACGGGGCAACCCAGCGTCCCTCAGGGGGATGACACTTGGGGGGATGATGCTTAGGGGGCTGGACTAGGGCACCTCTCACATTTGGAAGCTTAAAGACTCTGCATTCTCAATGATTTTGTCTCTCCATAATTTTCTTGCAACTGGCGACAAAGAATTTCTGAGGACCAAGTATTTCCTCTTGCTTTGATTGAGTCTTGTTAAATCTAAAAGAATAGAGGAAAGAAGGACCCTCAGGACAGAAGACTTTCTCCCTTCTCCCCCAAATTATGGAGAGGGGTGGAGGGGGCACACCTTATTCTAAGCAAGACTGTTTACCAGCTGCCAGCCCAGACACCCTCCAACAAAATGCCATGGAGAATGATGTTGTGACTCATGGCTTGGCAAGTACCAGGATTATGCCCCAGGCTCCCAGATACCGCACTGGCTCCTCCAGGTCGCTCTGGCTGGATCTCCTCCTCCGTTTCCCCAGAGGCATTCCTCATCTTGCCCTCTCCTCCCCCGCCCCTCCCACCCTCAAATCATTCTAGGTAGTAGGCATCGGGGAGGGGAGAGGTAAGCAGGGTTAGAATTGGGATTTGGGTTAGGGTTAATTTCAGGATCAGGATGAAAGATAAGGTTAGGGATAGAGCTACTTTGTAGGATTTGGTTTAGTCAGGGGACTTTTAGCTGGTAGAAACAGTAGAACTCTACTAACTTAAAGTATTCAAGTCCTAGGGTTAGCCTCCAAGATGTCTTGGTGACAGGTCCACTTTTCTTGGGCTCAGATTAGAAGGGTTAGAATCTAATTTAGAAAATAGGAAATATCAACACTTAAAGATGTAATCAAGAATCACCTCTAGGAATCTAAGCAGAGGCTTTCTGGAATCAACGACATTTCTAAGGGTTGTTGATACTATAGAACCATTAAATCCATTCCCCAGGCATTGTGCAGTATTTTGTGACTTTACCTTGACCTCAATCTTAGAACTTTCTAGTATACTCAAGAATCTTTCTTGGATTTTTTTCCCTAGTCCTTTCCTTGTCTTATTGAATGAATTGTTCCTTTATCCCATCAGCATTGAGAAATGACTGGGGGAGTAACTGAAGAACCAAGGCCCTGATATTTGGGTACCTTGGGCGCCACCTTGGCGGAGAGGTACTCAGCAAAGCATGCTGGGGCTTCCCAGACTGAGACATCTGTCAGCACGGCTCAAGAGGTTCTCCCTCAGGCAAAGGACAAGACACATAGCAAGTTCTGAGCTCAATTTCTGAGGGCAGGAAGAAAATAAAACTTGGAAAACTGCAAGGGCAGCGGGGAGGTACGGAGCAGGAGGCTTCCCAGGAAGTCATGGGAGGCATTCAGGAGAAGGTGGAAGATAAACCAGAGTGGTACTATGGGGTTGAATTCCTAGAAACTCATACTTAGAGACTGTTCACACACACACACACACACACACACACGTACATGCACACGCACATGCACACATATCAACATCTCCTTACATGAGGAGCCCAACCTAGTAAGGTGAACTAGCTGGCAGCCCACCCACTACTGGGCCACCCAAATCTCTTCCATTTGAAATGGGGCCTCAGTGTCTCTTCCTTCTTTCCTCACTCTCCTTCCCCACATCTGGCTCCTTTAGTGCTTGGAGACCCTTCTGTGGAGGGACTAGGAGGGTACGAAGCTGGCATAAGTCCAACCTCAGCTGCCCTCCCCATAAGTGGCAGCAAGACAGTGATGAGCTGCCCCCCTCAAGACTCAGAAATAAGGGTTGTTTTTTTTTTAAACACGTCACATCTGGCACATCTGCTTTCTTAGCAATGATGCATCCCAAGGGGTATAATCAACAGTTGGGGCGGGGTTCGGATGCAGGTCTGTACTGACAGAAGCCTGAGCCAGAGACGCCGAGAGCAACACTTAAGAGCACCAACTCCCCCCGCTTCCCATCCACCGCAGGGGCTGAAGATGAGCTCCATCCTTGTGCACCTTTCTGCCTGAGAGCAGATGCACTCCTCACAGGCCACACGTATTTTAAGGCACAGAAGACAACGTAATGGTGCATTTGCTTTGGGCAATTCTATAATCCTTTCTTTCATCCAACCCTAAACTCTCCTACTGGAATTAGAAGGGAACTGGAAAAGAACCAACTGCTCTTTCCTCTTCACAAGCTCAGAAGCAGGAGTCAGAAAGGCCCTGCAGTGCCTTCTCCAGTCTTTGTAGCCTCTTCCCTCCTAGCTGCCCTCATCTCTTCCTTGCCCTTATCACGCCCCATCCCTTGCAACAGGTGGGAGCCTTCTCTCTGTGGACCTGGCATTTCAAAGGCACTACCTAAATGCCTCGCAGCAGCTGTTTGACAAAACACCACCAACAAACCCTTTGACCCCTCTTCCCACTGGGACACTCCTCTTCCCATGCTTCCACTTTCCTTTGACTCCATCATTCAGACATTCTGCCTCAGCTAGGAAAAATGGCTTCCTTCCATGCAAATTTCCCTCTTTCTACCTTAAAGCTCACTATTCTCTCTCATCAAAGACACCCTCCTTGGCCCTAAACCTTCTCTAACAAACACTCCCTGACAAACCTCCTGAAGGATGGCTTCTGTGGACAAGCCACCGCATTCCGTTCAGTAGTCCCTCTCCATTCCCTATCACTGCCCGGATCTCTGCCTTTGTCTTCATGTCTGCGTCTGCTGCATGTCACATCATCCCCATCACACCAGGAGTCTCCTGAGGGTAGGGACTCCCCCTCCAGCACTCTGTATACTCCACTGATTCTTGATTCAGTAAAGGAAGGTAACTGAGTGAGAGAAAGACATAGGGGCTAATACCTACTTTCCTTCTACAAAAAGACATAACCAATGTACACACACGTGTACACAGACACACACACACACACACACCCCAAGTCATCCCAAAGATGACTGAGCTTGTCAGAAATAAATCATGTTTGGCTTTCAAACGCAACAGTAATTACACGGTATCTTAACTATCTGTGCAAACTGTCAGAGAAAATATATTGGCAATTCAGTGAAAGAGGAGGGGGAGGCTGCAGCATCCATCGAACACCACCCTCACCTCCTCTGAAGTCATCCGGAGAGAGGACAGCACGGAAGGGCAAAGGCGTGCCAGGGCCAGTCCCAACACTTTCGGAGTCTAATGGTTTTTCAGGTGAGATGTGCTGTCACAAGCTCCCAGGGAGGAGGGGACATTCAAGATGAATTGTATGCATCACCGGTCTTGAAAGATGTTGCAAAGAGCAGCAGGAGGGATTTAGGCTAAATTTTCCGAGGACATCCTGACCAGGTAGGTTCTAGAGACAGGGGCCCCAGAGAGATTGAGTCCTCTTCTTTGAGAGGTTCAGTCTAACCTTGTGTCCCCAGATAGAACTAGATCTAGACTATTCCAGAAGGTGGGAAGAATGATGTTTTAAAGATCCTTTTTTTTTCCTCTTGAGACAGAGTCTCACTCTGTCGCCCAGGCTGGAGTGCAGTGACGTGATCTTGGCTCACTGCAACCTCCACCTCCCGGATTCAAATGATTCTCCTGCCTCAGCTTCCCCAGTAGCTGGAATTATAGGTGTGTGCCACCACACCTGGCTAGTTTCTTTTGTATTTTTGGTAGAGACAGGGTTTCACCATGTTAGCCAGGCTGATCTCGAACTCCTAACCTCAGGTGATCTACCCGCCTCAGCCTCCCAAAGTGCTGGGATTACAGGCGTGAGCCCCTGCACCCAGCCTAAAGGTCCCATTTTTAATGTTTAATATATTAATTTATTGAAATAAGACCCTGTGTCTGAGATTTGGGTTACCATGTTTTTATTAGTTCTAGTTATAATTTAAGGTGCTCCTCCCCTGATTTCTATTATCTCTAACATTTTTCCCAATCCCAGACTTACATTTGCCTCAACAATGTCCCTTTTCCTAGAACTACTGCTCACCCCTTTCCAGGCCACTTTGCATCCATATCTTTCTACTAAGGTTTTAGAGAAATCAGAGTGATGAGTTTCAGGACCCCAAAAAATATGTGGAACAGAGGGACAGCCCAAGGAAGGAGATGTGAAGGATGGGAAGTAAGAGTGAGGAGGGGGAGAAGAACGGACAGAAGACAGGAGCCAGGGCCTAAGGTTTAGGATCTCAACTCTGAAGGAGGGTTGGGGGAGAGCGGAAGAAGCAGAGATTTCTCATGGCTCCTTTAGCCCATCTGTTGGCTCAGTGCTGATTTCACAGGCTTGGTTACTCACAGTACGAAGCCAAAGAAATGTGTTGTCTAAAGCTGAGAAAATAATCATGTATTTATCAAGGAACTGCTTGCAGACATTTCTAATGTGTGCCTGTGTAGGTATACTAGTTACCTTGGGGGCAAGGGGAGAAGGAAAGCTGCCATGGCAAAAGGTTGCCACACATGGCAGCTGGGGCAGAGTCTCATTCACTAGAGCTGTTAGAAAACCAGATGGAACTCATCTGTCCAGGATGCTTCTGGATAATTTATTATTATTATTATTATTGAGACAAGGTCTCGCTCTATTGCTCCGGCTGGAGCACAGTGGTGTGATCATAGTTCAACTGTAACCTCAAACTCCTGAGTGCAAGCGATCCTCCTGCCTCAGCCTCCCACGTAGCTGGGACCACAGGCATGTACCATCACACTTGGCTAATTTTTTATTTTTTTGGTAGAGATGAGGTCTTGCTATGTTGCCCAGCTAGTCTCAAACTCCTAGCCTCAAGCAATTCTTCTGCCTTGACCTCCCAAAGTGCTGGGATTATGAGCATGAGCCACCATGCCTCACCCAATAATTCATTCTTACATTTTCCCAGAATTTCCTGACCTAACCAACTAATGAAACAACAACAAACAAAACCAAAAAACAAACAAACAAACAAACAAACAAAACTCCAAAATACATTGTATTCCTAATATAAACCAAGTAGTCCTAAATAATACATAGTTAGTAACGCCCATTTCCCTAGTTAGCATCTAGCTGAATCCTGTTTGGTTCAACACCCCCATTGTCTCTCTTGACCCACAAATCCCTCTGTGAACGGAATGAAATTCTCTCTGTTTTTCTCACAAGCCCTATTTTAATGTATGCCCTACAATATCAATATTTTATTCTCCTAAAGTTGATGTTTAGGAAGCTTATAACCATCCTATAATAACAGCCACTCTACCTAGGGGCTAAAAGTAGTATGTATGAGAGTCACATGAGCAAAAGAGATTCAAGACAGGTATCCCTGGCCCCTAATGTTTGGCAAAACTTCCCCACTTTCCCAGAGGGGTTATTCACATGCTGTGGGATGGGGAGCTAGAGAAGTGAGAGGTGACTCGTTTCCAGTTTGTGGAAGATAGAGCTTTAACGCCATCCCCAAAGTGCCTAGGTTCCTAAAGATCCAGCATTCCCAAACTTCAAACACTGCTAGGCTGAGATTTCCTGACCTGTCCCCACAGAGCCATGAAATCCAGTTATAAGGCAAACAAGGCCATGTTTGTCCCATAAAACCACCATGTGCGAGCTAATTAAATGACATCATAAAACAGGGAGATAAACGCAGGCGGCAGGGAGCCCGCCTAGGGATGGGGATGGGATCAGATGGGTGGCAGAAATGAAGACATGCCAGGAGAAAAGGTGGGAGTGAGTATCCTCGGCCTCAAGATTCCTTAGGAGTTTCCCCAGCAGTAGAGACAGGGTTTCACCTTACTGGCCAGGCTGGTCCCAGCAACAAGTGAGGAGTGGGGGCAAGGAGGGTCTGAAGATGGAGAAAAGCTCCACCAGGCCCAAAGGAAGCAAGGGGACCCTCACAAATGTGGACCTCCCCACAGCCACTCCCCATAGAAGTGAATCCTGGTTCATTCCCTCATAGATTCTTTAAACCGATGTGCATTTATAGTCCTATGTGGAGATATACATACCTCTGTCTCCTATACACAAACATTCTAAACAAGGTAATTCTCCTCCAACTCGTCTCATAACTGAGTTAGGTGTCTTCTACTCAAACACAGGAATTTGTAAACCATGACCTTAGGGATTTCCTGCAGCTCTAAAAACAACTCTGGTTTTGTGATCTCTGCACACACTGAGAGCATTTTAAAGTGATATATAGTAAGTGCTCCCCCAAAACAGGGGCACATTGAGAATGTCACCAAGATGATGGACACGGAGAAAATAAAGTTCCTATTCTTATCTGGCCACATGACCCAGAGTTCTGCTGCTTGCAGTAGAATGGATGAAGGCTACAACTGGTGAAGTTGCCTGTCCCAGATGAATACTCCAGCAAGTGAGGAATAGAAATTCACAGAATTCCTGAGACAAGCTTACATTTTAGTTTTATTTGCAGATTTTCACAGGCAAACTGAGGGTGAGTCTCAGGAAGTCCTAAGACTTCACCCTCTTCCATCCCCGGCCCATCCACCCATGGCATCTCTTCTCACTCCTCCACCCAGGCTCACATCCCATCCAGAGAAGTTCAACCAACAGTTCAATCTCTCATCCCCATTCCCCTTCCCAAAGATGTTAGTGTTAGAAGGAAAAGTTGGGACTACGGAAGAGTCCCAGATCCATAAGACAAATTTAGCCAGCCTGCCATTTGTTCATGGATTCATTCATTCATTCACACATTAATTCAGCAAACAGTTCTTAAGGGCCTTCTATGTACCAAACACAGATCTAGGAACCAAAGATACAAAAATGAATGACCGCAGCCCTGGTCTTGAGGAACACAGATCTCCTTGGGCAAGGCCATTTTCCCCAGCAATCCTAGAAGAAACCTGATCTCCTTTACCACCAGCCTCAACTTTCACCATTCTCCAGTGAGTTCTTTTTTCTGCTGAATGTGCAGAAAATTGGAGCCCTGAATCATTGGCAACAGAGGAGGTAATCTCCCTGGACACCTAGGTTCCTTGCCTGGCTCCACCCTGACTCCTTGGGCAGTTCTGGACAAGTCATAGACTCAGTTTCTCTACCTGGGAAGCGGGGGAGGCTCCCACTGATTAGTTCTCAACTTCAAGAGCAGCTTGGTGATTAATGGGTTAATGTCCGTGGGAGGCTTTGAGGTCTTGGGATGAAAGACACTCTAAAGCCCTGACTCTATTGGAAACTCTGCCCAGCCAACAAGATACCCCGAAACCAGAAAGGGGGCCTTTGATCATACATTAAGGGTTGTCTTTGGAAGAATGAACTGGAGGGAATGAGTTAAAACAGCAGCAGGAATTAAGGTAGCCTGAAAAAAGGGCTTTCTAGCTCCTGAGTGGAGTCTCTTCCCCTGGAGTTGTTTACAGACCTTTCACCTGCCTATGGAGAGGGGGCTCTGGATCATCTCAGAAGCTCTTTTTGGAAATCTTACAATCAACTGCATGATAGATACCTTCCCACAAATATTTCTTCCTGAAACGGTTTCCCCCCACTGCCAGCATGAATCAAGCCACCTCCCCCATGCACGAACTGGTAGGAAGCATAAAGAAGGACAGTCTATCAAATATTTAACACAATTTAAAAAAAATTATTTAACAAAGTTAAATGCACTTTAAATTTTGTTATACAACTTATCTAAAATCTATCAAGTATTCATTATCAAGGCAAAGTGTAAATATCAAGATTAAAACTGGGCTTATGAAGTCAGGCTGAAGTTCAAATACTGGCTCTGCCATTTACCAGTTATATAACTTCCAGTAAGTTGCTTAAATTTAAACACCCTGGGCCTCGGTTTAATCATCTAAAAAATAGGAGTAATAATAATTCAAACAGCATATGATACTGTAAAAATTAAATTGAAAAACTCCGATACTACCAAGAGTTGGCAAAAATGGTAGAACAACAGAAATGTTCAGATACTGTGGTCAGAGTGAGAAGCAGTACAACTACTTTGGAAAACAATTTGGTCTTACCGAGCAAATGTGAATGTTCACATACCCCATAACCTGGAAATCCCACTAACAGGTATATACCCTACAAAATGTGGGCACATGTGCACTAAGATATATATTCAACAATGTTCAGACCAGTGTTGTTTTCAACTGATAAAAACTAGAAAGGATGCAGATGTCCATCACCAGTAGAAAGGATACATTATGATATATTCATACAATAAAATACATACAGCAATGAAAATAAATCGCAACTACATGCAACAACATGGATGAACATCACAAATAAAACGTGGAGTAAGAAGTGCAAGGCACAAAAGAATATACACAGTGTGAGTTCATTCATATAAAATTCAAAAATAGCCAAACTACATTGTTCGAGGTAATAAAACCATGATGAAAAGCTAGAGAATTACTATCACAAAATACAGAATAGTTACTTCTGGGAAGGAGAAAGGACTGTGATCAGGAAGAGACATACAGGGGGCTTCTAAGCTGCTGGCCAAAAAAAAAAAAAATTTAATGAGAGTGGCGATTACATGATTGTTTCTATTTGCCACATTATTCATTAAAATGCATATATATTCTTTATGCACTCTTATGTGTCATATTTCACAATCTAAACACATAAAGCATTTAATTAACTTATCTATGTAAAGTGCATAATGAAATGCCTACTACAAACTAAGATCTCAGTAAATGTTATCTATTATATCCATCATTCATCCACCACTAGTTCGGAAAGTATCTGCACCATTTCCTCCCTCCGCCAATCATCATATGCATGTGGATGTGTGTTTCTTATTTCTAACAGACATTTATTGATGCCCCACTCTGTGCTACACACTGTGCTAGAAGGAGATGAACTGGACAGCATTCCCATCAAAGGAGCTCATTACAGTGACCTGAATGTACCAAGACAGCTCCTGCTTCTCCTCAGACACAAGGAGCCATCCAAACCATCCACATCTCTTTCCATATACCTGGGTTAAATGTTAACTTCTCAAAAATGACAAAATCACAAACCAGGATTTGCATCCAGGAGAAAACTCCCAACTCAAACCCTGCTCCATTTTTACCAACCACATGGCCGCCCCAGACCATAAGTACTATTTACCCAGCTGCACACACACTCCATGCAGCCCAAATCACACCTGCCACACCCTCAACCACGGTAGAGAAAAAAGGACCGTGAAGAAAAATCCCCCCAGTGTCTGCACTAGCCCCCGCTCATCCCTCTCCACCCCAATCCCACCATCCCAGCTTAAGGGCATGAAATACATTATGACCCTGGGCCTTCGTTTACATGTAACAAACAGAGGTCAATTTATTTCTAAATCACTTTTTTTATGGCTCTATTGAACTATTTGCCACATTATTTATACGTTAATGGGCCAGGCCCCTCTGGGAAGCTCCCCATCTAATAAATAATGTGCCAAATCATTAAGCAAGGTGATAAAATCAAAGCCATTTAAAAATACATCAACCTGCGTTCCCTTCCAGTGATATAAGCTCCAGGGGACCAGGGAAGGGAAAGGGGAAAAAGAAAACCACTTTCTATTACTGAGTTTGGTCAGGTGTAGGGTTGGTTTTTTTTTTTTTTTTTTTTTCCTGGGCTTGAGATAAAAATCAGAGCTGGGAGATGTAGATAACCTGGCTGCTTACCCATATCCCCAGCAGCTAGGGGAGAGGAAGCGAATTGGTATTATACTAAGGATGGTTCCAAGTCAGCTTCAGGCAAGAGGAAACAGAGGCATCAGATTCTACCCGCCTCCTGCCACTTAGGAGTATCTGGGGCAGACACAGAAGCCCAACTGGGCAAATAAAGTTATGTCCTCTGGCTGGGCGTTCGGGAGTTCAAAAGAAAATACACTAGAGGCCTTCACCTTCCTACCTGTATTCCATCACTATAATTCTCTCTTATGAATTTCAATATTTATAATTAATCTGAGTCACAGAGAAGAACATTAGTAATGATGATTACTCCAGCTTCCCTCCATTCCCCACCCCTCACCCCAAAGGGCTTACCACACCTTTTTTCACCATCAACCCACTCAGAAAACCCATGCAAAGCTAGCACAGCAGTGTTGAGAGCAAGTGGGATGGAAGATCTGCTTTTGAGATCCCTACAGAATATAACCCTCCAGTGATTGTGATAGAAGGGAACGGGAGCCCATCAGTCCATCCCTATCCTGAGGCTCCCTGTGGGTAGATGCCAGCCTTAGATGCTAGAAGGAATGACCCAAATAGATGGCATCCTGGTTGATGGGAAAGGCAAAACCCACTCCTCAGGACTCTAAGCAGCAATACAAATGGAGAAGTACAAACTGAGTGTCTAAGCAGAGAGGGCACACAGAGCAAATAAATTATCTGTAGACTTAGATAAATATGTAAGCCTTGGGCTGGGTTTGGAGGCTCATGCCTGGAATCCCAGAACTTTGGGATCACTTGAGCCTAGGAATTTGAGACCAGCCTAGGCAACATAGAGAGACCCTGTCTCTACAAAAAGTTTTCAAATTTGCTGGATGTGGTGGCACACACGTGTGTTCTCAGCTCCTCAGGAGGCTGAGGTGAGAGGATCGCTTGATCCTCAGGTCAAGGCTGCAGTGAGTGGAGATCACACCACCGCACTCCAGCCTGGGCAACAGAGCCAGACCCTGTCTCAAAAACAAAACCAAAACCAAAAACAATGTAAGTCTTAAGCAAATAAACCAACTGTTGTTTAATTCAATCCTAATAGGAGCCTTGAAAGCTAATTTACAGATTCAGAGAAATGAAAAGGTTGAATGAAGACCGCACACATGCAAGTAGAGGGCCAGGGTTTGACTCTAGGTCTTTTTGTTGATAAAAAGCTATATTATTTTATTAAATTATCATATCAAGGAGCAGAGATGAGCTTTAAGCTGAGTTCTAAAGAAAGAGACACACATGGATAAACTAAGAGAGGAGGGGAAGTGTGGTTTGCCAAATAAAATACAGGATACCCATGCCCAAATATTTCATGGGACATACACTAAAAATTACTTGTTTATCTGAAATTCAAATTTAACTGGCACCCTGTATTCTTATTTCCTAAATCTGTCAGCATTTAAAGCAAGCAACTCTTAAGCTTTAAAAGCAAGGCAAATGGCCTGGGTAAAAGCTCAAAAGAATAGGAAAACAAGGCTTGTGGGGAGGATGAAAAGTATGTTTACCTGGTTGGTGCAGACAGGTCCAGAGTGGGAAGTCAAAAAATAGGAAGATGGGCTGGGCACAGTGGCACACGCCTGTAATCCCAGTTACTCAGGAGGCTGAGGCAGGAGAATCACTTAAACTCGGGAGGCGGAGGTGCAGTGAGATTGCACCTCTGCACTCTAGCCTGGGCAACAGAGAGAGACTCTGTCTCAAAAAAAAAAAAAAAAAAAAAAAGCATAGGAAGATGAGGTTGGCCATAGTCAGCTGCTAGAAAGGTCTTCCAGAATGGACAGTTTAGACCTGATGGGCAATGGAAATGCTTTGATTCTAAGTTGTAAACTTAGGGAAGAGAACAATCATGGTTTCATATGACCGTAGAATTTAGAATTCCTTTAGTTTACAACAACATCATGCCTTTTATTAGTATAGTACTTTACAGTTTGCAAAGCACTTTCACATGCATTATTTAATTGCAGACTCAAGTACCTTGCATGGTAGGCAAAATGGATGCTTTCTGCCTCGGTTGACTCTGCTTCCACTCAGCCTATGAGCTGGTCTCCATCCTTCCCTTGACTACCAACATCCTGAAAAGCACTATCCTGCCCCTACTCCCAACTCTACCACTCTCCTGAAACTGTTGTCACAATGTCACCAGTGACATATCCAAGGCTTCTTTTCATTCTTCATTCCACTTTCCCTCTCTTTGGCATTTAACATTGTTGACAACCTACTCTGTCTGTGATGCTGTTCATCTCTTGTTCTTCTACTTCCCGGATCACTTTTTCTCAGTCTCTTTCACTCTTCTCTTGCTCTATTCTCCTTCCCTTAAAGTGGGCATGCCCAAGTTCCCATCTTTGGTCTTGTCCTTGAGTGCTTTCAGCCATTCTCTTTTCAAGCCCTGAATATGTGCTAATGATTCCCAAATTGACATCTCTCCTGGCTTTCTAGATTAGAATTTTAAATTGCCTCCTAGACATTTCTATGCATGATTCCCATTCCAATTCATCCTTCTACTACCAACAGACCTAGCCATCTTATCCACTTGATGAACACCATTACTTACTGGATAAGGCCCAATTCCTTAGCCAGATTTGTCAATAGTCACACAGTTATGGCAAAATCTTGTCTAGATCAGGAGGTTGGCAAACTTTCTCTATAAAGGACCAGACAGTAAGTATTTTAGGCTTTGCAAGCAACATTCAGTCTCTGTTGCACAGTTCTCTTTCTTGTTGCTGTTATTGTCTAATACAATACTTTTAAAAATGTTACAACCATTCTTAGCTTGAGGGTTGTATAAAAACAAGCTTGGGCTTTAGTTTGCCAACCCCTGGTCTAGGGTCAGGCCTCCTGATTCCCAATCTTGTTCTCTTTTCCTTGCTTGAGGAAGTCAAAAATTTATATTCATAGAGTATTTACAACTTTAAAATTTTTCTTTCATACACATTATTTTACTTGTTCTTGCTTCTTTGAATCCCCATAGGACTTTATCTGTACCTATCTCATAGAACATATTCCAGTTCATAACCTTTTACTCTACTAGGCTATTCTTTTTTTTTCTTTTTGCCTTTATACAGTAAGCATCTTTACTAATCTGCTAGAACTGCTGTAACAAAGTATCACAAATTAAGTAGCTTAAGCGACAGAAATTTATTGTCTCTCCATTCTGGAGGCTGGAAGTCCAAGATCACAGTGTCAGGAGGGTTGATTCCTTCTGAGGGCTGTGAGGGAAAACCCGCCCCACGCTTCTGCCCTAGCTTCTGGTGCTCTGGTGGCAATCTTTGGTGTTCCTTGGCTTGTAGACACATTACCTGGGCCCTTCCCTTCATCTTCACATGCCATTTTCCCTGTCTTAAAAAATGTTACATCTTATTTATTTTTGTATATTCCACAGCAACTAGCACAATGTGTTATTCATAATAGGCACTTTAAAATTAAAAACCTAGTTGTTTTGTTTTGCTTTTAACTTCAACAGGAGAAATGAGGAAGAGTCTGAAGATGAAACGCTCACTCAGGTGGCTAGTGCTAGCTGGGCAGGTAATGACGCTGTTTTTGACTCTAAGGATAGCCGTGGGACAAGAAGAAATGGAAAGGAGGAGAGAAACCCCACAACACCAAGCTCTGTGCTTCCCCCACGGAGTTCCTTCTCTCTAAGAGTTGAACTGCCTAAAGTTTTTCCAAGAGAAAACCCAAGCTGTCTGGGAGCTACGACTGCCCCCAGGGGTCTTAGTAGCTTCACTTGAGTACCACAGCCCTAGACCTGAATGGAATGGAATCAGAGAATCTTAAAGTGAGAAAGGACCTTAGAGATGCAGCTTCCCATCAGAATGGCTGTGGTCAACTCCCAGTTTTCTGGGCTAACGTGGGAGGGCTGTGACACAGTTCTTGCCAAGTCAGTTTTAAAAAAGTGAAAATTATTTATTTGGGACTTTTTAATGTAACCTTTTTTTTAATGTTCCAAAAATGTGTGTCTGCCTTCAGAATTGTCTTAGAAATTATGTCTCATAAGTACATCTTGCTGGGGAACACAGGAGAAGGCAGTCTTGATTAGGAAAAGACATTGAATGAGAGTTGACTCCATTATTCCTGCAGCTCACCTGAGACCTGGAGGTTAAGAGAAAATAATTTCATTTTAATATCAGGGCCTCAAATGTACTTGTTAGTAAATGTATCAATCTACTCTTTTCATGGAACTTTGCCCTCATATGTCTTCCTACCTTCTCTTACTAACTCTGCATTTGAAAGGAGCAAAGAATTCCAGACATTGATCTTGGGAATTCCAGAGGCACGGCTAATCAATGGTCTACCGTGGAAGCCTTGAAGCGGGGACACCTTCACCCTAAATACCTAGGGCTAATTCAATTAGTGGTCTCAATGGAATAAAAGTAGAGGAGACTCCTCCAGTGGCCATCAACCAGTAGACATGATCAGGGCCTGCAGTATGAGCTGGGCTCAAAGCCATTAAGTCTAGAGCCATCCTCCCTTTGCTTAGGATCAGTTCTTTTCACCAAAGACATTCAAAATAACTGGCCAGTTGGAACTCCCTTTTGTCTCCCAGGAAGAAACTGACCATAGGTGTCAGTTTCTTCTTTTAAACAAATGTCATAATAGGTGCCAGTTTCTTCTTTTAAACAAGTCAGGAAATAACTCTGATAGCTCATGACATCGGGAGTCAGAAAATGGTTGGTATAGAGAGGTTGCAAACACACTACGGAGCCTCACTGCACAAGATGTACTCATGGATGGACAGCACTGGCATCACTTGGAAGCTTACCAAACATGCAGAATTTCAGACCCCACCATAAAGTCACTGAATCAGAATGTGCACTTTAACAAAGCTTCAGCTGATTTGCATGTTTATTAATGTTTCAATGCACTAATGAAGAAGATAAGGGTTTACTACTTAACAGCTATGTGACCTTGAGCAAGTTATTTGACTTCTTCATAGCTCAGTTTCCTGATTGATAAAGTGGGAACGATAATAGTATCTCCTCATCCAATTGTTGTAACACCTTAGTTAACACATGAAAGGCTTAGAACAATGCCTTGCACTGGTAGGCATTCAGTGACTACTAGCCATTATTACTATTATCTTTGATGCCCTCCTCTATGGTGAAAAGACAGACCTCAAAGTGATAAGTGGGGACAAGTAGGGGAATATATGTTTGTGTGTGTGGTGGAGTGGAGAGAA
>NW_012104410.1:524934-526029 GCF_000951045.1 Mandrillus leucophaeus | reverse complement strand
CATAGGTAGACATATAAGCACTTTGCAGACCCATATATACATATAAAACATGGTCACATTTCCACATACATGTCCAAGAGCACACTTACATAAAAGAAGATCCAGTAGGCCAGTTGTCCACATAGTCCTAGTTTTTGGGAACTGCCTTTCTAAAATGTAGGTCTTATCTTGTTACTCCTCTATTTAAAAACTTCTAATGGTATACAAGGTCTTTTACACTCTAGCCCCAAACTATTTGGCAGTCTTACTACAAATTACCACCCCTCCCTAGCATGCACTCCATACTCTAACTACAAGAGTGGCTGAAAACTGCAGCTCTATTCAGAACTGGGATTCAAACCCAAGCTTGTTGCTTACTGTATATGTGAAACAGGGCAAGTTACTCAACCTAAGTCTCTGTTTTTACATATGTTAAATGGTAATAACAAACCAATAATAAAAATAGCTTATTCATATTAGGCACTGTTCTAAGCACTTTGCATCTATTGATCACTTAATTTTCACTACAGAGCGACTACATAGCATTGTTGTGAAGATTAAGCGAATCAACACATGCAAGTTCCTAGAACAGTGTATGATATGAATATGAGCTATGTTTATTATTTTTAAATTATTATTAATATTAACAAAAACAAACAGTGTTTATCATGCCTCCATACCCTTAGTAATACAGTTCCTTCTTCCTGGACATGCTAACTCCCTTCTCTGTGCTGCAAACTCCTAGTGTTCCTCCAAAAGGTCCAGCTTTTCAGGCTTCTGTACCCAGAGTAAGTTGCCTCTTCTATGCATATAGTCATAGCACTCTAAATACTCTATACCACCCTTATTCTAGTGCACTGAAAATCATGTTTGCATGCTTACAAATGCTTTCCACCACTAGACTGTGAACATCTCAGCAGTAAACATCCTATCTGATTTACTCTATATCACCAGGGCCGACTCTAACATATGGAACACAGCAGGTACCAAATGAGTGTTTGTTGAGTTAATAAATGGAGGTCTGACTGAATGATTAAATGCTTTCAGGAAAGGCCCTAGAATGGAGTTCCAGAGAGAAGCAGGGCTGGGGAGTGAAACAGTCCAGGTATCTTCTGC
>NW_012104410.1:506315-524884 GCF_000951045.1 Mandrillus leucophaeus | reverse complement strand
TGCGATCTCAGCTCACTGCAACCTCTGCCTCCCAGGTTCAAGCGATTCTTCTGCCTCAGTCTCCCAAGTTGCTGGGACTACAGGCACATGTCACCACACCCAACTAATTTTTGTATTTTTAGTAGAGATGAGATTTCACCATGTTGGCCAGGATGGTCTCAATCTCTTGACCTCGTGATCCACCCACCTCAGCCTCCCAAAGTGCTGGGATTACAGGTGTGGGCCACTGTGCCTGGCCTACTTGTTTAATTAATAATGAAAGACTTAATTGTGGGAGCATTCAGCCAAGCTTGGGGTACCCAGAGCTCCAGGACAAATGACTGGTCGTTCATATCATAGATTTATTAACATGTGCCATTGGCAGGCCCTCTGCTGGTACTAGAGATATTGTGGTAAACAAGACAGACAAGGCCGCAGCCCAGAAGTTAGAGAAGACCTGTGATGTCCATTAACACTAAAGGAAGTCAGCCTACCAGCAAGATGTTGTTGTGCTTCATTTAGACACACTGATCATGGGGCCTTGGAAATGTGGTTTGGCCCTCTCCACAGAGTTTATTAACCCGAGAGTTGCTCCAATTCTCTTTCCTTCCACATCTCATAGGCAGCCAGCTAGAGCAGCTCTGCAGGCTGCTGGATCAACTGTGGAGCTGAATGCGGTATGACTAAGAGCTGTCTCTCTTAGAAGCTGAACCTTCAGCTTCACTTTGAGATAGGAAGATCCAGTAGGCCAGTTGTCCACATAGTCCTAGTTTTTGGGAACTGCCTTTCTAAAATGTAGGTCTTATCTTGTTACTCCTCTATTTAAAAACTTCTAATGGTATACAAGGTCTTTTACACTCTAGCCCCAAACTATTTGGCAGTCTTACTACAAATTACCACCCCTCCCTAGCATGCACTCCATACTCTAACTACAAGAGTGGCTGAAAACTGCAGCTCTATTCAGAACTGGGATTCAAACCCAAGCTTGTTGCTTACTGTATATGTGAAACAGGGCAAGTTACTCAACCTAAGTCTCTGTTTTTACATATGTTAAATGGTAATAACAAACCAATAATAAAAATAGCTTATTCATATTAGGCACTGTTCTAAGCACTTTGCATCTATTGATCACTTAATTTTCACTACAGAGCGACTACATAGCATTGTTGTGAAGATTAAGCGAATCAACACATGCAAGTTCCTAGAACAGTGTATGATATGAATATGAGCTATGTTTATTATTTTTAAATTATTATTAATATTAACAAAAACAAACAGTGTTTATCATGCCTCCATACCCTTAGTAATACAGTTCCTTCTTCCTGGACATGCTAACTCCCTTCTCTGTGCTGCAAACTCCTAGTGTTCCTCCAAAAGGTCCAGCTTTTCAGGCTTCTGTACCCAGAGTAAGTTGCCTCTTCTATGCATATAGTCATAGCACTCTAAATACTCTATACCACCCTTATTCTAGTGCACTGAAAATCATGTTTGCATGCTTACAAATGCTTTCCACCACTAGACTGTGAACATCTCAGCAGTAAACATCCTATCTGATTTACTCTATATCACCAGGGCCGACTCTAACATATGGAACACAGCAGGTACCAAATGAGTGTTTGTTGAGTTAATAAATGGAGGTCTGACTGAATGATTAAATGCTTTCAGGAAAGGCCCTAGAATGGAGTTCCAGAGAGAAGCAGGGCTGGGGAGTGAAACAGTCCAGGTATCTTCTGCCCTGCACCGCTCACCTCCTCAGCAGCAAAGCCAGCCACCAGCACAAGCTCCCCACCTTCACTAGGCCTGACTGCACCTCCCCACCAAGAACACCCTCCAGTCCCCCCTCTTGCTACAGACACTCCACTCACCTCTGCCTCTGGCGGTGACAGAAATGAAGAGGATTACATCATTTGTTACAACAAAATGGTTATTATAGTAATAAGTATAATTAGCATTAGACAATTACAATAATAACACATTTCCTTGCTGCAAAGGTACTTTTTTAACAAACAGGTTTATTTAATGCCCCCTACACTCCCCCCTTAAGAAAAAACAACTCTTTTCATGAAGAGCAGAGGCCTCTTTCATTCTGAGATGCTATCTTGATGAAGGAACATTATTGACAAACCCCATAAAATGGGAGCAGATTCCCTTAGAGTAAAATCTCTCTTCCTCTCCCTCTGGTTTCTCTGAGGAAAAGAAAACCTGTGTCTCTCTTTCGAGGGATTAGGAGAACTAGTTGAAGGACAGACAAGACAGGGCCAGAGAGAGGCAAAAAGAAACATTTTCTTAGACAGTTAGAGTTTAATATCAGTTGTTAACTGTCTCTCATCCTTTCTTCCTGGGTTGGACAGACCAGGAAGAGAAAACAAGGTATTCATTGATAGTGGTGAAGGAGTGTCTTAGGTATTTTTCCAAGCTGTATGGGAGCAAGAAGTGCTTAGAGTGAGATGGCACAAAGATCTAGGAGGAGATCGAAAATGAAAAATAAATGAAAAAATAAAGAGAGGGCAAAATCTTACATCACACGGACATACCTGCATTAGATGCACACACGTGCTCATACTCAATCTTTTTAGTTATCTCCTGCTTCTTCCAAAAAATAATTAGGAAGAAGAGATTACAGTGATGACATTTAATGGAGGATTTAAAAATTAGATAGGTGGCCAGGCGCGGTTGCTCATGCCTATAATCCCAGCACTTTGGGAGGCCAAGGCGGGTGGATCACGAGGTCAGGAGTTTGAGACCAGCCTGGCCAACATAGCGAGGCCTCGTCTCTACTGAAAATACAAAAACTTAGCCGGGTGTTGTGGCAGGCGCCTGTAATCCCAGCTACTCAGGAGGCTGAGACAGCAGAATCTCTTGAACCCGGGAGGCAGAGGTTGCAGTGAGCCAAGATCGTGCCATTGCACTCCAGCCCAGGCGACAGTACAAGACTCCATCTCAAAAAAAAAAAAAATTAGATAGGTGAGGATATCAGTATACACTTAAGCATTTCATGAACTTGATGGCATATACATAAGGGCATGTGTACCTTCCAAGCATATTTATAGACTTAGGTACACCCCATATACATACATAGGAATATGCCCTGCACATAGTAGGCTCTCAATAAACACTTTTTTAATTCAGGAAATAATCCCACCCCTAAATACAAAGAAATATAAAAATAAGTAGTTCAAAAAGATACAACCTAAGATACAGATATATAAATACATATAAACATTTACACATAAATACGAATGTGAATATAATATTAATACACTCCTCACATATATAAACTAGACCACTATCCATAGGCATATGTAGTGTACACACCGTTTTACACACATACATAAAATTAAACCTCACTTTTTTTTACAATAGGCACAGCATAGGTAGACATATAAGCACTTTGCAGACCCATATATACATATAAAACATGGTCACATTTCCACATACATGTCCAAGAGCACACTTACATAAAAACACATTCATACACATAGGTGTATATAGACCCAACACACACACACACACACACACACACACGCGCACATAATATAAATCAAACCAGAACAGCTATAAAGATAAGCGTCTCTGCTCATAGTTCTTATCTTCTCTTAGTGACAGTGCTCACAGGCATGGATTTAATCTAGAGCTCTAGCCCATCACACCCAATGCAAGAAGAGGCAAGAGGTTTGGGCCACCCACTAGGGAACCTGTCTGTCTCCAACGCCATCCACATATGCACATGTCTTGTCCAAGCACCCTGGAGCCTTGACCTCACCACAAATGACTGGGAATGAAATATGCACTGACCCACCTTCCCAGGTGCTCCAGGTCAAGCTCCTTTACCTTTATTGACTCCCAGGATCTGGGTCATTCCATCATAATTCCCACATGAACTTTCTTCAACTCTCTTTGAATTATCAACCAAGTAGTTTGCCCCATAAACCAGGGATACCCCACCTCTCCACACCCACTCCTCTCAGCAGAGAGTATCCTCTCTTTCTTCTCTTGATACCAATGCTCCTCTTCCAAGCAGCCTTCTCAGATCTTTCCCTTAAGACATTCAGCTGCATGTGAAACAACCATGTTTTCTTCCCACAAATATCTTTCCTTTCTTGTAAAATGCATTTACTCCAACTCTCTTTAGTCACAGATTGGTTTAATGTTTTATTGTATTATTTGTATATCCTTTATTGGTATGTCAAGATATCCACCTAAGATTTTGTTTCTGGGTCTTAGGAGATTGGGCCTTCCTGTGGATGCCTTTGTACAGAACTAGAAGAGGACTGAAGGATAATTTAATTCAGCCTCCTCATTTTCCAGGTAAAGAAATGGAGGTCCATGGAGAAGAAGTGATTTTTCCAGAGTCACAAAACTGAGTGTCGAAGAGGGATGCAAGTTCAGGTTCCTGTCTCTTAATATTCCTGCTACTACATCAGCATTTCTCAAATTGAATTTAATGGAACGCTAATGTCCCAAGAACGAATAAGAGGTTTTTCTTTAAAAGGGGCTTCCGTGTCTAATAATTTAGAAAATATTGCAAATTATGTCTCCCTCTTGAGATTTGAAATGAATATTAATATGTTAAAGGTTCTGAGAAGCCCTGCTGCTTAAGATTTTAATTTTGTCTCATCCATTGTCTCCTAAAATGACCTGATTCAAGCTTTTTCAAGAAATCCTTATTAACATCAGGTGAAACCTCAGTGCTTCGAGGATTACACAGTTTGGGAAACAGCACTCCCTTAAACACAAGGAGGAGGGGCTGAGTTGGGCTCCTTCTTTTTAAAAACAGTGAGAAGGAATAAGCTGAGCACATATAGACGAGCACGAGGCTGCCTCCTCTTCTGTGGAGGAAAATGGGGAGCAGGGCGTGATGAAATCCCAAGAGGTAAAAATGATCCACCAAAGACTTAATGAAAGGAGATGGTTTGGGTTCAGAACTAAGTTCTTCCAGTGGTGGTAAGGGAGAGAAAAGGTATTGTTATTCTTACAAGATGTCAGGAAAAGGGCACTTCAAACCTTTTAGTTAAAAGATGGAAGCACTGGGCCAGGTGCAGCAGCTCACACCTGTATTCCCAGCACTTTGGGAGGCCAAGGGGGGCAATCACCTAAGGTCAGGAGTTCAAGACCAGCTTGGCCAACATGGCAAAACCCTGTCTCCACTAAAAACACAAAAATTAACCAGGCATGGTGGTGCACACCTGTAGTCCCACCTATTTGGGAAGCTGAGGGAGGAGAGTCACTTGAACCCAGGAGGTGGAGGTTACAGTGAGCCGAGATCGCGCCACTGCACTCCGGACTGGTTGACAGAGCAAGGTTCTGTCTCAAAAAAAAAAAAAAAAAGGAAGCATCAGCATTCTCCATAGCAAAAATCAGTAAGCTCCCATCCTAAGAGAGGAAAGCCTCACATATAGCAGGTGTTCAATAAATATTTGTCAAATGAATGAATCAGTGAAGCAAGCTGATTTGCCTCAAGCAATGGAGAGGGCCCAAGCCAAATGAATTGGAAGTCACTGCTAGTCTTCTGCACCTCCAGGGAGGATTAACGTTCTATGGGAAGAAAGAGTAGGAATATATGACCAGAGAGCCCTAACCTTTGGCTCTCTAATTTTCCACAGGGCCTGAGGGATTTTTCTGGCAAACACCAGCAATGGACCACAGTATAGTTGGTGGAGGGAATGAGTCAGGTTGAGTTGCTTATTTGTTCTCCAGGGCAGGGTCATGCAAGAGTCAATAAACACACTGGAGCCTCTTGACTGGAGCTTGGAGCAAGAGATCGGCTTGTTTGTTCTAGAGAATTTGAACTTGGGTCAAAATGGCTCTCAAGGCCTCCCTTCCCCGAGGTAGAGGCCTCCAGGCAGCAACTGAGGTTATCCATTGGGCAGCCAGGTGCTCCACCTAACAATGCATTACACATAGGAAGGTCCCTCCACCAAGCTCGTTTTTTATTTTATAACCTGCAGTGGACACACCAATCTGCCACCTACTAGTTATGGGATGTCTTATTATTTAATACAGGTCACAAAATTGGTAATAGCATCAAGATAAGGCAAGGGCATATCCAAGTTGGTTCATAGGGTTACAGAATCCCAGACTAGAAATAACCATAAGAAGGAATTTCAAATAGGTGCTAAGTTCCTCTAAATGGGATCAGCATTCCCACTACCCCTAAGTCGATGACGGTCTTCTTTTCTTTCCCCAAATACAGAGGTCATTTGAACTTTCTCAGACTATCCCAGGTCTAGCTCTAGTCAGGCAGCAGTATAAGCTCCCCGTGTGTATTCTGAGGGGCCTTCCCCTTAAGAAGCTCCTCATTAAGTAAATTGAAAGAACACAAATATCTGAAAAATGACTTCAGAGGCTGGGTGCGGCGGCTCACGCCTGTAATCCCAGCACTTTGGGAGGCCAAGACAGGCAGATCACCTGAGGTCGGGAATTCTAGAACAACCTGACCAACACGGAGAAACCTCGTCTCTACTAAAAATACAAAATTAGCTGGGCATGGTGGTGCATGTGCCTGTAATCCCGGCTACTCAGGAGGCTGAGGCAGGAGAACTGCTTGAACCTGGGAGGCAGAGGTTGTGGTGAGCCGAGATTGCACCATTGCACTCCAGCCTGCGCAACAAGAGCGAAACTCTGTCCTCAAAAAAAAAAAAAAAAAAAAAAAAAAGACTTCAGAATGCTTATTGAGCAATAAAGCAGCAAGTATAAACCCACAATGGGGCTGAAAAGATGCACAGTCAAGCAATATTCCAAGTAAGAAGGGATTATTTTGGGAAGGCTTCCTGCAAGAGGGAGTGTGGAACTGGGTTGGAGAGGAAGCAAGGAGCAGAAGAGAGAGAAAAGTAAAGGCAAACCAGCCTGAGGAGGGGGAGTGCTTACAGGAGGTTTCAGAGGCAGAGGACGTGTGGCATGGACAGAAGGGCAGGGAAGAGCTCAGTTTGCCAAAAATAGACAACAGGAAGGGACAGAAAAGAACCGAGGGGATGGCGGTTAAGGGGAGCCTTGCAAGTGAGGCTAGAGTTTGTGATGCGCAGCAGCACAGTGCAATCTCAAAAGTGTGAGTCAAGAGACGCGGGTTCCAGCCCTGGATCTGCCACCACCTCATGTACCATAAATCTCAGTCTCCTCATCTGTAAAATAAGGACATTGTATGAGAAGATTAATAAGGTCCCTTGTAGTTCCAAAGCTGCAATGTTGAGGTACAAGAGACAATAAGGACTACCACGGCAGGTCCTCAACAAATCCATTTAATATTTTTTCCCTTATACAAGACAAGTCTAAGTTCCCTTTATCCCTGCGACTGAATTACAACTTGAGCATATTTACTACGTCAAAGATTAATCCTCTAAACCCGGCAAGCTCGCTGGTTGAGCAGCAAGGAAATATCTCTATAAAAAGAATAGACTCTATAAATTATTGGTCACTTACCTAGGGTTGTTACTAAATTATTTTAAAAGGATATATATTCTGCTCCAACACTCTCACTTCTGTCTCTCTCAGACTAATTGCTTCCTGAACTAGGAAGGGTGTCCAGACAGAGACCTAGGAAGTTTGATATATTTCGGATCCTTCAACTACTGGGATTCCAGATGATAAATAAACTGTGCAACGGAATTTGAACCAACCTATTCACAGACTTGAAAGGAGTAAGAGGGTAAGTCATCGAAACTACCCTGCTTTTTCCTCTTCCACATTCTGAGCAGCATAACATTTCAACTGGCTTTAATTGAGATAGTGTCAACTTCTACCCCAGCCTTTAGCATATTGTATTTTAATGTTTATTTTTCTGTAAACCACTCTAAATAGGAGCGAGCATAGTGACTGTTACATAGTTGGTACGTAGCGTGTGACGGTTCTGTGCATGAATGCATAGACTGAGAAATCATAATCTAATTGAGAAGTTCTTCCTAGTGGCTAGCCTTAGTCTGATGCTTTTACAACCACTCTCCCCTGCTGCTGGCTGGGCCCATAAATGACATCTCCCTGCACCAGAGTTAGGTGTCAACTGCCTCATCCCAGTATCCTAGGCACTCCTCTGTCACAGCTCTTCTCATGCTCTATTGTAAATTCTGGTTTACTTGTTTATCTTCCCACCAACCTGAAAGCACCTAAAAGGTAAAGACCTTATCTTCTTCATTTTTGCATCCTTTGTCCAGAATCGTAGCAATGAAAAATAAGGCAACTTGTTGAATAAATCAATGAAGCACAATAAGTCATCCTTTCTGTGTTTTGAACAAAGAAAGACTTTTAGAAGAATATCAAAGGTCAATTTCTATGATATACCTATCCTCATAACATTGTGTTTACTTAGCCACAGAGGATTACAGGCTGGGTGCAGTGGCTCATGCCTATAATCCCAAAACTTTGGGAGGCCAAAGCTGGAAGATCACTTGAGCCAAGGAGTTTGAGACCAGCCTGGGTAATACAGTAAGACCTTGTCTCTACTAAAATAATTTTTTTTTTAATTAGCCAGGAGGCTAGGTACGGTGGCTCACATATGTCATCCCATCCTCAGGCGGCTCACCTGAGGTCAGGAGTTCGAGACCAGCCTGGCCAACACAGCAAAACCCCATCTCCACTAAAAATACAAAAATTAGCAGGGCATGGTGGTGCGCACCTGTAATCCCAGCTACTTGGGAGGCTAAGGCAAGAGAATCGCTTGAACCTGGGAGGCGGAGGTTGCAGTGAGCTGAGATCCCGCCATTGCACTCCAGCCTGGGCAACAGAGTGAGGCTCAGTACCAAAAAAAAAAAAAAGACTTATCCAGGCATTTTGGTGTGCACCTATAGTCCCAGCTACTTGGGAGGCTGAGGTAGGAGGATCACTTGAACCCAGGAGTCGAGGCTGCAGTGAGCTATGATCACACCACTGTGCTCCAGTCTGAGTGACAGAATGAGATCTGTCTCAAAAAAGGACAAGGAGGAGAAGGAGAAAGAGAAGAAGAGAAGAAGAGGAGGAGGAGGAGAAGGAGGAGGAGGAGGAGGAAGAAGAAGAAGGAGGAGGAGGAGGAGGTTATAGAAGCAATAATATGTATATTTTAACTCTTCAAACATGCTTCAGAAAAACAAAAGTTATCTACACAGGTCAAATTAGCTAATTGTTAATCTCTAGCACTTTGGAAAATATGAATTCAGGGTCTAAAGTGTGCTATGACAGGTGTGGAAGGAAGGAAAAAGTGCAAACACAGGCCCTGCTGCCAGGAACTCCTGGACTGAAACACACATCAGTAAGATTAACATAAGAAAGTTGAAGACCATTAATGCTATACCATTAGCCAAAGAAAGGCATCAGACAAGGTAAGGCTCAGAGGTACTTGGCTTGGGAAAGAACAGAGTTTGCTGATCATTCACATTTTGATACACTTATTGGCCCATGAGAGTTGCTTAGGTATAATAAAGAAACAGTACATTGCTGGAAGGATGAGAAAAAGACAATCTAGTAGTTTGAGGATCTAGTAATTTGAGGATCTAGTAATTGAAATCATGGCCTAAAGTGCAATTTGGAACAATGTTCAGCATTATAGGGGAAGAGGAAATAGACCAAAAAGTTATTGAACAATGGTGGTCCAATGGTGGACCAAGCAGAGTAGTAGTAAAATAGGAGATCTCAGGCCTGATTTGTAGGGTGTCATGAAGTTCTTATAAAGCTGGAGGTGTACTGTAGGGGATCATTAGGGGAGAGTGACAGGAATATGAGCTAATTAATCAACTGGAAAACTAAAATGGCAAGACTCTAGATGATCCATAATGAGATCTATGCTCCTAAGGTGGTCAACATCTCAAAATCACCTACCTCTACCCAAAGGCCATTTCCATTGCTTGAGCCCAGGAGCTCGAGGCTGCAGTAAGCTATGATCACGTCACTGCATTTCAGCCTGAGTGGCAGAGTGAGACCCTGTCTCTAAAAAGGAAAAAAAAAAAAAAAAGTCATTTCCTCTATCTAAGAATGACTTTCTCCTTTTCAGCTCCTTATTTGCCTCCTCCAGGAAGCCTTCCATAACTAAAATGCCCTTCCCACACACAGATATTTAGAACTTAGCCAGGCTATGTACTACTTATTGATTTCTTGACCTTTTGTCACTCACTGTATGCCTCTGGAGACTACAGCCTGTCTCATCTCAGTGGAAGGGCTCCTAGAATAGAAACTGTCTTATCCCGCTTTGTGAATTTTGCTCCCAGAAGTCGTTCATATTAGGAAAGCACAGACTGCCTGGAGAAGACAGCCATCAGATGGCTTCATTCCCCGCATCACAGAATCTGCAATGGGCTCTTCTCTTACCCTGGAGTTACGGAGCAGGAGTTATGGCTCTCCCTGTAAAAAGTCATTATAATTATGAAAAATGTCTACAGCTCTTTCCACCATTTAGGCAAAGCCTCTGGCTGTCCCGATGAGCAGAGATTTAAGATCCTGCTCTCCATAAAGATGGCTAGATAGCCCAAGAGATAGATGTGTTAACGCCTAATTGGTCAGTGTTGAGTCATCAAATCTGATTCAGAGAGCAGGATTGGACAGTCTTGCCAGATAAGGGAGGGCAGGAAACAGCGAGGCAGGAGAGTGGCAAGGGATTATTGCAGTCAGTCCTCTCTACCCTGGCTCCCCCTACACTTTCACGGTTCCTTTGCATAGAATTTCCAAGAACAGTAGATTCCAGTCTTTCTCAAGAGCAGCCTCATTTGACTCCCCAGTAAGGCATTGCTTCCTTCAGTCTAATTCTAACCCTTCATGTTTACAATCCCAGTTGTTTCTGTTCTGACCTCAGGAAAGGTCACTATTCTCCTATTCTTGAGCTTGCAATACTTTCAATTCATTGATCAGCAGTATCTTTTCTCCCTGTTTCCTCTCTCTCCCTCCTCCATTCCTGACCTTTCTCTCTCTTCTCCAGATAAATCACAACTTTCTTACTGATACCCTTTTTTCAAAGCCATGTGACTTTTAAAAAACACTTTTCTAGACCTCTAGTAATTGTAGTAAATAGCACAGAATTCGGAGTGTGTAAAATATATTATCTACACAACAGGCACTTTTTTTTTTTTTTTTTTTGTTGGAGTCTTGCTCTGTTGACAGGCTGGAGTGCAATGGCGCCATCTCGGCTCACTGCAACCTCCACCTCCCTGGTTCATGCGATTCCCCTGCCTCAGCCTCCTGAGTAGCTGGGACTACAGGTACATGCCACCATGCCCGGCTAATTTTTTGTATTTTAGTAAAGACAGGGTTGTGCCATAACAGGCACTTTTGACAGCAAACAATGCAGAGATACAGACCAAACCCCAGGGACCTGTAGACTGGGACAGTAATAACTGATTCAGTACACATGTGAGTGAAGGTGGCACTGTCCAAATTTGTGGTTTTAAAAGCAAGGGAAAAGAGGACAATCTCTGTGTTTAAGGTAAGAATGTTAATGCTAGAGTATGTAACATCTTCATTTCAGGCTTTTAAACACAAAAGAGCATCTCTCCTGTCTGGGTTAGAAGATTTTTCAGGAAGTAAACATAACTTCCCAGGAGAACAAGACAAAATGACTCTTCAACAAAAATCTGTGACTTTTTTTCCTTCCCAGGGAAGATGATTGTATTTGTGGAGATAGTGAAGAAATGGTGTTTGTTTCCAGAGTAAAGGTGCTTAGGACAAGGACAAGATGGGAAATAGGCACTCGAGGCCCCATTCTTTCCGCCTGTGATCCTCCTGCCCACCAGCCCCACCCCAGTGCTTGCAGGAGCAATGGAGCAGTAAGTCCATTGTTACCCCTCAAAATACACTGCTACCATCCACGGTTATTAGGAACTAAAGCCCAGAACATAAACCTCACCCCTTTCAGGCAGAAAAGTAGAATGTGGTTGTGCGCTGTGGATTTGTTCACTAGGACCTCATAGTCCTTAAGGTTATCCTGGGTGATTCTTTTGCCCCTGCAATGCTTCTCCTCTCTCTTCATTTAAAACTCTGCAGAGAAGGTGCCTCTACCACTTCCTTGGTTTGTCATGCTTCCTATCTCTTCTACAAAGTTAATATTGTTTCTGAGCTGCTGTGGTTAGAACTCCTTTTCTTCTCGTGTCTACCTATAAAATTGGTTTTCTCAAGTTCGCCTACACCAAGCACTCCTCTCTCTTTTCAATTCTAGACACAGAAGACATAAATGAGGTGGCTATCCTCTAGCCCTGGCTTATCGCTTCTGTCATTCTACACTTTTCAGATCCACTTCACCCCCTAGAGAGTGAGTATTTCAGAATTTACTGAGCTTCCGCAGTGCTGCCTGTCCAACTGCGAAGGGAGGATGGCAAATAGTAAAAAGAACTTTGCTAGCATCCCATCAGCATCCAAGGCAGAAAAAGCAAGGCAGTCAACCATTCCCCCAAGAATCAGGCACTCACTTCAAGGACAAAGGAAGCTGGATGTCCTGATCATCTAGAGTAATTGCTGCCGCCACTACCCTGGCAATAATAACCCCAGAACAACTGACAGCCCTTTTCATCTGAAAGATCTCAAAGCACTTAGCTGCCAGGTGCTCATTAAGCCCTCTTGGGTGAGGTTGGCCCGACGGATCTGAGCCCTTGCTGCAGACGATTAGGGTCAGGGGGTGACTCAGAGAACCTAAGGAGCCAAATGTTGCAGGGAATGGGGGCCCATCATCTTCCTACACGTGGGAAAATGAACTTCCTTGGCCCATGTCTGGGTTCCAACTCCAGCGGGATAGAAAGGAGGCTAGCTCCTCCCCCAGCGTCTACAAGCAGGATCATGTAGAATTAATCAAACACAGAGCTCATTTACCCCAAATACCAGACAGGACTGTTTACACCCCAAGAACTGGCATGAAGTGTGAGGGAACGGGCAATTTTAGGGGGGTAATTTTGGAAGACAGAAGTAGAAATTAGGGAAGCATCTCCTCTTAAAGGAGATGGACAGTAGCTGAGGAAACACTCCCTGAATCAAGAGGGGGATCGGAGGATGATGATTCTGGGAAATTCAATCCTTAAGAATGACACTTCTTGGCAAGGCATGGAGGAGTTGGGCTTCATTTTCCTGCCTCTGAAAAAATGGACCACAGGCTAACTCTGTGGACCATTCAGGTGGGGCACTAGAGAGACTGTCTCAGACAAGCATATACTCCACTCACTCCCTTTTGCTGCTACAATGAAACGAAGGTCTAAAAGGCCTTTGCCAGACGGCATATGTGTTTTAGAATAGAGTCAAGCCTACATCAGAAGATATACTTTAAAATAATGGCATTTTGGTAACAATATGAAAATGCATAAGTGAACAAGATTGCATACTTCTGCTCTCTTTGGATGATCCAAAGACAAGACACAGATTCACCTGTTGGCAATGGCGGGAATTTCAAGCACAGGTACCTTCAGGAAAACTGCACCAAGCACCCATCTCTCTTCTTAATCTTAGACACCGACTTTAACTAATACCTCAAACCAAGAAGAAGACAGTAGAGTCCCTTAATGACCTAACCTGTGGATTTAGAAGAAGATGACACCCTGAGTGTCAAATTTAGAAAACCAACCAACAACGTAGGGAAACATTCTTTGTGGGAAGAGATGGGATTGGGTGATAGCTCCCTGGCTTGCTTTTGGAAACCAAAGCCCAGGAGCCCTCAAGAAATCCAAAGACCCCCCAGCAGGACAACCCTACTCTTGAAGATTACTGTCTCTCCAAAACTCTAAAACCGGAAGAATGACTAGTGTACTCCTAAAAGTCACCTCTGTATCCCTCTGCCTCTCTTCACCCACCAACCTCCAACATCAACTCTTCTAGACATGAACAAGAGGAAGGCATCCATTTGCCAAGAAATTGGGGGTCCCCACCTCCAACCTCCAAGAGGTGGGGAAGGCAGGAGAAAAGACACTCATTAGCAAGTTGCAGGTGGTGTTACCAGGGTGTTATTTATTATTTGTTGGCTGCCAAGGCTTTTCTGAGCCTGCAAAGACAGAGCCATTGCCTCAGGGGCTGCAAAGTCTGAGACAGACAAACAACACACAACCCAGGCATGAAATCAATCCCACTGAGGAGCTGGGGGCAACCTGGGGATAGGAGCCACCCTTTTCTCTGGGGAATCCTCTGGTTCCTGGAGTCTTGGGGAAGGTACAAATGTACAGGTGCAATCCTAGATCAGAGCATAGTGGTCTCTGCAAAGGAATGAGAAGAGCACCAAAGAAAGGAGCCCAGGCACAGGCTGAGGCAAGAGGTCTCAAAATGGTGTGAGAGGTAGGAGGAAATGAGATCAGGGTTACAGGCTGGGACAGCAGGCAGAGGAGGCGGGTTGGGGGGAGAGGTATTGCTGAATGGATGGGGGAGGCCAAGAGATGTCATCAGCTGTTGCGTGGGGGGAACAATGATGCCAGAACGCAAGCTGTGGCAAGAAATGAACTGCCAGAGGTAGCAAATGATTGAATGGGAGTTTAGCCAGAGGGGGAGAGGGGCTTGGTCATCAGTAATACCCTATGTTGAGATGCTACTGCTCCATTATAACTGGTTCATTCCCAGTGTAAAGCAGACTACAAAAGAAAAAGGTTAGAGTACGGCATGGCGGGACTCTTCAAGACAACATTTGGCCATGTATGGGAGAAGCCCAACCATCTGAGAGAGTGGTGAGAACTTTAAGTCTCACTCATGACCTCTTTCCCTAGGAAAGTAATTTGAGGGCTCACTATACCCTAGGAGTTCTAGCCCCTGGAATCTCCTCTGTCATCCAACTTCTTGGTCTGGCCTCAACCTATGTGCAGGCCTCACTAACACAGGGAGCTTGTTTGACAGTTTAGCAAGAAGGACAGATTCTTGTATCTAACCAAAGAAAAGTGCTTCTCGTTTTTGTTGTTGTTGTTGTTGTTTTTGTTTGTTTTGTTTTTTTAATACATAGCTTCAAGAAGGACATACATGAAAGGGAGAGGGAGGTAGGGACTCCCATCTAGTCAGTCAGGTCAACCTGGAAATGGATGAAGTAAGAGATATCAGAACCACACTTAGACCTCGATCCAACATGGAACAGCAGAAAACAAGGCCCAGGAGGAAGACAGAGTAGACTCCAAACTAAATGAGTCAGTTGTGTGCCAACTGTCAAGAAGTCCTTTGCTAGGCATGCGCAATGACTCATATCTGTAATCCAAGCACTTTGGGAGGCCAAGGCAGGAGGATTGCTTGAGCCCAGGAGTTTGAGACCAGCCTGGGCAATATAGTGAGACCCTGTCTCTACAAAAAAATTAAAAATTTAGCCAAGTGTGGTGGCATGCACCTGTAGTCCCAGCTACTTGAGAGGCTAAGGTAGGAGAACTGCTTGAGCCTGGGAGGTAGAGGCTGCAGTAAGCCATGATCATACCACTGCACCCCAGCCTGGGTGACAGAGCAAGACCCTGTCTCAAATAAATAGAAGAAGAAAAAGTCCTTTGCTAAGCTTAACTTCAGTACCTCCAGCTTTAACTTATCTCTTTTTCTCTTATTTGGAAGACGAAACTAGCAACTAATATTCTCCTTCATTTGGGAACCCAGGAATTCTAAGCTAGCTTATCAAGCCCCTCAGCCCCCTCTGAACTCAGCCCTCTCCAGTATCCTTGCTGCACTCTTCTCAAAGCTACCAGGCTGGGCCACATGAGGAATTTTGAAGGCAAGAAACGTCTTAAGGCTGGGTGTGATGGCTCATGCCTGTAATCCCAGCACTTCAGAAGGCTAAGCAGGAGGCTTGCTCGAGGCCAGGAGTTTGAGACCAGCTTCGGCAACATGACAAAACCCCCATCTCTACTAAAAATACAAAAAAATTAGCAAGCCTGGCCAACATGGTGAAACACTCTCTACAAAACATACAAAAATTAGTTGGGCATGGTCACGCATGCCTGTAGTCCGCAGCTATTCAGGAGGCTGAAGTGGGATGGTCACTTGAGCCCAGGAAGCAGAGGCTACAGTGAGCAGAGATCATGCCACTGAACCCAAGCCTGGGCAACAGAGCAAGATCCTGTCTCTAACAAAACAGAACAAAAAACATGTACCCATTACTCAATATCTTTGGAAAGTTCATCCTACAAAAACAACTTAACATGGGCAAATACTGCAGGCTGATCTCCCTGTAATCCATGCCCAAGCAGAGAGGCCAAATACCTGCCTCTTGCTTCAGGTTCACTAAACCTATCTGCGATGGGATGGACTGAAAGCTTTGATCTAAAGTGGCTCTTGGAGGCCAGGCGTGGTGGCTCACACGTGTAATCCCAGCACTTTGGGAGGCCAAAGCAGGTGGATGGCCCGAGGTCAGGAGTTTAAGACCAGTCTGGCCAACGTGGTGAAACCCCAACTCTACTAAAAATATAAAAACTTAGCCAGCCGTGGTGGCATGCACCTGTAATCCCACCTACTCATGAGGCTGAGGCAGGAGGATCACTTGAACTCTGGAGGTGGAGGTTGCAGTGAGCCAAGATCATGCCACTGCACTCCAGCCTGGGTGACAGAGCAAGACTCCGTCTCAAAAATTAATTAATTCATTAAATAAAATAAAAATAAAATGGCTCTAGGAGACTTAAGTAAGGACACTTCTCCTGGAGGGACAGTTACAGGGTCTCTAGAAAGAGCGGGACTGACCTCCTCCAGCATATCCCCAAACAGTAGTGCTGAAAAGTCCTCTACCCTCAGCTTCCTCCCAACCATCGAACTCCCTAAAATGGGATAAGAAATCATCACAACCATAATGCAGGATAAATCTCTCTATATGTTCCCACTTCCACCCCAAATTGTTAATTCCTAAACCCTGTGAACACTGGCACTGAAAAAGAATGACTAAAATCTACTTGGTTCTGACACTTATTATATGAAGCTTTGGTACAATATTCACCTGTTATATTTAGGCAGACATCAGATTGCTTTTCCTTAACATGTGCTTGCTTAGAGCTGTGGAAGAGAAGCAAGCCTAAGGTTACAAATCCCCAGCAAAGATGTCACAGAATGGAAAAGAAATAATTGACCTATGTTGAAACAGCCCGTTTTCTACCAGATTCTCACAGTGACTATGCACGGAGAAACCTGGACCTGCCACCATCCACCAGGGGGCCAGGCAGCCAGCAGTCCTTCCTGATAGCAAACATAGGGGCTGGGAGAAATGAGGTATTATTTCCAGCACTGCAGGCTTTCAGGACATAGGAGGGTCTATCCTCATAACGTTAGTAGCAATAGAATCAATTCTATCCTTAAATCTGTTTTCAATTTGACTAATTTATTGAAGAAGGAGGCAATCAGGGCAGGCACAGTGGAATCTTCCTGATAGGAATGGGGCCTATTAACCTCCAGGATCTCTTAGACTGATTGGTTTTAATACAAGCACAGAATCTGTTCTCTTTCACAAGCTAGATTTTAGGTGAGTCTGTCCTGAGGCAATGGGGTTGGCAAAATGACTCTCCTGCTTCCTCAGAGTTTTGAATCTTCTTGCTTAGGAGAAGCCAGATCCAATATCCAGGAGGCAAGGGCTGCAGTGTTATTTTACAAACAAGCCCTCCCTATATCAACGCCACTTACTGTACTGGAAGCCGGTATTAAGTGAACTGCTAGCGTAGTGCATCAAGGGCTTATTGAATATTGATTCCCATTTACGTGACAGCAGAATGGCCTAAGAAATCTTCTCTGGATGCCTCAGCCCCTTGATAAAGAGGGTGTTAGTTTTGTTTTATGAAGCTGGGATCCAGGCCAGTCACATCTTATAGCTCCACTTACTTTTATTTAATAAAAACAAGGGATGATATGAGTGAGGAGGGGGAGTGTGCTGTATCATGTTGTTTTTCAAGAGGATTCAATCTGTTAGTAAAGCAAGAGGAACAAGGGTTAGACCACAGGAAGTATTTTGCATCAGGCCATGGGCCAAGGAAGGAAATAGAAAAATCCTCAAATGAACAACCCCAAAGGTAGATACAGGTCTTTCTTCCAAGAAAAAAAAAAAAAAAAACCCTATCTGGGTGAAAGAAAGAAGGCATTTTGCTGGCCAGCAAATACCATACCAGCAAACAATGGAAGAGACTGCTTTTGGTGGGAAGAGATTGCTTTTACCAGCAAGAGCAGAATCAATCTCTCATCAGGGAGGTGGGGATCCAAACATTGCCATACCCCTTCCCCATGTGCTAGATGTCCACTAACCAGCCCTTCACCTATATGGGAATTCCTCCTATTCTCCAAATTTCCCGAAAAAGAGATTGTACTAGCTTTCCCACCTTACCCAATTCTCAGTTTCTAGCAAAGAAAAGCTCCCTAATGTTAAACCCTAATTCTATTCCCCCAGTTCTTCAAAATGTTCCCCTTAGAAAATAAGCTACTGAGGCAGGTTCAGTGTCTCATGCCTGTAATCCCAACACTTTGGGACTCTGAGGCAGGAGGATTGCTGGAGGCTAGGAATTCAAGACCAGCTGCAGCAACATAGCAAGACCCCATCCCTAAAAACAATAACAACAATAATAATAATAACAATAATAATAATAAGCCCAGTACAATGGTACCTGCTTGCAGTCCCAGCTACTTGGGAGGTTGAGGCAGGAGGATGGCATGAGCCCAGGAGTTTGAGGCTGCACTGAGCTGTGATCCTGCCATGCACTCCAGGCTGGGTGACAGAGCCAGACTCTGAACAAAGCAAGCAGGAGAGGAAG